>NC_089427.1:0-319643 GCF_013426205.1 Metarhizium brunneum
CTAACCCTAACCCTAACCCTAACCCTAACCCTAACCCTAACCCTAACCCTAACCCTAACCCTAACCCTAACCCTAACCCTAACCCTAACCCTAACCCTAACCCTAACCCTAACCCAAAAAAAAAATAAGAGCTTTATTAGCTTATTTTAGTTAGCTTTATAAATATTATTAATATAGTGGTTTTTAGGCAGAGTACTAAGTATTTTTAGAACTTAGTTAAACGTATAAAACTAATATTATAACTATTAAAGAGAAATAATACTAATAATTAAGCATAAATATTACTATTATAACTAAGTATAAGAGAAGGATTATAAACCTATATTATTAATATAATAACTAGCTATTTATTCCTAGGTTAATATATTAAATAGATCTCTTTTAATAGTAGTCTCGTACTAACATGTGATCATAGGTTATTATCTGTTATTATCCTATAAGGTAAGTAGCCAGCTGATAAGAAACTAAGGTATATCTTTAAGCTATAAAATATTAAGAACTATATCTTTATTATTTATTTTCTTCTTACTTAAAAGGTCATAGTCTTATTATATTACTAATATAAGCTATGTCTATATCTAGCTATAACTATCTAGTAATAATAATCTAATATAGTTTACTTATAACCTAATAAGGAGCTAATATAGCATGGTATTTATATAATATTAAAAAGAATAAAACATGGAAATACCTTACCTTATTAGCATATTAATACACTAGATATCTAGCATATTAGTACTAACTTACCTTAATTATAGATCTTGTAGGTTTACCAGAGTGCTTTCTTATAAAACCTATCCTATTATTTAAGCTTTTTTAGAGCTGCCTAATAATACTACCTAGCTATTATTTTTAGCTACTCCTTAGGATTAATATTTACTTAATTATTAAATAAGAGTGGTTTTTTACTAGTTTAACCAGCTCCTTATAAATACTCTTTTATTTTATGGATAGATTTACGGCGTTTAAACATAAAAAGATAATTATTATATACTATTTATTTTAATACTTTATTTTTAAACATAGAATATAGGTCTTAGACGTGATTAAAGTTTAATAATTTATTTTAGTTAATCTTTTACTTTATAGTAAGGACCTTAATTAGAATTTATATAGTAGTAAGTAGGTATAAGAGTGCCTATTACCTTATTGATTTAGTTTCCTTAATATTAATATTTTTTATTTTTTTAATCATATTAATCTAATAACTTAATAACTTTTATTAACTTTTTATTAGCTACTTACTAGGCAGTAGTATTAGATTTATATACTATTTTATGGTGTTTTTAGTATTATATAATATAAAAGGAAAATTATAGGTAAAGCACTTTTTATTAATATAAGGGACTAGGCAGATTCTTATATAAATATCTAAGCCCTTAATAAGGAGCTATAATATAGGCTGGCACCTCTTAGCTGTGGATATAAGTACTTAGCCTACTAGGTTAGTAATTTTACCCCTAAGGGTAAAAATTACTAACTAATTAATGTGGCTAATTCTTGTTAAAAATAGCCTATTAATCTAACATCTTATTACCCATAAGCTTTAAGAATCTTACCCTTATTATTAATTAAGTTTTTACTTTTATAATAATAGTTTTATTTATATATATTTACTTTATATAAGAAGTAGAACATATAAAATATAACCATAGATTTTATAAGTAAAAAGAATTAGCTTTCTTTTATATAATTTTACCCCTAGGGGTAAAAGTATATTAGTTATAATATAAAATATTATATTATATTATTATAGTTTATAAATTATAATTATTAGCACTTTTACCCCTAAGAGTAAAATAAGATACTATAATTCTAGCCTAGTCCCTTACTAACCTAACATCTAAAGGCTGGAGAGCACACTACTATATAATAAAAAGTATCTATACTTTATAAGTCTATCTATAACCACAAATATACTATTATATTCTATATTAGTTATTAGTTCTTTTAATATTAATAGCTTTATAATATAATTAAAAGCTATTAATTCCTATGGTTGTATTAGTACTAGTAATAGTTATAATTCTTTATATAGCTTATATTATAAAGCCTTACTTTTTCCGTATTATATATATTTATTAATAACCTTTTTAACCACTTTCTTAATTCCTAAAAAATCGTATTATTATTATATCTTATCTAGTGTTTTATAGATTCCTTAATATTTATAAACTAGGTGTTTATATATTTCTTTAATATATTTTTCTTATAAGTCTAGTAATATCTAGATTTTTTCTTTATATATTAGTACTCCTCCTAGGTAGTATATATATCCTATTAGTACATCTCTAATATATTAGATATTATTTATTACTTATTAGTATATTTTACTATATACTAGGTTTTCTTTTTATACTTTTAATATAATATTTAGTTATCTTTATTAGAAATTACTATTTTTATTAATCTTAAGAAGTTATCCTATTACTATAAGTACTCCTATATTATAATTACTTCTTTAACTTAAAGCGTTTACTTATTTGTTCTTAGATCCTTTTTAATAAATAATTTCATAGTTAAATTCTAAAAAATATTTAGCTTATTAAATTTATTATCTATTTAATTATTATATTATTATAAAATAAGAGATATTTTTATAATTAATATATATCTTAACTTTATATTTACTTCCTATAAGATAATATTTAAATTCCTTAAAAGTATTAATAATTACTAGGAATTTTTTATTATAAATAAGGTAATTAAATTTTACTTTATAAAGTTTCTTTAAGTAAAATATAATAAGGTATAGTTTTTTATTATTATCTTTTTATTTAACTTATACTCTTAAAGTAAAGTCTAATAAGTTAGTTTCTAATTTTATTTTCTTTTTTAAATTAAAGGTTCTTAAAATAGGTTTAAATATAATAAGTTTTTTAATCTTATTAAAAGTATATTACGCCTTATTATTCTAATTCTACTACTTATTCTTCTTAATAAGTTTATCTAAGGGTATTATAATTTTACTATAGCTTTTAATAAATTTCCTATAATAATTCGTAAAGCCCTTAAAGCTTTATATATCCTTAATATTCTTTAATATTAGCTAGTTCCTTATTACTTTAATCTTTATTTTTTTTATTTATATCTTATTTAATTATATTATATATCCTAAGAAGTCTACTTCCTATATATAAAACTTATATTTTATTAATTTAAGTAATAGTTTAGCATCTTATAGTATTCTTAGTACTATATATATATATTCCTTATAATCTTCTAGGGTTTTTAAGAAAATTAATATATTATTAAAATATACTATTATAAAGTTATCTAAATATTCTTATAGTATATTATTAATTATTTTTTAGAATATTACTAGTATATTAATAAGCCTTATTAGTATTACTAAATATTTAAATAGTCTGAACTTTATTCTAAAAGCTATTATTTATTTATGACCCTTTTTTATTTAAATTAAGTTATATACTCCTTTTAGGTCTACTACAGTAAACTAATTTATACCGTGTAATTAGTCCCGTAGTTCTAATATTAGTAGCAATAATATTCTATCTTTTATAGTAATTATATTTAATTGCTAATAATCTACTATTAACCGTAATTTTTTGTTTTTCTTTAGAATAAATATAACTAGGTATTTAGCTTCTAATATTAATGCTTTAATATAGCTTTTTACTAGTATTTTATTAATGTATTCTTATAATGTTTTAAGTTTTTTTACGTTTAAATTATAGATTTTATAGAATATTATTAACTTTTTATCTATTAATTTAATTTTATAATTCTATTAACTATATTTAAGTAATCCGGTTTTTAATTCTTTTATAAATAATTTTTTATATTTCTAGTATTTCTTAGGGATATTCTTAAGTTTTTCTTCTTTTATTATTAGGCTTTTATTATCTTTATTATTCTTATTTCTCTTTTCTTTTTTAAGTTTCTTATTTATATTTATAAGGTTTTTCCTTAAGGTAATAATAACCTTTTAGATCTTAGCTTTTATCTTCTTATTACTTATTATTATTTATATCCTAGTTTATAGTACTATTAAGGTTATTATAATAGATCTAATTATTCTTTTCTTTATACTTATTATCTTTATATTATTTATTTATTATTATTAGTCCTTAAATAACTTACTTAAAGGTTTCTTTTCTTTAGAACTTTATTTATAAGCTAAGTTATAATAAAATTTTTTTTTTTTTTTAAATTTTACTGATTTTATTAGCTTAAAGTCTTATTTTACTTTAATTAGCTTATTCTTTAGTTAATTAGTAGGTTACTCTCTTATAATTATAGGTACCCTAATACTAGGTTATATTTTAATATATTTATAATATTAAATTAAATTATTTCTAAATAACCTTAAATTTATACTTTAAGATAATTAGTCTTTTAGTTAATAATTCTATTATTATAAGTAAAAAGTTTTCCTTTAATATTAATTAACTTATATAATACCTTTTTATATTTTTATAATAATTAATAATAATTTATAACTCTAAGTAAAATATAATTACTTATCATATTATTATTTATAAGTATATAAACATAATATCCTATGACTTTAATATCTAATACTATCTTATTACTTTATTTGCTTTTAGTTATATTAAGGGTTATTAGTATCTTTCTTTTTATACTAGCTTATAGCCCTTTTATAGATAATATACCTTATTTTTTAAGTTTTTTAGAATAGATTCTTTTATAATTTATTATTTTATTTCTTAGTATTATTTTATAGGTTTTATTTTATTTTATAGGTGCTTAAAGTAAAACCTATTATTAAATATTTAATATAAGTAATTATAAATTTAATCTTTTATTTTTTTATGCTTTTTATATCTTAGGTTATTATAATTTATTATATATTTCTTATTATATTTAGGGTTAAACTTTTATTTATTATATTATTTATTTAGATTTTATTTATTATAATATATTAATTTTATAGTTCCCTTAGGATCTTTTTATTTAAGTATATTTAATACTTATTATATCCGTTTATATATTACTAGTATTTTATATTACTACTTATACTACTTTTTAGCCTTATCTATTATATATTCTAAGTAATTTAATAGTAAGTATATTATATAGTCTTTTATTTTATATTAAGGTAACTTAAGTAATAACTCTCTTTTATATATTAAGATTTTTCCCTTATATATATATTAATACTACTACCTATTCTTTATATATATATATAATTAATATATATCTGATTTATATACGTCCATAAAATCTATATAAGCTTAGTATTTAATAGGTATATTTAAATTAAGTTCTAAGATTATTATTTAATTATTATTAATTATCTTTACTCTTTATTCTAAGAGTTCTTATCTAAAGTATAATACTTTAATTAAATATCTTTTTATCTTAATTAAAAATATATCTAATTATACCTTAATTTAAAAATATACCTAGCATATTATAAATACATATAATACCTATATTAAACGTGTATATTTTATGTATCTTAGTAAAAGTCTAAGATTATTTTTCTTTTCTTCTTCTAAAAACTATAATATTTAATTTTTTATTATTATAATGGTATTTATTACTAGAATAAGAATTATAAAATATTTTCTTATTAATATAAGGAAATATTATTATATAGCTTATTCTTATATAGTTATTAGCCTTATAAGCGTTTTTTCCTTGCTTTATTTATCTTTAGACGCTTCTAAAGTATCAAAGATTATATTATTATTATTAATACTTATTTCCTTTACTTTATCTTTTAGTTTATTAAAGGTAATAAAGATTTATACGTTTTATTTCTCTTTATATTATTATTCCCTTTAAATCTTCCTTACTTTTACTTATTATTATACCTAATTAAGGATTTCTTAGTATAAGTTTTTATTTAAATATTTTAGTAATTTTAGTTTATAAAGTTCCTTTTATCTTATTATTATAAGCGTTTTCTTTTTTATTAATTATTTATTTAGGTCTTTTTATACCAATTATTTAGCTATTTATAGCCTATTTCCTATAAAGTTTATAATTTTTTTTTTTAGTTTTCTTAGTTTTTTTAAAAACTATCCTTTTTCTTATTTACTACTTATATAAATATAGTAGTTATTATTATAATAAAAGGTCTAGTTAAGGTTTTTATATTTTACCTCTGATTTAATAACTTTAATTTTTTATTAGTTAGTAAAATTAAGTTATTTCTTACTTTCTTTTAATACTAGCTTTTATTCTTTCTTAGGTTTCTTATATTTATTAATAAAATATCCTAGTTTTTTATAATTATAATATTTTTTTTCTTTTTTATTATTTTTCTTAGTAATATTAAGCTTTATTTATTTAGGGTTAAAAGTATAATTATAAGTAATAGGTTTATTATACCTTTTATATTAATTAACTTAATAACTTTTCCTTTTAGTAGGGCTTTAGGTTCTTTTACCTTATTTTTTTTATATATATTATTAATACTATTTATTATTAATTTATATTATTATAATAATATAATTTAATAAGTTATTTAGTTTATTCTCTTTATAAAGTTTATTTTTAACTTCTTTTTTAAGCCCTTTATAAAAGGTTAATATAAAAGGTTTATCCTCCTAGTTAAGCTAAAATATAAGTTATTTAAAGTAAGTAGTATAATTAGATACTAATCCCTTCTACTTAAGCCTATTAATATAATACTTAATAGCTTTAGCTTTATTAATTATTTTAAAAGCCTTTTTAATAGCTTTTTTAAACTTATTATAACTTTTAAAAATAATATTAGTTTCTTTTTTATAGTTATTTTTTTCTTTATTAAGGTAATCCCTTATAATAAGTTTAAATTATATAAGTATTACTCCTATTATATATCCTTTTATATATAATACTTTAATAAAGGATTCTTTTATTTTAATTAAGAATTATTAATAATAAACCCTAAGTTAAGTAAGGAATCCTTAAAGTATACCTAGGAATTTATTATATAATTCTAGTACTTTAGGTTTAAGAATTTCTCTTAAGTTCTTTTTAATTATAGCTATAATTATAGCTTATTCTTACTGTTTTTCTTTTATTTATTAGACCTATTCCTAAAAGCATATAATCTTAGTAAGCATTTTATAAGTAAAAATAATTATTAGTCCTTCTTAGGTTTTATTTAATTTAGATATAATAATAGACTTATATAATACTATATTAATAATTATTAGGTATTACTTAGAGTAATATAGTAATAGTTTAAATAAGAGCTTTTAATATATAATAGCTAAGATTCCTAAGAAATAAACTAATCATAGTTTATATTAGTAAAGCTATTAAGGTAGTTAATCTAAGCAGTTAAGTATTATATTAGTAATAGGTTATAAACTATAACTAAGTAATTAGAGTTAAAGAGTTATAAGTAAAGCTTAGGTTAATATAATAATTATTATTAAAAGCTAAGAAGCTAAAGTCTATTTATAAAGCAAATTTAAAGGTCCTTATATATTATAGTTACTAGTTATTATAAAGATAAGCATTCTTAATACTTACTTCTAAACACTAATAAGTATTATATATACTTACTTATAATAACTAAGTGTCCTTCCTATTAATCCTATTATACTAACTAATATTTTATGGCCTATTATACCTATACTGCCCGGCAGCTCTATATAGCCGGCCTAACCTGCAGCCTACATGCTGGGTCGTAATATTTACCTTTTATAGTTTTTTAGGGCTATATAAATTTTTAATAAACTATAATATAGTTTATCGGCGTATTAATAATAGGTAAATTTTATATATTATAGTAACTTTATACTTATAACTTATACTAAGTTATACTAAAAACCTAAAATACTTATATATATAGTATATTTACGTGGTCTTGCCCACATTCTAAGTCGGTCCTATTCCTTTTTATCTAAGTTATTTGCTCTATATTTTTCTACTATTAAAACCCTGCTATAATAACACAACTAATTGTGAGTTACTACCCTTATATATATATATCTCCTATAAGTATTATAACTGCTTACTAATATTTACTATAGCTATTTATAAATAATAATAATATAGGTAAAAGTACTAAAAAGCCTAATATAAGTAAATTACTTATTATAACTTTTAGGGGTTAAAAGCTAATAAAACTTAAAAGGTAATATAATTAATATTAGATTAAAAGCTTTTTATAATAAAAAAAATAGCTATTATAAAGCTAAAAATCTTAACCTAATAAAAATTAAGAAAAATAATAAAGCTATTAAAAATATAAAAAAAAAGGCCTTTAAAAATATAAAGCTAAAATATAACTTTAAAAAAGCTATTATATTAGCTATAAAAAAGCTTAATAAAGCTAGTAATACTAAAAGTAAAGCTACCTAATAAATTTATATTAGTGGTTTTACTTTTTTTAGAGGGGTAATAATTATTTATAAAATATATTATTAAATTTTTTAAAATTATATTATAAATTTATTATTTTTTTATTAATATTTACCTTAAAAATTTTATTAAGTTTTTTATAATATAAGCTAATCCTCCCCTAATAATATATCTAATCTGAATATATTTCCCTGCCTGCTTATCGGCGATATCATCTCACCAAACTGCTGTAGAGATAATAAACTGCTAGCAGTTCCTTCAGGTGAAGGCGTTGATGAGTACTCTGACAGGTCGTCTGCGAAGGCGGGCCCAACCCAGGGAGGCGCCTAGGTTCGCGGGGACCCGCGGCGTTAAAATTTCGCGGGACGCCAACGAAAATTTGCGTTGCATGGACTTGGTAGCTTTCACCAAACCTATATCGCACCATAAATGAACGAAACATTGAGGGGTAGCAAATCAACAGCAGAGCATAACAAGCAGTGGCTCTGTCTACTAATTCTAGCAGTTTCATGCTACCAGACAATTTCTACATCGGTTTTCGGGTTTCCACTCTTTTCTAAGGCTGCATGATATTACGGGCCATGTAACGAGCTACGCCCGACGGGGCCTCGGCTTGCGCTCTCGCCTTCCCTCCCCCACCGACAAGCGAGATAGCTTTATCGAAGAGAACAACAAAGTAAAACGAGTCAGTCATATATTACTGCATGAAAATAGATGCGGAGTAAGAAAGAAAGAATAAAAGTTAATCATGGCTAAATTGGCCTATATACAAGACATAGTACTAGGATGTGTCCTGTTAGGAGATTTACCGTTATCTACGTTTTACAGGGTCTTGGGATGTAGCAGTGTGCATAAATTAAGGCCTTAGCCTAGCCCTGCTAAATAATTCTCGCGGAATCTCGCGTGTGCTCTTTCTCAAGAATCCGAGCATTATATAGGAGAAAATAGTATAAATACATTAAATAGTCGCACAGACTTACCTAGAACCTCAGCCCAGTTATAAGCACTCTCAAATCAACCGTTCATAAATGCCCCCTTTCTGGCCCTCATTTCACATCTTTATTTTTGACCTTCCTTTGTGAAAATTCGTCTTGCTTTTCTTGTCGCCGCGTTGCCCCTCACTGGCGCAATTCCTCAAGGCCCGCCTGGCAAGCGTGCTGAGGCTCCTGATCCTATATCTCATGACCTGAAAAACGATGGGGCCGTCAACCATCCCGAAGACGAACCCCTGGCTACTCCACACCAGCCGTCTACTCCTGTTCCTGCAACTATTGGCAGCTTTAGAGTAACTATCCTAGCAGATTCCAATCGTGATGGCAAGGTAGACGTAACAGGCAATACCGACCTTGCAGGCAAAGAAACGTGGACAGCAGAGTCTGGCGCCCTCTTCCTGGCGAATATTGTCGATACAGACCAGAGATGCTCATCCCAGATTACTGGCTCATGCGCAAGCAAGCTGGGCGACATCTTTCCCAAGACCTCGTTACCTAAATCGCCAAGGCTGGACCCAGAGCTCGCAGCGAAGAAACGCAATAGAAAAGAAAAGTCAGATTCGGAGTGGCTCAAAGTTCTGAGCGAAAGTGACAAAGCTACGTACAATGAGTATCTGAAGAAGCTTGGTGAATTTTGGGACGCGCCTAAAGAGGTCAACGATCTGCGGATATCCGAGTGCCACGATTCTTCTGATAATGTGCTACGTAACTCAATATACCTTGCGCCTCTTCGAACCGTGCCAAATCCCGGACTCAGCGACTCGGCCACGGGTTCTATTACCGTATTCGACGAGACCGCTGCCTCCAAAGTTCGTCTCTTCTATAAAGCGGGTGGCCAATGGACTTTTGTCACGTCAAATTACACCTTTCAGGCCCTAGATCTCAAGGCCGGTCTAGAGCTTGGCATTGACGCTCGTGACGTTCGCCGTCCGGGAGGATGGGACGGTAGAGTAACTGTGGAGTTTAGGGTTAAGGACGGGGAAAGGGAGGCCAAGGACTCGGTGGCGCTTCGTGTTGCCCCAGTCCTAACGCAGCATTATGGCCAGTCCGCCGAGCAATTACTGACAGCATCCGGTCATCCACGACTGGCAGGCTTTGTCAAGGACCTCGGAGAGATGTCTAGCACAGCAGGATTAAAGAAGCCCCTCTACATCTTCGAGAATTCTGAGTGCATATTTAGCTCAGGTCTTGACATCTGGTCTCAAGATTTTTTCGAGCCCGGCTATATGAGCATCCCTGGACCTAGCGGCCTAGTTAGCATACGCATCATGATACGGTCTGCTCAGGCCGACCGCCCCGCCGGCCGCAAGGTTTTCCAAGAACTAAGGTCGAATATAGTAGGGGCTCTTCAGACCCCAGGCCGCGGTGGTACACTCGACAGCCTAGGCAATCTAGAGACTATCCCCCCCTATACATATAATGGCAAGTCATATGCTGCGGGACGAACTGTAATGGGTTCAGCGGGTAGAAAGAAACCATATATGATGGCCTTCTTAGAGGCTCAAGAGACGCAAGCCCCAATTGAGCTTGACACCTCGTGGCTTAAAGTTAAGCATACAGATGAATTTATACAATTTCTCCCTGTTTAAAGCAAGCGCGGCTGGGTCATGATGGTAAATAATCCGCGTGCAGGCCTTGAGATACTCCAGAAGGCTCAGCTAGCCGGCCACGGTAAACTTATTGCCGTCTCCCGTCCCCGGTCGGATCTTGATCCGCCAAAATGGCGCGTTACTAATACTATTAACGATGTGCTGAACACCCCTAACTTTGCCGGCTTCCAGGACGCTTGCGCCAGCAATATTGAGAAAAGCGTCAACGCTATTAAGCGGGAGACGGGCATTACCGACGCGGAAATTATTCGCATTCCTTCTCTCTACCAAGTATACGATCGCGAGGTTTGGCAATATGGGCAGGAAGCAGATGGTAACAAGCGCCGCCAGATTCGCGGCCGAGTCCCCGCTCAGGAGACCAGGGAGTCTGGAGAGCAACAGGGGCAACGGCTAGCAGATGTTCCCGAGGAAGATGTCGGCACCAAAATCCTCAACGCTCTAGAAGCCGGCACGCCCCCCCGGGTGTTAGAGCAGCAACCAGCAAACATACCAGCAAGGAGTTTGAAGGGCCGCCAAGAAGAGGCCAATGGGGAAGCCGCTGCCCTTTACCCTAGCACTATTAATAGCGTTGTTCTGGGCAATAGGCAGATTCTCGCCCCAAACCCATGGGGACCTGTAATCGACGGCCAGGATGTGCTATCCGCTGCGGTGAATGCGGCCTACGCCAAGGCCAACTATACGGTTCGCTATATAGATGACTGGTTCACGCACTATACTACGTATGGCGATGTCCATTGTGCGTCGAATGTCATTCGCGAAATCCCGACTGCCAAGTGGTGGTAAGTATGCAGCCGGCTGAATAACTCATCAATTCATGACGATCACAACGCAGAACTGCGGTTGACGGATTTTGACTGGCTTGTGGTTGTCCTTTTATGAAAGGTTTTGCAGTTATCGCGTAGGATAGAGTCCTTAAAATTCCCTTTTAAGAGTACTAAGTATTCTGGAAATAAAGGTATACGTGGTAGATGTATCGGCATTCTAGCTTTGCCACCTCAGGAATCTAATATCTGAATACTGCAAGGTTCCGCGAAATGTGCTATTGTGGACCATGAAATATGAAAGCCTCGCCGTAATCCATCCGCAACCTCCAGACATCCCCAAATCGTTGACGCAGTCCGCTGCGAGATGCCGATCTATTAACGACGATTAGGAAATGATGAGCCTGTCGGCGTTGTTGTGCCGCTTTATTATGTTGAGTTCAAAGGCTTCATTGATGAAGTTGGCATGACACAGAAGTGGTTATGTCGGATAAAACTGCCTTTGTTGATTGAAACAAGCAAGCGTTTTACCACCAGAGTAGCAAGTAAAAATAATAGTTATTATACTATTACCTAGAGGTAGTAGTATTTTAAAATTATTAAATATTTTAAGTTTTTATAGGTAAAAAGGAAAATAATAAGAAGAAAAATAATTTTATAAATAAGCTTAGTTAATAATAAGTTTTATAACGTGACAGGTTGTAACGGGCTGAGCCCGATATAGCTTGGTTTACACTCTCTCGCCTTCGGGCCCCGGCCACGCATAAGCCCCATTATTCGCACGTTTACCATCCCCAGAACATCCAAATAGAGTTGTTGAGCCGGCATTGTTTCGCCATTCTCCTCGCCGGCAAGGAAACCGGGTTGACTAGCGGTAATGCTCTCTTGCTCCGATCCCGTCCACAGACCGGACATGGGCTCAAAAAGCGGCCTATGCAGCAACTTGTTGTTGGGCTTGTCAACTGCTTTCCTGAATGAACAATACATCTCCTCGGCATATATATATGTTGTTCGAAGAATATCGAGGAGAGTCATGCACAAGCGCAAGTTATACTCCCCTGATTGCCTTATAAGTTGGTTCGTAGACGCCAGGTCGGCGAGGTAGATTTGCATTGAAGGCATAATCGCAATAACACTGTAGTCTGGTCAATTACTCACTCCCTACTTTTTATATAATGGATGAAGGGAGTAGTTGAATTGTTACGTAAGCATGTGAATATTTCCAGTGAGGCCCTCCCCAATCATCGTGTTAATCAGGTGCGTAGTGCGAAGTGCTGCCGCACGCGATTTTTGGAAGCACAGCTTCCAGAGTTAGCTTTGGTGCTCCTCTGACTGGTAATCTTGCAGGCCCTGGACGTGCGGGTGGTACAAGGCAATCACGGTTGTTCTGTAATGGAAAATTAGTACCGAGATTGGGGCGGCTGTGGCGGAAAACGGCATACTCGCGATAAAGTCGAAGCTGGTACAGATGCACCTTTATAAGCTCGCTCCCAAGACTCTCATCGGATAATTCGCATAGATGCGCCCCAACATCGTCCTCGGTGTAGTTTATTGGTTGCTGTGTCGGCCTCGAGGACTCTGACGCGTACAACTTGGATAAAATATCGCCTAGAGTAAGTGAGATTCTGACGAGGTATAACCACATACTAACTAGATCGTCAATTTCCCGAGGTAGATATTTATGATACCTTTCGTCGAAAATGTCGATGCAGATGGATGCGACTTCGACTTGGGTTGGAACGGTTGTTGATACTTCATCCAGCTGTATTCGCATCGGGCGATTATAGGCGAGGGAGAGCCACGCTTCGCGGCAGTAAATACTCCACCAAAGTTGTGCCCACTGGCGTGAATGGCAGGTTGGACAAGTCTGTAATTCGCAGGGTGAGAGGCGATGAAGGCCAGCACCATAAGCCAGATTAATAGCAATGCCTATCCAATACCACGGTCCTCTATCAGCATTAATGCCTCCAAGGTGGTAGCTCATCAGGTACGTGGACTGAATAATAGTCATCGTCTCCTTCTCGTATTCCAAGTCGTACAATGCCTTTCCATGTTAGCTATTTCTAGTTACGCGTAGGTAATGACACGTCGGCGGTCGCACCATGGCCCGTTCGGACGCTTCTGCCTTGAGCTCTGCTTTCGTGAACCCGAGCTCCCCGGTCAGCAGCTTCTCGTCAACAAACTACAAGGGTGTTAGTCCATGGTTTATGTTCCTGAAATGGCAAAAGGATTAGCTCACATTCCCTGCCGCGGCAAACATACTCCAAAGTAATAAGAAACTTGGCCGTCCAGTTATATATTGATATAAAAGGTCAGGGACGTTGATAATCGGCGCAAAGGGATGTATATAGTGAAAATAAGTGCGAATCAACATGTCTTGCATCTCCCGTGATGGTAAGCTAAAGCAGCCTTTTTGCCGCAAATAGGTGAAGTCTTCGGGGTCAATTGCCGTGTTATTTGACACGAGTAGGAAAGTGTGCCCGAGAGATATAAAGTGATCATGAGGGCAAATATTCTTAGATAAAGCAGGAGATTCTCCTTTGTCACCTAAAAAAAACATATTATAAGTCATGGAATTTCAAGGTTTGAGGTTAAACAGACATGTCGTACTGATGTAATACTTATGAGTTCTAATGGTCATATTATTTCTCGAAGGCTCCGATGCAATACCAGTCTCTATACAAGTCACGCCGTTTGCCATCTTATTGGTCTGAAGACTTGTATTACATAGCTGCTTGGAAACGCCGCGGTCCCCTTCATAACCGCAGTTGCTTTGTCCTTGTGATAGAAATGCCGTGGGGCCCTGTTGGCAGTCAGGCGTGATGGACAGTTGATATGGATTTCTACATTAAATTAGCCGCACTTAATCTTGGAACCAAGATGCATAAACGACGGTCGAATAGGTACATTCGTCTTTTCCTCTGTGTAGTCTCGCATATAACACCATCTACAGCACAATTGCCGCATGGTATACCCGATAACGAGATATCACATCGCACCTTTCGGCAGCGGCAATATTTGCAAGCCACAGGAGCCCGTGAATAGAACCGGCGAGGCATTGAAGGTGACGTGGATTGACCTCGGGCAGTTGTCATGAATGATTTGTTTACCTAGCGTGCAGTACGCAATAGAAGATGGAAAGACAGAGAATCGATATCGGATACTGTTGGATACTGATTGTTATATCCCACGTTTTCAAATAATCCAAAAGCGAGGCAATTATTCCCAAATACCGTGCAGTCTGATTCAGCAGCTCGACGTGGTTGCATAGCCTAACGAGGCTGTGCTCGGACACCATCTACCGCTCGGAATTGCGCAGTGACCTCGTCTCAGTTGGGAATCCTCATAAAAGCCAATCGAATTACCATGTGTCGCGCTGAACAAATATCCCAAGTTTGGTCACTATCCCGGAGATTTATCATGGTTTGTCCGAATTTATGCACTATGCCCCCCCCCCCCCCCCGACGTTGTACCCGGTTGACCAGATAGCAGGATCCACATGCATGAGGACACCATCACGCGGGTTAGGGTTTAGATGGAATAGAAAAGGATATTTGGGAGCAGTGGGCAAGGCAGCGCCCTCATGTCATTTATAGCCGATGCTCTATATCTCCATCTCACGTTCCATGTCGGAGGGCCGCCCAGTGTCAGAAACCCGTGGATGTAAGTTGGCACACCCAGGCGAGCCTTTCTTCTTGTTAGAACCAGAGGCCCCTGTGCCGGACGCCAGGTTCAATGATATGAAAACCAACATTGAAACTTTAGACTTGGGCACGTGGCCATGGGGGCCGGTCTGTGTCTCTCAGAATGTAACTCAAGTCGGAGGAATGCAGTGGTCGACGTCGAAACACAAAAAGACAGGACTCCTCTTGACTTGATTAGTTTGATGCGGGGTAGAAGGACAATCTGCTACCCCGCAATATCTAGTCAGGCCAGGCTCATTTCTGGGGATTTACCGCCAGCGACGCTACCAGAGGGGTTCTGGTGTTACCCCAAATGCTGTCCACACAATCCGTCAATCCGATGAAGCGTTTACCCTTGGTGGGCTATAAATTCCCAACAAATCCTCGGTCATATTCGAGTGTCTCTATAAGCTATAGCTTTCTATACAAGTGCGGTTTACCTACCTTGTAGGCCTTTTCTTGTTTATTATCTTATCCCGCCTTTAATTTTATTTGGCTTCCCAGGACTTGCTTCGTTTATATATCTACGTGTATATATTGCAATAACTAAACATGAGAATCCCGTATATTTTGGGCATACTCTGTTGTTGTATAGGTATGCGATTATTTGCCCTTTGTACGCATAGCCGAACCAAGCTAATAAAACAAGGAGTAACCATCGCGCAAAGTCTTTCGGGAAGCGCTAGTCAGAGGTCCGGGATTGTATTGAAGGCCTTGAAAAACTTGCAGAATGATACCACGAAGGATATGGAGATTATTAGTATGGTCATCAGAGCTACTTCAACTTGTACACGACCCGGCTAACAATAACACAGGGTCCGCTATATCATCTCTAAAGGCCCAATCCATAGAAACGCGAAATGCGTCATCCGTAAAAGTTGTCAACGATGCCTTTAATCGGATTATAGCGTCTGTGAACCACACCACTCACGAACTTGCCTCTGGGTCTCAACTTCCGAAGAGACAAGTGTCTGGTTTTCCACCTCTCCAAGATGCGTCGGCTATTGCCAAGGTTCTGATCGATATTACGACAAATATCGCTTCACTGTTTGTCGAGGCTTTGGATGTTTTCAATCAATGTAAGAGCACTAAATACGGGATGGCTGTGGAATATGACTGACAAGTTGAAGCGAGCATTCTTATTGCAATTGGCACCGTGATAGGGAAGGCTTTGCTTGGTCTGCTCGATGTTGTTGGCGTCATCATTCGAGATGTTCCCGGTATTCAGCAGGCTATTCAACTCGTAGTAGGCATTCTCAAAAAGGTGCTTGCCTTCAACTAGTAACTGCATGACCATGTTGTTCATTGCCAGTCGCCTGCTCGGCCTCTTGGATCACAACACTACAACACTGACGGACTGGAATCTGTGTGGCTCGCCTTGCGATGGACTGTCTGACCAGCGCTTACAGCGGGTTGTCTCTTGTGTTCTGATTTTCGTTTGTTTTATTCTTTTTTCCCCTTCAGATACTCCCAGTAGTCACGTAACCAGCTGTCAATACACTCGATTGAATCCTCACACTCAGCCTCTGCTTATCAAGTCATGTTGAAGGGACGCCTGCAGAACTTGGCAGCGAAGGAGAAGTAGTAGCGTCGGCATCGAGCCGAGAGTTGATAAGTGCAACTGCATTAGGGGATGCTCTGGTGTAGGGTCTGGTGTGCTTCTATTGCATCACACGTGTGAGGCAACTGGCCCTCCTTTACATTGTACATGGCCAGCAACGTTACATATCCCACTATTCTTCGATGCCCAGACATGTGATGATAATAGAGTTTTGAGAAAGACCCGCTACACTGGAAGATGCAGGGCATTGACCCTGAACGAGAAGTAACTCCGGGACACAAACTCCACACCCATCCATGGACGCCGCATTGTTCAGAGAGTCTGTGCACACATTGTCTACCCTGAAGAAATTCTCCTGGGTGGAAACTGCCAAACCAAACCAGCGGTGATGGGGCCACTTTTATCTGCCAGGCAGCGAGCGGCAGGACAGGTTTTGAAGAAGACATTTCCATCGCATCTGTTATTGCCCTGTAGCTGACAGTGTAAATACCTCTTCTGTATTGTTAAACGTGGGTCATATCTCCCCAAGTCCTCAAGCAACTGATGTAGAGCCATACATGCTAATTCGACAGGTTTACATACAATTCAACACATCACACAACACCACAGTTAGGATAAATGAGAAACGGTTGGCAGGACATGCCCCAGTCCGTGGGCTAACGAGAGACTCTTGATTTGAACGTTTGAACGTGGCACAGCAATCACGCGAGAACTACATGCTTTGAAATCAACTGTATTGTCATGACAACAGCTTCCTTCCGGGATGAGTGACATGTGGTGTTGGCACAGGTTTGCCCAATATACCCAGAACCGACGAATTGAACCCATTCCAGACTGCGCTTTATCCAAACAGAAGAGGCCCGACGGGCTTGCCCAACAAATCAAGCAGTAGCTTCACTATATATCCGGGGACAACCTGAACAGTGGCAGGATCAATCAGCGATGTCAAGACAGTCTTGGTGGAGCATCCAGGCTGCGGGCTTTTGCCATTCATGACATTTTTGAGCCAAGACAAGGCCTTGGGTGCACCGACAACGGCACAGCTGCCATGCTCAGATGCAAGATCCCTCTGATACTCTATCGTCACGCCTTGGGCACAGTACTTCTTCACCAAAGCATCTGTATCCTCAACAGGGCTAACCTCGTCCAAGACAGATTTGTACCAGAAAAAGGGTATCTTGGGTGTTGCCCGCCCCAGGGCATTCTCGCCGAGGATCCGGACCGCGATCGGATTAGTCTGAACGAGATTTCGGTCATCCAGCATGCCAATGACGTCTTGAAATAAAAAGTCGGCTGCATCCGCCACCAAACACTGGTTCAGGACGGCGTGAAATTTATCCACAAACTGCGGCTTGAGATGCTGGTCCAACACTTGCTGTATCTCCGGATATTGAGCGGCCAGGCCGAGGATCCCTGCAGGTATAAAGCCGGTAAAGGGGCCGCCGTTGATTGTTGTGAGCGCGGTGGTGATGTTAGGGATGGTGCCTCCCACCGCTGCCCCGGCTATGCGCAGTTCCGGAGCGTAGGTTGGCTGCAACTCGGCTGCCCAATTTGTGGCAAGAGAGCCACCGGAATATCCCCACATTCCAATCTTGAGGTTGGAGCTGTTTGCCATGATGCCGGTGAAGGACGCGGAATTCAGGGCTGCCCGAATACCATCCAGGGTTGCGTATCCCGCGAGCTTATTCGCGAGATATGCTCCCTTGGATCCCTGAAAATCCGGTATGATGACCACCCAACCTTGTTGCAGGGCAGCCTCAACAAGTAGTAGCTCAGCTTGTGTGACGAGTGTGCCCAGCAGAGGTCCAGTAGCGGACTTGAGCTGGAGGGCATAGGATGGCGCGCAGTTAATTGACGCCGCATCTTCGGCGATCTGGTAGGAGAGTATCTTGCTGGTGTCCGCGTTGTGAGGCATCAGAACAGTAAGAACTGTGGCGGTAGCGGCCCCCAGGCTGTCAGTGGTGCGATAGAGTATTTGGTGAGAGGCCTTGAGATTAAGAGCCGCGACACTGAAAGCAGCAATGGGAGAAGGAGGAGCCCGGTGCTTTAAAATTGTACCGGGCTTTATTGCGTCAAGACCATCTGGAACAGCATAAAACGGGTCTTGACTCGGTTGGAGCAGGTCCGACCTGACAGATGGATTTCGTGGAACTGTGCCGCCAACAGCCGTCACGATCAGATTGGCAACCATATAAAATAACAGCAAGTAGTTCATCTTGAATCGTGTCAACTGTGGCAAGAGAGCTTCTATTGCCCGAGATTGAGAGAGAAGATTCACTCCAAAGCTTTTGGAAAATGCCCAAGTATATTCGACGGTGCAACGCTGGGTGATGAAGAGTGTAGGGAACCATATATTTGGATCAAGGCCTGGGAAGGACAATGTTTTATTTGTGACCGACTTAAACCTAACCACGAGCTTTGATTCCTTTCCTCCTCGCCGGCCAACTTGGGCGGTCGACGTCGACCATTACGGCGACACATCCTCCGGGGCACAACCCCCAGTGAGCTAGTACACCTTTCGGCGGCTGCCACGACGGCAAACAACAAAGGTCCAGACCAGCTTAGCCGTTCTATTCGCGCTCTGTCCACTGGGTACGGTAAATCTACCCCACCTCCGAAAATGCGGAGGTAGGATTCTTACCCCGCACGGCGGGCTCCCGGGGAAGCGGGGATACCCAGATGAAATGCTCATCCGAGCGCCGGGGGCCGAATCCAATCTTTACGGTTTATCAGCAGCAGTTAGCACTGACCACACCTCTAGAGCCCGGGTCAGATCTAGCACAGGGTCCCTGTAGATGGCAAAATCGCCGAGGTGAACACTATGAAGCCATTGGCATTGACCCTGTCCTAGCGGGTGCCGGGGGTTTCGGACGCGCTATCGGGTGGGGAGGTGACCTTGACGGTGGTTGGAGCGCCCGTTCTCGGCTCGCACGGGTATGTCAAGGTTGAACAGCTACTAGCCTAGGACTAACTTTGATTTCAATGTTCCCTATTGATCAGGCCACCATTCTGGTCGCGCAGATGCCTGGCATTGGTATGGAGGCTGCAACGGGCTGGGCCGTGGAGATGCACTCGGCTGAGGTCGATGCAAGAACACCACCAAATGAAAGTCTCACAATCTGCCCCTGAGTGTTGGCTATGTAGACAGTAGCTAGATCCTGGAGAGCATCTGCATAGATTAGGTCACCAACCAGGCCTCGCAGATGCTTGTCATGTTTATAGTCGGCCCTTGGATGACCTTGGCTCGATGCTCAGCATTGGCATAGAGGCCATGTTTACAGCACTAACCTACATTTTGGTGCCAATTGTATCCTGTGAACTGTCGAGAGCGCGCGAGCGAGAGAGAAACGGCTCTAAAACGCAACACTCCCCGATCTTCTCCATAGCTTTTAACTCGGTGGCATTGATGCGGCCTACGTCGATAGAGTTGACGACAGGGGACTGACATCTACGAGGGCACGAGCACGATATCGTAACGCAAAGATTGCAAATCTACCAGACAACTTTTGTCACCACCATCTAACCACAAGTCATGTCAAGATAGCTGTCGTCTAGCAGGTATATCCTCACTCAGCTTAGTTCCCGCGTCCTCGCCTTCCTTGTCCTTCTCAAACTTGGCGGGATCCTCCAACTCCTCCAATGTCTCTGGCGATACCTCCTCTATCTATGCTCGCACCTTGGCACAGTACCCTTCCACACTGTTTCGAAATTTCTCATACGCCCAGGGGTCCGGGTTCTCCTGTGTCTTGTTCTGGACTTTGTCCTTCGGCGGTTGCTCTCCCGTTACGTTTAGACGCCAACCGTCTAGGGCATAAAAAGCCCGACAATTGTTGCCGCAGTGGGTGCTATATGCTGACAACTTATAGGCATCACACTATAGTTGCGGTTAGCAGCCTGTATGTATTGCGCAACACAACACAACTTACTTTGTAACTTCCCACCTTCACTTTTGGGACCCTCTTCACCGGCCCTCTCGCGTCCTTCTCTACCTTGTCCACTTGAGCTTGCAGCGCGGTACAGCGTTCCTTGGCGTTTTTCAGAGAGCCCTCATCCCCCGAGGGCTCCGGATTCGTCTCCATCGTAGAACAAGCATCCAAGAGATCGTTGAGCCCCTTTCTCCATCGCAACTCCCCATATTGGTCGCTGCGAAAAAAAAATTTGCACATCCTGTCCGATTCCGCACTAGCAGACGGAGAACCACCTCTTAGTTGCGGGTATTCCCAACTCGCCTCAACATACTCACACGTACAAAGAAGCTTATCAATCCCTTCATTCTTAGCTGCATCCTCAATAACTTTTTTTTCCTTAAACCTTTAAATATATATAATTTATACTTTATTACTAGTAATATTAATCCCTTATAAAACTAACACTTATAATTATATATATATATTATTAAATAATATAAATAAATTTAAAAAAAAAGAACCTTTTTTCAATATACTTTACTTTAACTTACAGTTTATTTATATAAGGTTTAATCTGGCTTTACTTAGGCTTCTACCTAGACTTAAGCTTTTAGCTTAAATTTATAATAGTTTTACCTCTTCTAAAAGGGATTTATTTAAATAAAAAATTACTAATATATTCTAAGTAGCTAGTATTATAAGCCTAAGTATTATTATAGTAAAATTGCCTATACTATCTAGAAAGTAATGCTAGCTACCTGTAATTTTATAGTTAGGTATAATTATTAATTATACTACTAGTAGGTTCTAGTAATAAGCTAGCCTTTTTTATTTATTTTTCTTATATTAATTTAATTTAATAAAATATAAGTTCTCTCTATAATAAGAGGGAAAATTATAATATAAAGCTACTTTTTATTAATTACTTTTATAGTATTTTTCTTAATTTTTCCTTTTATTTTTTCTTTTTTTCTTATATTTTTTATTATTTTATTTAGTTTTTTAACTTTTTTAATATTTTTAGCTTTTAATAATATTTTTTTATTATTATTGGATTTTACGCTTGCACGATACTTGTATTATACATGTAATTTTATTTGATTATAAAGCAAATCAACCACAAATGAAAAAAAATTAATATATTTTTTTATTAATATTTTTTATAATAATAGCTTTTTTAATATTACCTTTTTAGGCTTATTAGCTTTAATTCTTAAAATTATAATAAGTAATTTACTTATATTAAGCCTATTACCTTTTTTAATACTAATTATAATTATAATAAAATTATTAACTACTAACTAAATTTAATATTAATAAAAAGCTATAATACTTTAGGAAGTAATATAAAGCCAAAAACCTATAAGTAGCTATTTTATAAAGTAATTTATTTAAATTAGGTATAAAAAAGTAAAATAAGGTAATTATAAGAAAAATAATAAGCTTTATAAAAGTTAAGTATAAATTTTATTAATTTATATTATATTAAATTACTTTAAGTTTTTTAAGATATAATTTATATAATTATAAGTTATTATTATTATTATATACTTTTATTAGTATATAAGGTTATAAATTACCTTTTAAGCTAGTAAATTTAATATATTATAATATATATATTATTTTTTAAATTATATATTATTATTATATTAGCTAAATATAGCTATTAATTATATTACTAGTAGATCCTAGTAATTAACTAGCCTTTTTTTTATTTTTTTTATATTAATTTAATAAAATATAAGTTAATTAAAATTTAAGAAACTTATTATATTAAACTTTTATATTAGAAAAACTTATAAAATAATAAAAAGTTAGCTTTTAGCTAAATAAACTTTTATATTTAGTAGTAAATAATATATAAACTTATAAATCAAATCAACTTGCTAGAGGCTTTTTACTATTAGTATATAAGAGTTACTTTGGAAACAAGGCTTATAGGTTAAAAACTCCTATTTTTTATATATAAAGGGTAGAATAATATAAAGTAAGATACTTGATAGCCCTTGCCTAAATAAGTAACTTTATCTTAACACACGTCCCCCCTCACAGGCTGACCTAGGTTGAGCATGGCCCGACTGTGAAATAGAATAAAAAAGCGAGAAAGTGTTAGAATCCATCGCGATCGGATTCAGCGCGTACTTTATACTTCCCAGTAGCTGTGCTGATCTATCCTTTTAATTGGGATTTTGGCGATTGATTTCGCCACATCAGGAAATGCCAAAGAAAATACCCAACCAAATACCGAGAAATGCGTAAACGTATCGTACATGACATCGAGAATCTTTTGTCCCGTAGTCATCTCGGGGTGCAAAACGCTGTCCTCTGTCCAGCGATCGTTTGCCCTGCCCAGCGGCGTCAGGTTGGACCAGGCTTGAATCAGCGTGTCTACTCCCTCGTTGGCAACTTTCAACTTCTCCTCTGGTATCGTTGCCGCAGCAATGTCTCTGCATTCTGTCGGCAGCTCCTCGACCAAGTCCATCCAGAAATTGACAGGAAAAGCGGCTTCCACCGTGTCCCATAGATCCGTTCCGATATTGATTAGTGACGTAAGCGCGTGCTCGGGTGAGTCGAATTCCGTGTATTGTTTATCAATTGTCTTGGACAGTGCCTTTTTAAACCCTATCTGGCAGTCTGATAACGTGAACTCATTATTCTCCAGGCCGTCAACAAGAGCCTTCCAAAAGGGTGGACTATCCTTATCAAGGGCCAGCACGAAATCCATGGTAAACAGCTGTGCCTTTGCAGGCAGCAGCTTTTTCAGTACTTTGACGTCGTCCTTGGCGAGCTGCTTAAGGCCGGCCGCGATAAAGTGCTTATTTTCGTATTCAATCAGGCCCTTGTCCCCTTCTGCTAGGTATTTCGCCTTGAGGTCATTGGCTTCTGACAGCTTTGCCTCTTCAACCTTGGTGCAGCTAATCGCTCTCTTGAGCGCGTTTCCACTGCAAGCACTCTTGAAGTCGCGTCGGTTTGACTCGGGCCTAGGCTCAGACTCTGCGTTGTTACTCGTGCCAGCACCGGCCTCTGCCTCGTCACCCTTGGGGGAGTCTTGCTCTCCTTGTGCCTCTTCGCCTTTGGAAGCCGTACCCGAGCCGGCCGAGATTGCCTGTACAAACTCATCAAAAGACTTGGACACCTTCTGGTCTTTGAACGCCTTCCACGGCTGTTCACCCCATGCATCAGAATTCGATCGAAACCCGGCAAGCTTGGGTACCTCCCCACTGCCGTGCAGCGGTTCGTATTTTGGATTGAACTCTGGATTCGCCTCGAAAAGTTCCTCGAGCTTCTCGCCGTTTTCCAACCGTTCTACCTTTTTGGCATCAAGTTTTGACACGTCATACCAACCCTTGACCTGGTCCCAAGGCAGACCCTCGACCACGGCTTGCTCCTTTTGCGCCTCGTAGCCGTTCCTTATCCACTTTCCTAGGGTCTTGGGGCCATCAACCATCTTGCTGTCGGCGCTGATTCGGTACATGTATCTCTTTACATCTGTGGATGGGAACTCAAACGCCACTCTGGGGCTCGTCGTGGTTGAAACATATCTCGTGATTTGGGCATTAGTTCCGTCGATATGCAAGTACAAGCTGCTGGTTCTTTCCAACTCCTCTCCGGATAGATCCATGCCGTGGCCCCTGTCGAAGAAACCCCCGGCTTATTTAACAGTATTGGGAGGTCTTTCATCGCTTCGAAAAACAAATTTTGGTGGGTCGCCAGGAAGTTCAACGTCGGCTGGCGGTTTCTGGGTTGACTGAGAACCCCCACGGACATGTATCTTTCCTGCTGCGTCGTTAGGATGGCCAAAGGCTTGTCCTAGAAACAACGGGACCACTGCCCAGAGCCACTGGTGCCTCATTGTAAGTTGATGCTTTTACTTTTTCAAGGACGTTGAGAAGGAGATGTAATGGAATCGGCTGATAAGCGAAAGACTACTTGCTTCACCTGTGTAAAAAGATGCAAACTAGAGACTGGTTTACCCATCAATTTATAGAGATTCTTGTCTGGTTGACCGGCTCATCTTGGGAGCTTTGGACTTGTCTGCCAGATTACACAATAACCCGGCTGTTTACGAAACCCTGGGATTCTTTCATGCTACAAGTGAGTAGTAATGCCATATCATGTCATGATGTTGCCTTTACGAACATAATGCATGTCCCTCATGTTGAGAAATTGCTTATACATGACGCCCACGTGCACCGGCGTAGCAACTCAATGGGCAAAATAAAAAGTAAAGACTGATAACAAAATGACACGTCTCTCTTGTCTTGGACTAGAGTTTACTGGTGCATGAAAAGTATGCAGGGAATAGCCTTGGCAAGCGCGCGATATAGCCCTTTAATATATGAGGCGGACGTGGTCGTATAGACGTAATGCTGTTCTCCACTACGTAATCAGCAAAAAAGTAATACATTTATATTAAAAGACATGGCAAATAGCATCAGGATTATACTTAATATATAAGATTTAATGCATTTACATTAAAAGATGTAGTAAAAAGCATAAAGATTATACTCAAAATATAATATTTTACGTATTTATATCAAGAGATAGGTAAATAGCATTAATATTATGCTTAAGATAGCCTTAAATACACGTTGATAGGAGGCTAGCCTTGAATCATGTTGTGTAAATAGTCAACTACCGATAGAGTCATAAAGTACATAGAGTTGGACTAATTGACACCTTGACGGACTCGTGCGAGTAGTGGTCGCCCCACCTTTAACTGCCGGCTGGCGCATAAATGCGTCTGCCCGTAATACAATTCCAAGGCTACCCTTGACATTATACATGACCTGCTATTACGTTATGCAGCCTGGCGCTAAGGGCAAATATTAGTTTCATATATACAGCGCCGAGGGTGATTATAGTGCTATATAAATTCATAGTCTGGCCGAGTATTCGCAGGCCCAGACTTTATCTCGACGCAAATAACAGCTGCCAAAGAACCGACACTAGACTTGGTAGTTACTAGCACCAGATTCTATAAACTATAACTACAACTTTATTTACTACTACAACTCTATTTACAACTACAGCTACAACTCCAACTCCAACTACATCTACTCAAGTTCAATCCACTGTCATGAGGAGCACAAACTCGCAACCCCAACCTACCGCGGGTACGGCGCGCGACGCCCATTGGGACACGAGGCCAATTCATGACCCTGTTACAGCTTCTTGGAACCTACGCATATCGCAATCAGATTCACAAAAGATGATCCATGGCTTTATCCCCAAGGAAATGGAGGACAAGTGGTTGTGCTACTCTACTACACCAGATAATGCCCAGGGCATTACAGTCGTTCATCTGTGTCGCAGCTGGGGCAAGACGGAGCAAATAGCACTAAAAGTCCAACAAGCAGATGCTATAAATGATGCAAGTGGTTCAAGCCAAACCTGGATTATTCTAGACATTACGTGGGAAAGACGAGTAGGAGAGCAAGACCTAGGGGAACAAGAGGCCAAGGAGGATGCCATTCGTGTTTGTAATTATATTCTGGACTGTGCGCTACCAGAAGATGAACCTGAGTCTTACTTGCCTGCTAAGTAACCAGCCAGCGGAACATTTATTAATAACAAAAAACACACTCAATATTTAGTCCTAGTTCTAGTTAGTTATTAACTTGGGCTCTGATTTTGCGCCAAATTTTTCGCGGGAATTAAACGGCTCTTCTTTGACTAAAGGTTTGAGAGGTCGTGAAAATCGCAGTAGGTCGTAATAAGTAGAGACTCAATATCACTTGACATGTGGAATTTGTACTGACTGGTATTAGGCCCGAGCCTGAGATCTAAGTAACCGGAATTAATTCCTAGGTTGCTGTTATGGATAACTTCGGCAATATTCTCACATATTCGGCCATAATCAACCGCGTCAAGGCTATCAGCGAGATTCTACAAAAACATCAAGCTAGAAACTGGGCTTACCGTACACGTCTTCCAGCAAGCAGCATCAGATTAAGTGTGTTCCATGCTTGCTATTATGCGTATTAGAGCGATGTACATTCTGCTAGATGTCCGCAACCCCATGCCGCGTCTCGCGGCCATGGCTCGTAACCGTGAACCTAGTGCTGTACTTGCTGATGAGACCACTTGAGACTTGGTGCCTGCCGCTGCCATCCCTCTGGATCGAATGCCCCTCAGCAACCACTCCCAGGCCGACCGCTAAGGTTATTAGAGACTAATCTGATACGTTTTAAGCGGATGGAAAAGGTAAAGGAGAGCACAAGCTTACTGCAACTATAGTGGAGCTGACGCGTCTATAGCATGAGGTTCTAGGGGGCTATCACTGGAGACCTACTCCCGGTTGAACGTTATTGTAGTTATGCCGGCCTCATATTTAATAAGATGGCCTCACTAGTCACGCCATTCCCCTCCTTTATAGTAAAGTTATGTTTCCAGAAAGAATAGAATTGATCCAATAGCCAGGCGTCCAGGGTGCTTGGAGGCCAGATAGTCAGCATTACATAAACACGGCACCCCTGAGTTCCAAGACGCATCCATCTCATCGTTATGCATAGAACCTTGACCAGGTCAAACTATGCAAGCATGTACCCCTGGTCCAGCGATCCACGTGGTCAAGATTACAGTACGTAACTTGTTTTATAGATCCACCAAGTCATGCCACTCGAGCCCGCAAGAGAATTATGAGTCAGGGAAATTGGTTCATGAGAATGGCTGGTCGAATCCAGTGCCAAGTCTTCTTAAGCAAGTTAAATAGCTACGCATTGCGAACATATATAACATGTCCGAACCCTCCTCGCAATTCTACTTGCCATCACAAGTCAATCTAGTCAAACTTCTTCTCACATATCAAGCATATCAACTCTTTTTATTGCCATGCTCCTGTCAAACGCGGTTGTACTCGTGCTGGGCGCCCTGCAGCCAGCTCTCGGCAAACCTGCCAACCGACGCCAACTTTATGAAGCCGAAAACAGGATATCAGAGCAGGCGCAAATAGACGGCAGAACCGTTATCAGTTATTATGCCCCGAACCCCGGATGCGCCGACGGTGTGAGGACCTGGGCCGGCGTCTGGCCCGCCGACGCTAGTAATCCCTACACGGCCGACTACAAGGCACGATTATACGTGGACATCATTAACGATGACGAAATTCGCGTTGCTGCATTTAATAATGCCGAGCTTGGTATTGGCGAGTTCAAAGCCGCTTTTGTTTGCGACGACGACAAGAGGCAGGCCTGGCTGGTCTCTGAGAACTTTAAGATCGATGACGCCACCCCTGCCAAAAATAATAGTACATGTATATATGCAGGTCCCGAATGGGACCCCGGATTCGCGAGTGTATCGTGCGATGAGGTCGAGAACAGATTCTGCTTTGACTGCACCAATGGCTGTGCACCCTGCGAGTACTGCAAGAGGCAGTGTGGGCAAGCCAACACGGGCGACGATAAACAAAAGGCATAACTTGACTAGCAAATTCGAGGCTTGATCTCTATGCAATGAGTCAAGGACTGCGCTGTGTGATGGGTTATTGAGGACGGGGAAAGAAAACATTCATGTGCACTTGATGTGATGCAGATAGGTGCTTCCCTACATGCACTTAGTCCGACTTATAGTTAAGTGCATATTACTACTATACTTAAAAGTATTACTATATATAATAATATATTTATATCTGGTAGTAAAGTAATTGTATTATTAAGTTCCTTTACCGAATATGAAATAATAAAAGTAGCACCTAGTATACCCTTGCTATTTGCTTTATAGCAGCTGCGACGGATTCCACACGCTCAGCCAATTGCTGATACGTCAAGTTCGACAATCGATCGCATGTAGCAACTCGTCCTGGATACGTCTGAGAGATTTGAGCAATTTTTTCCGCTATAGTCCTAGACTCAGTACTGAACTGCTCTTGCTTGCCTTGGCCAAGCTGCAGAGCTGCAGAGACGACACTTGGATCATAGATTTGACATTCGCCAACTTTGACATTCACATTGGCTTCTATGCCCTTCAGGACAAACTGGTACATGTTGACAAGTGTATTTGTGGCGTGAGCGTCATAGATTGACGCGGAGCAGTCCAAAGTGACCCCGAGACCTCCAGTTTGTGACTAAGGAAGCTGAAGGTAATATCGTATGGATTTCGGCCCTCTTCGCCGTCAGTAATGGTAAGTGTGCCAGTGCCAAAAGGAACTTCTTTTGTCATTGCCAGCCGGTAATTAACAAGAGCTTGGAACATTGGTGTGCGTGCCGACAATCGAGAAATATTGAGCTCGTCCAGAACGATGTTTGAACGGAACCGATCTCTCCAATGCTTCTCCCACTTTCTTAGCTGTATTCAAGGCAATTTCGGTGGATGGGCTTTCAGCAGGAACCTAAAAGCGCACGGGAAGCAGGTTGAGGAAAAAGCCGATGGTTTCCCTGTATTTGGTGTCGGGGCGGCTGGCATCGGCCACACCAATGCAAATGTCGGGGCGGCCCGGAGATTGAGCGAGAAGCACCTGAACGACCGCGAGATGGAATTGGAAGGGCGTGATGCCTAATTCCTGGCATACCTGTTTGGTTGCTTTCACCGTCTCCTCGTCAATCATGCACTCCGCGTGGGAGCTGGAAACATGCCGTGAATCTGGACGCATCGTATTGTTGGACAATGGAAGCAGAGGGAGTACCTCGGCCTGGCTTGAGAATTTCTTTCGCCAGTATTGCATATTGCTCTCGAGCATGTTGGATTCTTTATCTTGATGTTCTTGCCGAGCGTACTCTATACAAGTCCCAAAGTCTCGCTTGAGCGGTCGCATATTGTAGGCCGAGTTCAAATCTCGCATGAAGCGTCGCATGCTAGATGCATCAAAGATGATGTGGTGGTAGCCCAGGATCAAGGTATGCTTGAGATAAGACAGTGAGGCTCAACGTCTCGCCGTGCTCGATATCCCAGACCTTGTCTCTGGAAGCCTGTAGCTCCTATTCGATATCATGGTCGGTGGCGTACGGGACATGTTTGAATCGACGGACGGGGAATAGTAAGAGTCCTTGCATCGGCTGGTTATCTTGACTGCGGGCGAAGAAGAAAGTTCGAAGAGAGTCGTGATGCCGCATCGTGGTGGTCAAGGCGTCTCGCAGGCGATGGATATCGAGCTCGCTGACAGTGTCGTATCGGATCATTAAACTATAGGCAGTAGGATCCTTCATGAAATTTCCGAGCACAAAAATTCTGGACTGAGCTGCTGACATACGTTCCATTGTTATGATGTCCTGATTTAACTCAGGATGTACTTTTGCTGGGATTGCTTCTTCTTCCACTGTGCCAGCACGGGGGTGGGACTTCTCGTCGCCAATCTCCGCCCCGGGGTGTTGCCGCTCACTATCTTCATCTTGACGGGAGATGGAGGAGGCCTTGTCCGTTGCTGAGATAAGGGGAGTCATCTGTTCAGACTTATCGCGAGACTGATTTGGTGTTTCACTGTCTGAAGAAGCTGATTTGGATTCTTGCAAGCCCAAGTCCACTGTTGTAGTAACTTCTTAGTTGCATCAACGCAGAGCCGGTTAACAGAGTTTCTTCCTAGAATCTTGACAACAGGGACATCAATGCCAATCTTCTTGAGGAACCAGGCGCAAATCTCAACTGCCACAAGAGAATCGCTGCCAAGCTTGGTGAGCAGTGCATCCGGATCAATGCTGCCCGATGACAACTGCAGCAATGACTCGAGCTTGAAAACAAGGGCTTCTTGGACAATCTCAATCACGTCGGCCTCCGTTTCAGCGCCGTGGATTCGCTCTTTGATGTCGCCACGGCCAACTTGAGATTCCTCGGACTTTCCGACTTGGACTGTTGGCAGGAAATGGGCAAAGCGAGGATCGGATGACCAGGCCATTTCCTGCTCCCCATCCAGGCGTGTGTCAAGCGGCTCAATTCCATATCCGACTTCGCATGATTGCCCGCTATTCGGCTTACCGGCTATGATAGCCTCCGCAAAGGCATGGTGCACATGCACCTCGGAGATTGGTCCCATGTGTCTTCTTGAGACGTAGTCCTTGGAGATCATGTCGGCACAAATAAAGTATCCAACATCACACACATGGCCAATGTGCATGACTGACGCCGTACGTCCTTTGTGTTTGCGATTTGCTGTAAGCGCCGCCATGTACATGTTGGCTGCGTGATAGTTTGCTTGTCCGTGGCCACCAGTAACAGAGAGTGCAGAGGAGAACATGATGAAGAAGTCCAGGGGGTAATCCGCCAAAATAGAATCCAGATGTTTCGAAGCGTCCACCTTGGGCTTGATGGTCGCGTTCATAGAATCTACATCCATGTCGATAAATAGCTTATCGGACAAGATCATGGCTGCATTGGCTACACCACCAAGACGGGGTATTTTCTGTCGAATGAGAGAAATGGTAAGCTCGCTGCCCCATCGATGGACGGTGCAACCAGATGGGAGCGTAGCTAGAATGGATGCTGTTACCGAATCTGAAGCGGAAGCGGAAGCAGAAACTGGTGAGCAATCTAGAAATACAGCAAAGTCCTTTGGCAAGAGTCTCTGAATAGCGCGAGCAGAGCTTTGAGGATGAATAGTGATCCAACCATGACGGTCTTCAGAAGTGAACGAAGATGAAAACACTGCTTGCAAGTCGTGCACTTTCGACCCAGCAGCAAAGCATGCAGTCAAGTCAGCGCTTGCATTGTGTAAAAGAATAGACGACTTGCTTTCTGCAGTTCTGGTAAGTCCATCTACTATGATTTGGTTTGCTATTTGCTCAAGGAAAGTGGTGTTACAGTCTTTGTCTTCAATGGGAGAGACATACTCCAGCGACAAACTCATGACGGACGTGTTGCTTTGAGAAATAGCCACAACAGAGTCATCGGAGCCAATTTTTTTACCAACTAAAAGGTATACGCCTCTATTGCTGCCATTTCCAGGTATAAAGAGGGAGAGTTGGACCTTGACACGCACGGTTTCGCGGGCGGTTGTGTCATGCTTCGAGTCGCACTCAACGAACGCCAACTTGCCCCGCTGGCTAACAATACCGATAGATAGATCTGTGACATCAACAGACTTGCTAATAATACGTAACTTGGCGTTGTATCTATCATTTCTCTGCTGATCCGGCTGAACACGAGGGATAAGGGTATCGGTTCCCTCCACCACAAGCTCTGGCTCCAGTGGCCATAAGAGTGGCTCCACATCAAAGTCATGAGCAGAGAGGGTATTCAGTCGTAAGAATGCCTCAAGTATGACATGAGCTGTGGATGATGGGCTGGCGATGGAATCCAAATCAAGAAGCTGAATGTTAGATGCGGCAGCTCCTTGGAAATACTTGTTACCATACGGACAATCATGTTGCACGCGGGCTTGTCTGTTCTTCTGTTGTGGGTCAACCACAGGATATTGTGAGCTACAAGAAACATCTTTAGAAGGGATTTGAGTTTCTTGTCGGTCAAAGACTCTGAAAATAAGGCATTGTCTAGCTCCTGCAGACCCAAGACGTCGACTCCAGAGCCAAGCCTGGTGAAATCAATTGTTTCAATATCGCTGGCGACTGTAATGCGGTTCCTCCATGGTTGCCCCAGCATCTTCTGGACTGTAGTTAATGCCTTGAACACTGGGAGTGTCTTTCCACCAACTATGAGAAGAGACTTGACCTCAGACACCTCGTCAATATACTCTAGAGGATCACGAAGCTGCTGGACGGTGTCATTGACGGCCTGACTAGCGATGAACGAGTAGCACTGCTGTCCAGGAATATCATGGACAACCAAATCCACACCAGAAGAGCCAGTCTGCTGAAGAGTTGCGCGCCATTCTTCTGTTTTCAGACCGGGATAGAGGTTTCGTCCTTCTTTGGCGCGGAGCCACCATCCAGGCAAGCCGCCAACACAGAATGTAGTTCGCATCAGCTCAGTGCCCGTTATCTCGACAAGAAGGAGGAAGCCACCTGGCTTAAGCAGCAAACGAGCCTGCTCAAGGCTTCTCTTGATACTGGCAGTGGCATGAAGAACATTTGAGGCGACAACGACATCGTAAGCGTGCTTTTGGAACCCTTGGAGTTCCACGTCGCTCTCCACGTCAAGCGTCCCGAAGATGGTTTTGCCTTGAAATTCACTGAATCTCTCGGCCGCCTACTCAAAGAAAGCTGGGGATATGTCTGTATAGTTGTATGTGTAGAAAGAATGGCCAATTAGTTCGTCAGATGCGGTCAGTTATCGAGCCAGTACCGGCACCAATCTCGAGGTAATTGGCCCGGGGCAATTTGTGAGAGATTTGCTTCAGAACATCAATCATGCCGCCGTTGGCCTATTCGAAACCACACCCATCGCTGTATACACGAGCAGCCATGTTGTCTTTCATGAGGACCTCTAAGATGGACTCTTTGCGTTTTAGGAACTCAACAGATCTCTCTCCTACAACGCGGACAATCTCAATATCAACTGTATTACCCCACTTGGCAAAAATCTTGTCGACTATATCCGACTTATCAGCAAGCCAGCTGGTCTCTGCCACCGGATGGCAACCTTCTTGGACAAGCTTGATGGTGGCATCCCAGGCGGAGACCAGCATCTGGTGATACCACATCAGAGTTGGCCTCTCTTTCCGATCCAGATCTGCTAGGATCCGCTGAATGTAAAAGAGACACAGCCTTCCAATGTCTGCAGAAAGCTCTTTGGTTCTCTGGCTGCTCTTGGAGTCGAGGTCGTACTCTGGCGGCTCCAGAAGGCGCAAGGAAGGATCAATCTTGAACACTATCTCAAAGCACAGACGATGATCTTGATGTGGCATCTGCGGCGAGACTGGATCAAGTGAAACAGATTCCATTTGGACGGCAGTGTCACCCGAGGATGCGTTGTATATGTGCACGTCACCAACAACACCCAACCCGTTACGGGCAGTGACGAATGTGTCCGCCTTGACTCGGAGAGTATCGCCATCTGCCAATGCCACATTCGGACTCACAGCTACTCGTTTGATGCCAACTGGTAGAATGGTCGTGGGAAGATTGCCAACTGCCGGGTCAGCACGAGCATGGACCACGTTTTGCCGGCTGACATCTAACAGTGCTGGATGAACAGTGTACTCGGTCGCGCCCAACTCTTCCACTGACCACTCCGCCATCGCAATAGCATAATCACGTCTACGCTGAATGTCTTCCAGCCGGCGGAAAGGTCCGGTGTAGCCAAGTCCATTCTGTTCAAAGCTCTTGTAGCCGGCATCGCTATCAATGGGATAAAGGCCTGGAGGGGAGCCACCGTAAAGAGGTAATTCCTGTTTTCTGGCCTCGCCGAGATAGACAACAATCTTGCCATCGCATGATTGCTCCATGGCTCCAGCAAGATCAGAATAATAGAAACAGAAATCTGCAGAAATACAATCCGAGTTTGTCGAATCCTCCGCCCGTACTGTAAAGGTGCTTTCCACACCCTCGCGACTATCAGGAACAATCACAGGGCGGCGAATCTTTATGTCTAGCACCTCAATCGGCCGGATTGGGTTATCTCTCGCGGGGACTTTGGCGGCTTCGCAAGACATGGAAATGTACGATGTACCTGGGAGCAGAACCTCTCCTGAAATGACATGGCCACGAGCCCAAGATATTTGATCCAGGCAGAGGACGTTACGCCAACGCAATTCCCGATTGGTATCATCCGGAACACGACGCCCAAGTAGAGGATGGCGGCTATCCTGAGATTTTCGGAAGTTCTTCGAGATGCGAGACTCTCTGCAGTAGATTCGATCATGATCCCATGCGTAAGGCGGCAGATCCTTCAGCAGCTTGACGTTTACACCCCGGGGTGTGATTGAAGATACTGGTGAAAAGGCGTTCTGGAAACCGTCAAAGCGAACAGCGTCAGTGCCAAGGTAGCACCGAGGAGAGGAGACCCAACAGCATCTGTAACAGAGACTGTATCGTTGATACCCCGCTGCAGGGTTGCAATGTGCACGGGAGGATATGTGCCAAGAGCATTCTGCAAGGTCTGCGTTGTAGGTCCTTTGAGCGCAGGATGCGGTCCAATCTCAATAGCCAGTTCGAATTCGTCACCAAGTTTAGCAGCAAAATGAAGAGCGGGAGCAAAGAGAACTGGCTGCACCATATTGGCAACCCAATAAGGGCCTTTGAGTGACTCCAAGTCATCTTTCAGAAACTCGGTGTTGCCATGAACACTCAACACCCAAACGCAATCCTCTCTAGGAGACTGAACCTGGATGTTGTAAACCTTCAGAGACTCCAGATATTTTGCTGCGCATTTCTCCATATGATGAGAATGATAGGCTGTGTCCACCTTCAATTGACGCGCAAAGACTTGCACGTCGTCAAAATGTGCCTTTGCCTGTTCAATGGCGTCAAGATCACCCAACAAGGTGACGCTCTTGGGTGCATTAACAGCAGCAACACCAATGCGACCCTGGTACTCTGGTTGCTGGCAAAACATCTTGGCTTCATCATAGCTTATGCCTACGGCCATCATGCTACCAGGCTCACCGCTTGAGCCACGAGCCAAATGGGCATGCTTGCCTCGGTAGTAGGCAATCTGCATGGCTGTGGCGATGCCGATGACACTACTAGCATGGGCTGCAGCAATTTCGCCAGATGGATGGCCGACTATAACGTCCAGTCTAAGACCACTCTTCTGGAATAGAGCCACCAAGCCAAGCTGAACAGCAGTGCAGAGCGGCTGGGATACGGCGGCTTTACCCACGCGTGAGTTGGATGCTGTTACACGGAAAAGGCCCAACAGATCGTGAAGCCCAATAAAGGGGCTTCGCCGATACAGGACTTATTAAGTTACACAGCTAGAACACGTGCCCGGGTAAGGACCCTAGGCCTAGGCGTTCCTTTTATGTATATAAGGCGGTCACCCTTTTCTTCCTTTCTTGTAGTAACTTAGGACCTTTGACATCCTACGAGATTATTATTGAATTGAGCCCTTTTGCTCCAAGCCTTCATAATTGAACCCTTGTCACAGATGCATCCTTGGATAGCTCGTCTATCAGAGACCACTCTGGGTCATCTGGAAGAGAGCGCAGAACATCCTCACATTCCTCCAACACACGATGGAACAGAGGTGAGGTACCCAACAAGTCACGACCCATGGCTGGCCACTGCGCACCTTGTCCGGTGAACACGCCCAAGATACGTGATGGCTTATCTGGATCAATGTGTCGGTTGCGAATGCCGATTCATCCCTCTTTGTGGCCTTGCGATGCTGCTCGACAAACCTTTCCAAGTCTTGAATCAGTTCCTCACAGGCTTGCGCAGTGAAGAATGTCCTGAGACGATGTGCCGTTCGTCTGCTGTGTAAAACCCAGTTCAAATCGAACAGGGAGACGGACACGTTGTCTATCAGATACTTGAGCAGCGCCTTACAGTTTCCAAGAAGGGACGAGGCAGAATGGCCAGACAGAACAAATGGACTCGGGCGACCAACAGAAGTTTGTACAGATGCTGTTTCAGACTCCAGACTTTGTACATCGCTGGGCTCGAACCCCTCCAGGATGGCATGCGCATTCGTGCCACCGAAGCCGAAGCTGTTTACGCTGACGCGCATAGGCACTCCAGGGGGCAGTTCAGGCCAGGGCTGCGCTGAGGTTGGAATCTGCAGAGGTCCATAGAATGGAGCAACTTTTGGGTTCAGCTCATTGAACAGAAGGTTAGGGAAGATTGTCTTGTGCTTGATGCTGAGAAGCGCCTTCAATATACCGCCCAAGCCAGCACCTCCTTCGAGATGCCCGACCAGCGTCTTGATGGATCCAACATACAGGGGTGTGGTCGTTGCGGAGGGAGAAGAAGATGAACCTGCATCTTTGATCATGGCCTCATAGACGGCACCAGCCTCGACGGGATCGCCTGCAGGCGTTCCTGTGCCGTGGCAATCAAAAAAACTAGCAGCGGTCCTTAACAGGGTCCAAGCCGGCACGCTTATAGGTATCTCGGATGAGGGCTGCTTGTGCCTTAATAGTAGGCATGGTTAACCTAGGGCTTGCTCCATCTGAGTTGACACCTGTTCCTCGAATAACAGCTTCGATGTGGTTACCGTTGTGAAGCGCCTGTTTAAGAGGCTTCAGCACAACCACAACCACACCCTCACCACGGGCATAGCCGTTGGAGTCTTGTGCCATATTCTTAACTGAGACTTAGGTAACAGTATATGCAGGTTAGAAAGCATGATGTAGAGCACCGCGTCGAAGATCAGGTCGACTCCGCCGATAATAGCATATGTAGCATCACCTGACTGTAACCCTTGGACGGCCTGATGTAGGGCCACCAAAGAGCTTGAACAAGCCGTGTCAAGGGTGATGGAAGGTCCATGAAGATCAAAAGCATATGAGACCCGGTAAGATAGAGTGCAGCGATGCACACCAGTGGTGGCGTGCATCGGAACCGTCTCAGGGTCGCGGACTTAGATGTCATATTAGTTGCTGGCCATTACATCAACATGGGCCAATGTTTGAGACCCGCGTATTTTATCAAGAGTCTATCCAGCACTCTCAAAGCTTTTGTACACGGCTTCCAGTATGACACGGAGCTGGGGATCCATACTCTCAGCTTCGTATGGACTGACACCAAAGAAGGAAGCATTAAATACACGACTATCCTCATCAAGGAGGTAGCCTTTGTTCTGGATGTTAGTCGATCTAGGTGCATCAGCATTCTTATTATAGAATCGGTCCAGGTTGAGAATATCTGGATTAAAGCTGCGACGGACATCTCGCGGCTCGCGCAGCAGGTCATACAACTTGGAGGCGGTGCAGGATTGACCAGGAAGTCTGCAGGAGGAGCCAACAATGGCGATGGGAATGGGAGAAGAAGTGTTCCTGTTAGGACTCATGATGATTGAGGTCTACGGTGGTATGTTGAACAGGTAAAGGGGTAATTTTTGTTGTTAAAGAGTTGTATTGAGCAACTGCCACCGAAATGTATGCGGAGTCTTTGATGTTGCTATATACAATAAACCTCCATGTATGTTGTTTGCGCTGGCAGGGTATTCATTTATGGTCATGGCGCATTTACTCCCTTATCCAGCCTCAAAACTTGTAGTAAAGCTTACTTGACATGCTATGCCCTTTGCCTTGCTCGGCGTATACGGTATACGCGCTGCCAACTTTACGGGTTACAGAAGTACCCATCCTTCCTGCAGACTTGTCTCTAATTAGGTAATCATTGCGCGTATGTGGTCTCAACATTTGAGGCTGCTCTTATTCTTTCTGTGGTAGTATTGACATCACGAAGAGGCTTAGTTACTACTCGACGCAATTATGTTACTGTTCAAAGGAACTTTAATGTATCAAAGCAAATAAAATGCAGATTTCTAGAGTTCTATACAGACAAAACCCACTCAGTAGCGCGAACTTCCCCCCTCTCACAGGCGGACATGGCTCTGACACAGAAGCTCCAGGCGTAACTCCAGGCTTCGTCCAGGCTTCGTGCTCCGAGTTTGCTTAGTCGTCCTTTTTAACCCCAGTCTTCCCCCCACCGAGGCCAGTGCTAATTGGGCAGCTCATCAGGGTAGTGGTCACGGTGATTATAGTCGTGTGAGGAGCTGAGCTCGACGTCGTTACTACCGGGACACTAGTAGGCGCAGCACCTGTAGAGGACCTAAATCACTTTGTGAGCTTTGTACTCTTGAAAGTTTAAAAGAGGATAGAAATTTTTACGTATCTTAGGACAGTACTCTGTGATATCGGACCGGAAGTAGCAGTAGTATCAGTACTGCTTATATAGGCCTCCGACGTGGTAGTATCAGGAACAGAGCTTAATATTGTTATAATAGGACTATTAGTAGGCGCGGGACTTGTACATAACCTAGCTTATATTATCAGCTTTATACTCTTAGTAGTTTGAAAAAAACTTAGATATATTAATTCACCCTTGGATAGTGCTCTTTGATACCGGAACGGAACCAGTTGCGGTATCGGTGTTGCTCAGCGCAGTCGTTGACAACGTGGTGTCAGAAACGGACCCCGACGTCGTTACAACCGGGACATTACTAGTCGCGGGACCTGTATAGGACCTGATCCACGTTGTTAATTCAGGAGGTTCAAAGGAACTTGAAAATGTCTACATACGATGTAAGGGTGTTCACCGAGGTAACCCCCGAACATATCGTCTGCAAGGGTTGAAGCTCAACGGTGACAGTGACTGTCTTATCCAAACAGCGCGGGAGATGGGGATGGGCTAGAGCAAAGACATTGCCCAGGATAATCGAGCTAAAGATAGTTCTCTTCATGTTGGCGAAATTGGGGAGAATTGAAATGATGTAAGGCTGATGTAAAAGAGAGGACTTGGATGAGTGTGTTGGGAAGAATGGAAAATGGCATGTAAGTTGGCGGGATAGAAGAGCCTTATATATTTGTGACGCATGTGTGGTGGTTTAGTAAGATGTAACTCTGCCTCTGTGTATAGAGGAGAAATGTTGCCACGAATTTCTCAGTCAAAAGGAGTCAAAGGGCATGATTCTCTGGGGAGTCACATTATCCAGAGCGATGGCAACCCTAATGCGTACGCGTGATGCAACTAGAACGCTGGGCACAACTCATTATCGGACATGACGAATACTATTGTGTCTGCAAAGTGGAATGAAGAGCAGACGAAGTTCCGCGAGAACACGCGTAAGGTCGTTGGGGATGCCGCTGATAGCGGTGGCGTTCATGGGGACCAACTTACGTCGGCGTGTTTTCCCTTATTTGTTATAGGGCCGCGAATTTCACGGATATAACGAACTACAATCTCACCGAGACGTTGGAGTGTTGTAGATGGAGTGCAGACGACCGGCGTACAGTACAAGGCTCACTAGTCATGCGCCGGCGTTCCGGGCATTACAGGCGTTATGGATTAAAAGAATTCAGGGTCATGGCGTCGATTCATTTGGACTTGTCCCTTTCTCTTACGCGCCATCAGTAGTCCCTTGAGTGCTCGCGCCAAACATCCACGGAGCGGCATGGCAACGGGTCCGAAGTCCAAACCCTCACCCGGTCAGCACGCGACATGCCCACGTCGGCAAGACGCAAATAATCACTGCCTTCTCTCTGTGTAGATAAGTTACAAAGAAGCAGTAAATAATACTTTCGTTTTGATCTTGAACAGTAAGGCGGAACAGCATAAGGAGAACCCACTCCATGGCAACGCCCAAAAAGAGACTAATAGTTACGTTATAGAATCTAATGCAGCGCGATGGCGGTGGTAACTAGTTGATGTATCTCAGACCCCGGCTTGCCTACCTGATAAAATATGTACTGCTACACTGCAAATAATTAAAAGCTACTGACAATATCAGAAGAGTGTCTGCCCACCTGCAAAGTAGCCGCGTGGGACCACCTCCCCTACCGCGTTTTTGGTCTGGTATAAGAATATACCGGCACTTGGTGTCAGCAAAGTTCTAGTCATTGCGTCTCCATAAGACCACAATTTGTACGCGCCAGGAGATTTTTCATGAATGGCGCTGGACGCCACGGCATGCTTAGCATTACGCCGCTATCGCCAGATGGTCTGATGAGGGGCATTGTGCCATGGCGCGGAAGACGGCAATTAAGATGTTTGAATTGCTATATTATAACACGCTCAGTTTATATCGCCGCGGCGGGTGTCAGCATTAGCCGACGTGATGTTGGTCGCGCCAAGCAGCTGGCTGCTTTTGTGGCGTACATGGGGTTTTGCCATTTCGGCGAACCAGGCATGAACTTCGATGTGCGTCTGGGGAAGTGGAAAGGGGATCCATAGCAAGGTACGGATACTCCGTACCAGACTCTTGCCGTGGCGGGATTGTTGCTGCTTTTTACCACTTGCCTGACCCGATTCTCCGGATCACATCGGATTGGCACCTCCTCGGCGTCTATGCAAGTTGATTGGTCCCGGTATATTGGTGCTTTGACTGCCAAGATGAGTCGGAAACTGGATATGCCGACCTGAGTATCCTCGGAGGAAAGAATAGACAGGGACACTCACCGATACGCACCCAGGGAAACGGGGTGGCCGTCGGACCATGCAGCTCACATTTGTGTGCGTACAAGGCCCACGTCGATTCATGTCCTCTCATTGACTATCAAATTATGTAGACTTGGCGAGAACATTCGCGACACCGCATATCTTAAGACATAACCCAGCATTACTGAGCCATTCGGGTACCGCGCCTATCCACTGGCGCCGGTCATGGACCACAATGATATTAGCAGGTTCGTATACGGGAGTCAATACAAGCCTGCATATGTACTAGGAACATCTATCGCAAGACAGTAGTCGACTACAAGTCTAGTACATACATATGTATGCTTGTGAAATGTTCTTTTTCTCATCGCTCTTACGTGCTAGAAATACCTAGGAAATATGTAAACGGCAGTCAAGTTGAGATGTCAACTATAATTGGCAATCCCCGGTTGTGCTCATGTCTCATCTCCACATGCACGTGGTGGCGGTGCAAGTGCCCCGTGCGCGCGCACTACGAACGGCGGCAGGCGGCGACCCCCGCTGGCGTCCGGATATGGTTCGGAAATAAAGGCGCAAATTTTTCCGTCCAGTGAAATTCATTTCACCGCGCAACAGAGTGGAGACTGGAGGCTGGCTGGACCAGTCAGCGTTGTGGCAGTGGTGGCGTCAGATCCACACTGCAACCAGCGAAGCCCACGGGACCGCCGCTCGCGTAGACGGCACTAGCGACTGGGCAATGAACTTTCCCCCGCAGCTACATGGTATAACCCTAACCCTCGGTTGGCTCAAGCTATGCATCACGACCAGCCTCTCGCCTGGCGCAAGCAACGTACTCCTTGGACGTCTGGTATCTTCTTTTCTGCTCCGTACACATATTAATGTATGTAAAATCTCTAGCCTACTATCCCTCTGCATGCTTTTGCTTGTCATTGCTCAAATTCGTCATGTACACCAGCTGAGCTTCCTCAAGATTCTCGTTTAGCGTTTCGACTTCAATATTATACGTGCGTTGTACCGTAATAACTCCCGTCTGACGGGAAAGGGGCGCAAAGTATGGCTCAAACACGGAGTGCGACGTCACCCCCAATCCTCTTCCACGGCTGAACAAACGACCGCTGTTGTGCACGTTGGCCTCGTTAGTTGCAGATGCGGCTAGTCTTGGTGATGTGGCGCGAAAGACCAGGTCAAAAAGGAGGCGCATGGAAGGCATGCAGGCACAAATGATGCCGACATTAATTTCGACGGTAGACCAGACGGCGAGATTCATTATCGCCCATGTCGCATTGGGATCGTCAATGGCATGCGTTATAATTTCTTGAAGGCGGATGATGCTGACGATTGTAACCCTACAGACGAGATTAGCTCAAAGTTGTGGCTGCAGAAGACGGTCCCCCCCCCGGGGGGGTGAGAGATCAACTTACAAGAATCCGACGCTCAACATGATGAATACGCCCACCTTTTTCTTCCAGTCAAGCTTCAGCCTCCACAGCTGTGACAGGGGAATGGCTATCATCCAAATATCGATAGCGATGCTGATGGCCCCGTTCGCCCAGGCGATTTCGCTTATGTTTGCGCAGGTCCCTTGATGTTCGCCGTCCCAATGCACCCAGTAATATGAGATGGGCTTGCACTGAAAGACGCTCGTGAGGATAAAGGTAATGCCGTATACGATTGTGAACCCGATGGTCACCCATAGCAATCGCCTGATGAGCATGCTGGGGAATATCCTCAGATAAAAGAACAAAAAGGCAAGCTTCAGAGTAGCAACATTGGCAAAGTACAAGATGGCATAAATGTATAGGCACACGCCAAAGTTTGTAATTTGTCGGTAGGACAGCGTCCAAATATCGCGCCCTACCCCGTTGGGCACGCCGCCGGCTACACCGAGGACGGCACTGGATAGCTGGCAGAGAGCGGTGGCCAAGACTAACCAGTCATCGAGGTCGATGGAGATGTGCGGGAACCAGAGCTTGACGGCGAAGCGCTGAATGACAGCCAGGGAAGATAAAATTGTAAACACAACGGCGACGGTGGTGTACGTCGTGCTCTGGTTACGGGGTTCTGGGCCACAAGCCTGTTGCGTAAGGTTTCGAGCAGCTGCAGAGTAAGTGTCTTAGCAGATAGCCAGTGTGGTAACTCGTGTGAAACTAACCAAGCGAGTCCTTCACCGAACAGTCTGTCACCACGCAGGTTGACACGGATTTTCCGGCGTCGGAGGAGAGTAAATGGCAAAGACATGGCAGGTCGTCGACATTGCACGCCGACAAGTTAAACCCCGGCGTATTCATGCAATTGATCTGAAAAATCAGCAAGCGTCTTTACATGTCTGTTGCCAAGTCATCGTACCGCGCATTGGGGAAGCTGCATCAGGGCGGCAAACCCAGGCGATTGAGCCTGCGCGACCGAAACCCGCATCACGGCTGCCACTAGAAGGGTCAAAAACCCCCACGAGCCTTGAAAAGGAACCCGCATGATGGCGAGGGGATGCTTTGCAAAAATAAAAAGGTCAAATAAATTGGGAAAAATGACCCCCGAAAGTGTCCCAGATCGCTCAAAGCCCAAAAAGCGCAGCTTGGAAATTGCCCATTGTTATACAATGTCTTTCGGAAAACGCGAATAATGCATACCCAAGCGCAGTTTCACGCTCCACTAGAACCGACCTCTGAAAGCAATCGTAGCGCAGGCATAGGCTAGACCAGGTCAAGGGAATCTTCATGCGGGTTTCAGTTCTGGCCCCAGAGTAGAAACGTTTCAAAATCATACGATTGCTGGCAACTGTGGATGTTGTAGACCACAACTGTGTAGTGTACAACGTTTAAGCCCTTAGTGCTCTGGTGTATTCGATAGTTTCACTTGTCGCCGGGGGCTGCTCTGCTTTCCCCAGCAGCTTCTTGTCCGGTAATGCAGCAAAGCTGTCCCCGGACAAACGCCATGTATGGGCATTCAAGTTGCGCGTTCCCCCACAAGCCGCAACAGAGAGACGCTAGCCACGTGGGGGCAGCGTGCGGAAGGCAAGCATGTATACGGAATTTTTTGGGCATGTGCGGAGTACGAGTAGCTGGTATGTATATCTTATTTTTAGGCTGAATCCGGGCCTAGTTGCGTCGTCCCCCATGTCCATGTCCCTGCCAAGTTGAGCTTCTACCAACGGCCTGAACCATCATGACTTTGCTGATTTACCGTCATTTGCAGCCCTTGCCTGCGGTAGGCCAACAGGAACATAAACAAAAGGAAGGCCCGAAAGGCAGAAACAAGAGGCCCGCCCTCCGCGCCAGTTGCGTGGCATCCCCCCGGTAGGAGCCGCAATATAACATGGAGATTTACAACTCCAGTACGGCGCACGGCCAAGGAGTCAGGTACAACCAGACATGAGCCAGCTGAAGACAGTCAGGGGGTTCATCTGAAGATCAAGCCTCTGACAGGTGCTTGGTTTGAGTGGATGAATACCGCGGCCCGTGAACGGTGGCGCTGAGCAACTCGAGGGCTGAGCAAAATCTTATTACCTCACAGTGTACTCGTTATTCCATACTTTACGTTTCTGCTTGATTTCCGCCGTGGGTCGCACTGACATGCTGGGACCAATTGGCTTACAGGCGCCTCGCTCTCGCATTAGCCATTGATGATTTTAATGTCCGCTTCTATCAAGTTAATCCACGCCACAAGGACGCCTGCTGTTGCGGCCATCATGACGTCCTCAACGCCTCCACCACTTGCGGGGATATACTTTTAGCCCCAACTCTGATGGCCTGAGCATCGTTTGTACAGCTGCACTATTGGTGAAACGGTTCGGGTGCAAATTTTGACGCCGAATGCCGTCGCGGTGTGATTCATGTTGATGGCTTCGACTGTGCTGACGCTGAGTGCCGTCTTGGAATGCCATGTGCATGAAGCAGGATAATTGGACACGTCGCGCAGCCACGTCTCATGTCCTAGAAGTAGACTGTCCTCTATAAAAGTAACTATTATATTAACTGTGCATTGACATACTCCTCAAGTAGTACATCTGTACTCTTGTATGTTCTTGATAACAAAACTACTATACATCTATTAGCCCTACTAGGACTTTGTATGTCTTATACCATCATACGAGACGAGAGTATGACATCGCTCTTTTCACAAGTAAGCAGGCTCTGCTTGAACACTCCTGACAGCAGTCAACTTCATAGCGGCATTCTATAGCTAGGCTATCCGCGGTCTACAAAAAAACCACACCAGCTGCGACACAGTGCGACAGCGGTAGGCTTCCTGCATAGTTTTGCCAAGGAAGCTACGAGTCTCGTTTGTGGGTCGTGGCTTCGGCTTGTATCCTCGGTCTGCCTTGTGGTGTTGCGCGTTCAGATGGGCCATCATCTACGAGTTGGTCGCTTGGGGCCCGTAACTAGGTATAGCTTCTAGAATTGCACAGAGTCTCCGGACGCAGCTTTCCACAAGTCCACGTCCGGTACCTCTGTGCCGGCCTGCCTTGTATTGTACGGTGGCGCTGGAAGTTGGATTTACACCGAGCAGCGAATCTATGGTTTGGTGAATTATTAGAGCTCACTTTTGAGTATGATGATTTTTTTTGGACAAATATGACTCTGGTATAGAAAAGGCAATCAGTCATTGCGTCGTTTATTATGACTGAACATGGCTAGAAAAGCAAATGGGAAGGCTTGGGTGAAAGAACGTTATTCATGCTTCTTTCTTTCCTTCTTCTTTTTTTAAGCTATCCGGTAAACCACAATACTGGTACGTCAACGGAAAGAGATAACAGCGACTCTCATAACGTGAAAAACTAAGCACATGGAACCATCAGCGCAACCGACCAAATGGATACTGAAAACAATAGTGCGCCTCATCGTAAACTCGCAGAGGCGATACTTTCGAATGGCAGAGCGTGCCGACATCGGTGCGCAGCCAGCCTCAAAAAAAATCAACTCGCCCACTTGCCACTTACTTGGCTGTTTCAGAGTCGATATCAAGCGCCCAGAGCCGCGGTGCCCGCAGAACGGAGCACAATCCGAGACGCCACGGCGGCAGCATGACAGCACCGGTCGCATCTGCGGGGATTGACCGTGGGCAAACCCGGGGGAAGGGTCAAGGCGACGTACAGAGCAGCTAGCTGGGCGCCATAGCAGGGCCCAGAACAATCTCCAGTGTTCGCCATGATACGAGCCGCCGCTCTGCCGTCGGTGGACGCCGGACAGTTTATAGTGTCGCCAATTCATGAAAACATAGCTTATCCCCCTTTCAGCCGTGTTAGTTGGTTGAGATGTTGTTCTTGTGAACTACGCTGCCCCTGTATCAATCATGTCGCAGATCGGTCCTGCGCCTTTGGGCGGCGATGTCGACCGTGGTCCTGAGGCCTTGGTCATCTGCTGGGTTATGACAGCCATGGGTATACTCGTCGTGTTAATGCGGTTTGTGGGACGACGCATGATGCGCTCAACTGGACCCGACGACTGGATGATGCTGCTGACACTTGTAAGCTGGTTCCCATCTCCCAACCCTGAATGCCGTCGCTTGAGCAATGGAAGCGGCTGCTGACATCTCGGTGCAGATACTCTTCATCTTCTTTGTCGCCATCCTAACCAAGGACATATCCATTGGTGGTATGCGCCATTTGTACTATTTAACCCCCGAGGAAAGGACTGAGGCTGCAAAATGGAGCTGGATATCTCAGCCATTTCACATTATGGGTTTCGCGACTGGAAAAATCTCAGTGGGAATCTTAATCCTTCGCGTGACCGGATCGACCACGTTTTGGCGCAGACGGATTCTATGGTTTGCCATTATTACAGCGCTTCTCATTAGCGCCGTCAATATCATCCTTACTTTCACGCAGTGTTCGCCCGTAGAAGCCCTATGGAACACGCAATTGGTGGTAGAAGGAAAAGCCAAGTGCTGGCGGTCTTCAATCCAGACCGACTTTGCCATCTTTCTTTCCGGTAAGTCTAACTGCGTGTGTATATAAGAGTGGCTCTCAAATGTCGATAAACTAATGGGTTTCCCAGGTTACAACATCCTAGTAGACCTATTCCTAGCATTTTTGCCTGCTTCTTTCTTCTATAACCTCAATTTAACCTGGAAGAAAAAAGTCGAATTGTGTATCCTATTGGGCCTCGGTGTTATTGCTGCCATCTTCGCCGCCGTCAAGACTACGTACCTTGTGGCTCTAAACGAGCGCTCCGATATAACTTGTGCGTTCGCAACCCCCTTTGTATTTTCGGCAGAACCCTGCTTCGTGTTCTGACCTTCGTATTCCATTTGCCATAAGTGCTTGACTAAGTGTGTAATAGGGGAGACCTACAACCTTTACATGTGGTCCGGAGCAGAGTTGTTTGTTATTATTCTTTGCGGCAGCGTGCCGCCCATCAAGCCCGTTTACGACTACTTATTGGGCAAACCCAAGAATAGGAGTGCCAACAACCCTGGCTACGGTGGCTTTACCTCTAATACTAGCTACATACGTAGCAGCTCTAGAACGAGTCCTGGGGATCCCTTTAAGGGTCGTGAGGTGGAAGAATTGGAGCTCTATTCTCCGAGTATTAGACTTGATACGAATAATGCCAGGTCCGACAGTAGTAGTCTTCCCTAAGGCAGGCGTTCTGTGGTTCAGAGTGTTTCCTTCTAGAAACAGGTAGCGTCGCCCAAAGCCTTCTATCAGAGACCAATGGCGGGTAACCGGCGCCAAGGATAGTTATTTCGGGGTCTTTTTGATAGCGTTCCATGGTTGTAGAAATATATCATTTAAATGCTGGATCTTCTTTAAATTCCACTCCAAACCTCCGCTCTTTTATCCTACCCATAGCGAAATGAAAACAAGCAAGCCAATATCAAGTTCTAGCATAAACTACGTTTAGCTATTAACAACTCCTCCGCTATTACAGCGCAACGTCTGCCTACTAACACACGAGCTATCCATTAAAGCAAGAAACACCACGCAACTTACAATCTCAGACGGTTGCGCAGGTCAACTTATAGGGCTGGTAAATTCTTGTTAGGCTTTATTATTTATTATCGCAGGGATTAATAGAGTCACGTCCACTCTGTGATTCTTGTCAGCATGACTTATTCAATAGCTAAGAATTTGTGCTTACCTGGTCCAGGGGCGATAGTACTAACCCTGTTCCCTTGGAGATGTATTGATTGCTTAACCCTCTTGTGAATAAAACTATACCCCCTTTAGTAGATGTAAAGTCTAATAGGTCTGGTTGGCCGATATATACGTTAATAGAAGCGTTATTTATAATAACAGAACTACACTTTATATGGTTAAGAGCGTATTTTGCTATAAAAAAGTATAAGTGCATATTAATATTAAATACATATAATTATTAATTATCTGGCAAATCCAGAATATCTTCAACTATCATTTGATCTTCCCAGGTAAAGTCAGCGCTTTCCCTCGTGTATCGCGAAAATAATATTACACGGCAACTTATGGTAAGGAAATGCAGATTAGAATGGAGGACCAGCCTGCAGCACTCTTCAATGCATAGTCAATATTACCGGGTCGGTGCCCGATTTGCACATCATGAAGCACCCTGCCTCAAATTTGGCATAGAACGCAATGTACAGATGATTCTTTCCGGCCCCAGGCTATCTAATGCAACAGACTCTCCTATACATTATACCAAAGAAGAAGACCTGTACCATGACGAGTTCCTGATACCGTTTCTCATCTTACACTAGCTAGAGACTCAAACCAGATAAATACGATCCAAGGCGAAATATAACATCAGGTCTTGGGAAGTAGGGGTTAAGCAATGACAAGTAGTACCATTTTCATCGACTCGAGGTCGCGATCGCTGACAAATTGTTCATTCCGTGAATTCCGAGAACTGGTCGTGAAGGATACAACATAGAGCGGACGTTAGTGCGCTCAGTTTTGGGACGACAAATGCATCAAAAGATTGTGCGCCCGTTCTCAGCAATTATTGATTGAGGGAAGCTCAGAACACAATCACCTCGCCTTCCCTAGATAACGGACACACTACTCTGTGTGTTCTTGGACTTCCGGTCTTCACCACCATATGATTGAAGCTAGAGCCATCTAGCACCTACTGTGGACTGTGAAAGACCTCCAGTGAGTTGAGTCGACTAACTAGTCCATATGCTGTTTACTATCAAAATAAAGAAGAAAAGAAAGTCTACATACTTTATAGCACAATAATAGCGCCTTATATCTTCCCCGTACGCCTCCACAGAAGATTCTAGAGTCAGCCCGCTGGGGGGTTAGTGATAGGCGGCACAGCCGCCGTTCAAGCGGCTTGGCCCGTTACATGGACTGTATAGACATTATCAATCCTCACCTTCGTACGAGTACGACGTAAAGTCTATTTTGACTTGAGTGTGGTTCACAAACCGCTCTTGGTTAGCTACACCTGCCATACTCTATACAAGAGGCATTTCTTGACTTTGAGTCGCATGAAGACCAATCAATCTTTTATGACGAACAGTACGGAGTAAGGTAACTGGATCTCGGAAATTTCGAGTCTCTCTGCTGTGACGAGAAGGAATGGTAGGGAAAGCCTTGTGGTAGACTTTCCGATCGAGGCCACTCCCAAGAAATGCAGCATACTCTTCATAAATGATGCAAAAATGTACGGCGAGTTGCATATTCACTCAGACAAGCAGTACGCGGCGAGCAACGCCCGACTCCAAGGCCTCGCCATGCATAATACCATCGCAGTACGTTTCTCCAATATACTCCCAAGCTGTGTCCTCATCATGACCTCTGTCATCCTTGGATGGACGCAGAATATGCGCCATCGTGCCTCCATGAAAAACAGCCACCATATCACCACATTCAATTTTCGGCGGCCCCATTCCCACGTAACCCCTTTCTGTGCGATACACTCTTCGGCCGGCGTTTCTCACCAAATCATGCATGAATGAATGCCTCTCCGCGGCATATTGTTCAAGTTTCGTCACCCACTCTTCTGGCATCTTAGGGCCCTTTGTTAGGTCCTTGTGAGCTTTGTAGTCAATTTTTCTGAACCGGCGCGTGAAGTCGATGTACCAAGATATCCCCTGGACCATAGCCGATGATGCGCAAAGCATCAACATCTCCCACAAGAAGTCTTGAACGCCTTCATATAGTAACTTTGCCATTGCGATGGGACCTCGAGCCCAGTATCTGAGTGTTTCCATTTCTGAGCCGGCCTGGAAATACCACGGAACAACGCCAATTGTATGATAGATACGAGTGATGGACCACGCGGCCAAGCTTTCTTCAGACTTGATCGCGCTCTCTCCTACGAAATTGACAACGTAAAAACATGTTTCTAAACGCTCTTTGGCCTCGAAATGGCCAAATTCCCTTGCCAAACTCCAGTACGAAAGACCAGAGTCGCAGACACGAAGAAACTGCAGGGCTCGCGCCTCTTGGTCCAGTGGCAAGGCCGAATGACCGTTATACACGAACGCTGCGTCCCGTACGACGGCGGATATCTCATTGAAAAACAGAGTGGCATCTAGATAATCAATTTGGGGATGCGTAAAGGATTCACGAGAAACAGAATACGTGCGCTCGCCCACGAAAACAACCTTGTCCAACAGGGTGCCCTTGATGGCAAGACCATTTTGCTCATCGAGCGACAAGTCGGCTGTTTGTTTTTCGCCCCCAGCCGTAAACTCGGGCTCAGTCAGCTTGCTATAGCCGAGTGGCGTAACTAGATTCATGCTCCAGTCGGGGACCCAAGACGGTAATCCTGCCAGGTTCTTTGGAAACTGATTAAAGAGAAGTGTATCGACGTCTCGTTTCAGCATCAGGCGTGCGACATCCCTATATGTTCGCATAGTACCGCCGTACTGCACGCACACCCCTTTGCGGAACTCATCGTCATCCGCTGCCAGCCCAAGCAGTGCAAAGATTCGATCCTTGCCCATGGAGGCGCCAATCTTGGGTTCGAGGTCATTGACATTATATCTGAGCACAATGTCATAGAGCGACTTTTGGTCATTCGACCCGTGAATGGCTCTGCGTTCCTCCATCACACGACCAAACGCGTTGGGATTGCGAAGAAGCATGACTCGACGCCTGAGCTCCTGTTACACGGAAATGGCTGGTTACACAAGGGCTACGGTCACGGGATTAGGGCAGAAGGTCCTCACCGACTTCTTGTATAAATAGACGGCTTTGGTCCCTTAAGGCCTTGAGGAAAACCAAGGACCTTTGATAGCAAAGACTGTTATTAGATGAATTGAGTAAATGCTCCAAGCCCTCTACTGAGCCCTTGTCACAGCTCCTGCCTAGATTTTAGGCCTGAATGGTTTTTATTCCAGTGAGTGTTGTACAGGCTGTAGAAGAACATGCCGGCTTTGAAGCAATCAAAGCAGAGAGATTGCATGCCGCAAGCCAAGAGGAGCTGTCGTGGCAAGCATCCTTCTTGTATGGTCCAAAGGCGCTGGAACCAGCGACGGTCGAGAATGTCCTCGTATCCTGCTAGAGGAAAGTCGTCGCCATGAAGACGTATCATGTCTAGTATTGCGTCGCGATCCTCGCGCTCCTGGTCACTGATCTCTATGGACAGATCCATGACTGCGTCGAATACATTCATGCAGCTCGCGAGTCGGTGGTTGATGATGCCGCATAGAACCCCGTTGCCGTCGTGGCATCTTTCTCGAACGTAATTGTACCACGTGTCCGAGTTGCGAGATGCGGCGCCGAGCCAGATGACGCCTCGCTCGCAATTCTTGTATATGTCCTTCATGAGAGCGACTTGATGGGCCTTTTCGATGGTATCCCCCTGGTTGGTGCATATCTGATCCACAAACAGCGGGAGGTCGAGTACGCTGGTCGCGACTAGGTGTAGCAGCGCGACCTCTAATGGGCGGTAAATGGCAAGTTTGTATGTTTTGCCTCTATCCTCAACCAGCACTGTGCGTTGGGGCCTATTGCTTTCATTGCCCCAGGCATACGAGAGCGTATTGTAGGAGCAGGTTTCCCCAGACTCGACCCTCGTTGTTGTCTCGATGATTTCCACGCGCAGAGTGCCCTGGTAGCCTGGGATGAGCGATGGTTTGGGCGTCAGAAGCCGGATAAGACGGAATTCTCTTTTTGAAGCATCGAGGGCTGGGTATTGGTAATATGGTGGGCTGGCGAACCGTGTTGATAGCTCCATAGTCAATCAAGTAATTTGCGATGGTCTGACATATTTTCCATGATCTATTGCTTCATGATGACGAAAGGACGCAACCCCGATTTACTAGGTCCGATGACAACGTCAACCCTTGTCATAGGTGTAAGCAAAGCGGTGAGGCGGGGTTGGGGGCGGTTGTTAAAATTGAGGCTTCCAGGGTTGTTGAATTTAGGCTCAACTCGTTCAAGCTGCATGTGCTGCTAAATTCGGGCTCGTTAGGCCTGGCTGTTGAGGTGTGGGTGACAGGTCTGGTCTGGTGGCCTTGTCTTATGTAGTAGTCTTAGAAGGTGCTACATATGTAACACTCAAATGGCACATGCAGGTTGTCACACCAACAAATGGACGTGACTACGCCATAAATTATAGTGCGTTAGTGACCCCTATATGAGATGACTGCCTGGTTTTCAGTCTCGGGCCATTACAATCTGGCGGAATTGTGAGGCAACATCGAGGTCTATGGGGTCTGGTAGTTCATTTAGCAATTGTTCGGTGGGCTCTCCGGTTCATAGGTGGACAGGATACACGAATACGCCTGGCATGTAGATGGCATGAAACATGAGCAGAGACACCAGGCTCTTTCCACCGTCGTTGAGGCTCTGTGGGCGAGAAATGAACGCCCCCTCACGAAGAAGAGTCTGTCGCCTTCACGACATTGAGCAAATCGAACCCTTGAAGGAGGTTTAGAGCAAGTCGCTGTTTCCAAACAAAGCATCAACTAGTTTATGCGCCCGCAAACTTTGATTCGAATTGCTGCCTGTACGGAGTATTTGAGGAGGCAGGAGAGGAGTTGATGAACATTATTTTCGTTGCACTGCTACTCGCATAACCACGACAAGGTCGCTCGGCCTTGTTTTCCATTCCTTCGCTTGAGATATTCGAGCCACAGACCTAGCTCTATCCGTATTGTGTGCTCAATCAACTATTCGACTATTGCGCAGGCCGTTTCCCAATAACAGTCAACCGTACGCAGCTTACCCAAGCTCCATTTCGAGTTTCCTCGACGGCCTGCGGCAGCAGACGTGCCAACTCGTGCTGCATTTTCTCGCTCTTGTTCTTGCGAGAGATGATTTCATGCATCATCAGCCCCCCCTCGTGAAAGATGTAGGCCCAATGTGGCGGACAGTCAAGGCTGTGCACGTCCACATGGTCAAACCCCACGGCAGAGAAGAGGTTGTGCAGTTCTACCGCCCAGGTTGGTTTGAGGCGCGCATCCTGAATCTCAAACAACTTGAACAGCTGCTCCAAGCCTTCACTTTTAGCCTCGGGGGCGACCTTGTCGATGCGAAGTGTCTCCATGTCGGGCTCTCCCCATTGCAGGTAGCCGCCAGGCTCTGATGTTGGGTTAGCAACCAACCGGCATCGACTTGTCGAATTTGCGCAGATATATGTACTTAGCATTTGAAAAAGTTTGCGCAAAACCACTTCTACCTCATTGTTCAAGAGAACAAATGACAGAAAGCGGACGTGGACAAGGTCAAAGGCCGCCACCAGGTCCGCTGGCAGGTCATCTTTAATATCCCAGTGTCGCAACTTGACATTCGAGGGTAGTGTATCGGGATGCGGCGCAGCGTTAAAGGAGATGTCCAAGCCTACGTGCTGGGCTGACTTGGCAAGATGCTCTCGGACATCGAATAGCCAAATGCTAGGATCGTTCGCCATTACTTGAAGTATGGAATTGTGCAGACGGCATCCAGCCCTACTGACCCGGTCCCGGTACCTACGTCCGCCACATGTAGGTCGGGTTTTGCGATGGGAATTTTGGGGTGGACGGCGTATCCGAAAACCTTTGTCCAGAGACTGTGCATCAAGTTGATCCTGCCACCTGGTTAATCTGCGAGTACTGGCTCTTGATTTTGGCATTCTTTCTCGGTTCATTCTTGCCGTGTTTCCATGCGCGCGTACCTATTATTGTCAAGGTAGTCCCGGGTGAAAAGGTAGCCATCGTTGGAAGACATGGTCATGTGCACGACGCAGTTCAATGTTGACTCTTTGGTATTAGAACGAGGTGCGAAAGAGGGAAATGCGTATTTGTGGGAGCTCCGGAATTCACAAGCCTCAACGACAGCTCCATGTGTTGTTGATGAACAACTCCTTGTCAAACGCCTCCTCACTTGCAGCCCGACCTCTCCCGTCACACATAAGCAGGGCACCTTTGCATCAGATGATGTGACATTGACCAACATGTCAATGCTTCGAACCAAAACGGCTAGTACCAGACGGCTTTGGCCTTGCCATGGTTGCGTGTGCTTAGGAGGGATCCATCGCACCGCCAAATACGTGACTTCAAATGTTGTCACATCGATCGATGTAATCATTTCCGCAAACGAGCCGAAGCCACGACACTTGCATCATGCTGTGAAACAGACATCAAGATGGACCAATAGTGACTTGCCGAATAAAGAAAAGGCCGAGAAACAGAAGGCTCGGCACCCGGCCACGGCATTTCCGCGCACCACCTCGCCATCCGATACAATACAGCCTTGGTTGTGAAGAAGCATTTGAACCTCGATCATGTCTCACCATCCCAGAATGTGCTTCCCGCCGCTCGTCAGCCCGAACTATTTGCGACTGGCAGACTCTGAAAGGCACCCCTTGACCATATTGCCCTTGCACTTCCCACATGTTGCTCCTCTCCTCGATTTGTATCGAGTCTGCATTACTCTCGTGGACAGTGGAAATGTCACACATGGCCAGCTCGAGCTTGCCGTCGGCGGCCACCACGGGGTTGGTCATCGTGTCTGCCATTTTCCCCGCGTTGTCGGCCGTCGCCCTTTACCTGCGCGTCGTTGCTGTCCGTCAAAAGGCCTCGACGGGATCGCGCTCCGACGAAAGCTGGCTTCTCGTCTCTTGGCTGACTACGGCGCCTCTCAGCATTGTTGTCTGGGTCGTGGCGGCCCGGTCCGGCATCACTTACTACGATTAATAATGAGACGGGCGTCAAGTACTCCCTCGCTGTTTGTATTGTCCCCCGGCGTAATAAAACAACTACCCAGCTACCCACTTGGTTTTTCTTTTTTTCCTTGTCGACTGAAGTGATGGACAGAAAACGTGGCTAATTGCATTGCTCCGTTGACTAGCTGATATGGCTCTGCTCCGTCATTCTCTCAACGCCCCTGAGACGGCTGTCAAGATTGCGATTCTTCTCTTTTACAAGAGGATATTTTCGACGGCCATGTTTAAAGTATGCGTGTGGTTTGGAATTGCGACAATATCTGTTTGGGGGACTGTCTTCTTCTGTGTAAGTCGTTGCATGTCATGTTGCAGTAATCCCTAGCCCACACACGAGGCCCCGCAGACTAACGCGCCTATTAGTTTACCTTGACCGATGCGAGACCAGTATCAGAGCCATGGTCGGGCCATGTGAGCCTTCCTTACGACGCGACAGCTTTAGGCCTCGCACAAGTGGGAACCAATATTGCTCTGGATGTCATCGTGTTGTGCTTCCCACTCCCCGTCATCGCGCGATTGCACATGCCCACGAACCGCAAGATGGCGGTTGCTCTCATCTTCTGGCTGGGCGTCTTGTTCGTACCAGATTCCTTCATGCAGAGACCTCTGGCCCGGTGGAATATTGTTCTAACCGACTGCAGCTGCTGTGTCGCCTCGGTGGCGCGTCTAGTTCTCTTGAAAAAGTCCCTGGCCGTAATAATCGAAGATCCAGCCCAACATATCTGTAAGTTGACTTGCCCACCATCTAGGAAACCTGACATTCGTTTGAATACTCTTCAGGTCAGCCCAGACTAAGAGCAGGCATCAACACAGACCTCCAGGTTGATCTTCATCGCCAATTGACGCTCCAGGAGGGCAAGCAAGGTCGAGGGCGACTTGGGTAAAGAAGGAAAAAGAATCAGTTTTAGTTCTCATAATACACTTGACTTGCCTGGCTACCAGATTCCGAACTGCGACAACGTCACATGCAGGGTAGGTGACGGACCCTCGAGGTGGTAACGGAGTCGATTGTGTGGCACACCGAATTCCTTGGCCACGGTGGCTACTTTGGCGTCAGGAGAGGGTTGAACAGATTTAGAGCCTCTTGGATTTCTCAGACTGCAATACCGGGAATTGGTTGCGCAGAATGATGGACCATCTTTGGATGGAGTGAGTCCCGATATGACACCACAAGCTCTCGACCATTTTCAACAACTAGAGAAGGTCTTTTTGCACCAGATATGCATGCTGAATTCATGTGTATCTGCCTCTCTGTCTCATTACTTGGTTGATGCGGCAGTTGCGAGGGCACCGGCATCTCCGACATGAACGGAAGAGCGACAACTATTTCGTCTTGGGTTCTCTCGTTGTCTTCGACGGCATCAGAAGCTTCCTGTGGTATTGACTGCTTCTGTTGGGCTATTCCCAGACTTGCACGCTTAAGAGCATTTCAAATTTGCTGATTTGCCTTTTTCTCTTGCTTTCTAGCCTCATTTGCCTGCCGTTTTTGTTCTATTTCCCCCTCCTGTTGCATCCTCCTCTCTAAAGCTTGTGCCTTTTCCGCCGCCGCCTTCTTTTGCCTTTTAGCTTTATTAGTCTTCTTCTTAAGAGCCTCTTCTTGCTTATTGGCCTTTATCGTGGCTTTCTTTAAACGTGCTTAAGCGATTTTTACCGGGCTAAATACCTAGACCGAGTTAGGGTCTGCACGGTCAAAGAGGTAGTCTTTCAGAGCTTTACCGCGTTGCCTACGCTGTTTCTTAAGGATAATTGTTTCTCGGAGACCCTTGTTCTCATATCCAAGCAGCTTGACCTCCGCTTACAGGCTTGTAAGAGTACTCTAAGCGCCTCGTTAATTGCAGCCATGGTTGTTGAGATATTCGAAGTTAAACTTGGATGAATGAGGTGGTGTGAATCCGGCAGATCCTCGGATCCGGCGCTTCACCGTAAGAACCCTTACAGCGCGCAACTCCAGGGGGCCCCTGCCACAAATGTTGCTTTTTCTGCAACGTGTTACCTGAGAATGTGGCTGGGTGAACGTGTTTTTATCTCGTATCGCAGCTGCGGTTCGTTAACAACGCAGTCCGCGGAACATCAACAGTAGCAGCTAGGAGAGCGATTTATGCCGTAGCCTTACCCACACTCTTTTACGGGCTAGACACATAGTCCCCCAGCCTCATCAGTAAGCTGATAACCTTATCTCTCTTCCTGCCCGGAGTGAGATAGTTAGCGCTACTCCAACAAGCCACATTCTCTTAGAGGTTAGGAACCGAGCTACAGGTGGCGTTAGGGACGTCGGACAGCAAAGCAGGCTTTGTGACCAGGGCAAAGCTGGGCTGGCCCGTGGTCCGTGGTCCTCATATAAGACCCCTCATGTCAGGCAGTCAATGCGGATAAAGTTTCTGCTATTACTCGCGTACTTGCTTTTATTTCTTCTACTTGTTCTTCTGCTTCTTTTTTCGTCCTCCTAAAGATTATTGATTGCCTTAAACAGGTGTCTTGCGATTCGTAGCCATATTTTGGACGGAAACAATGAGGACAGAAACGTGTTTATTATTGCAAGCAAAGCTCTATTCATGAGACCAACTCCGACTCGATCCCGTTGGTGACCATCTGATAAAAGTGGAGTTCGGCGTGTCCCAGCTCCGGCAGGGATACGCAATCTCACAAGCCAGGTGCCCGTGCTACTAGTAACCTCGGAAAAGGCTGGAGCTGGCACGGGTGATGTTTGTCTCTCCCCACTAGGCTTCCCTCATCTGTTGATTAATACTGTTTAACAGGATGCAAACTGACACCCGTACCTAAATCGAAATGATATTAGACGGTAGTAAATTTGCTTGTGACACTTGCGTGCGCGGGCATCGCGCAAGCAAGTGTCAGCACATTGGTGAGTGCTACGATCCGGTCATCTCCCCAGCTCGAATGGCTTCACCGAAATGCTCCCCCTTGCTGATGCCTAGAGTTCCGGCAAGATCGTCCACTTCAAAAAATCACCAACAAAGGCAGGCCCGTAAGGCAGTGCCAACACTGTCGCTCTCTACGTCAATCACACTCAGTTCATACAAAATGCGACTGTGGCGCAAAGGCTCAAAATTCCTCGCTTGAGTCCATGATTGAAGCCGATTCTGGTCAGTTCTGAGCCTTTCGAAACAAGACTCCACCCTCGTCTCGTCACTCTCATTGACTTGCCCATGCAGAACGTTGTTGTTGTAACGACGGACAGCCGTGCATATGCGCCTACAAAAAAGTCCGATCCGTCTTGGATACTTGGCCTGGAGCTGGTTTTGAGGTTCAGGGCATGAGCCCGGCTCATGACAGTGGCGCGGCATCTTGGGACGAAAATCATAGCGATGGACAAACCCAGTTGCACGGTTCCGAACACCTCATGGACTTGAGCAACTTGCTCTATTCACGCCATGATCAGTCTGTTGATGGAGCATCAGCTGATGATAGGTTTGATGTTACATGGAGTCTTGCATCGACAAATGCCATGACTTCCTGCTTCCCTTTCCAAGGTCAAAGGGACATGGGACCAGGTATTCCCATCGGGTCGACAAACATCGCAGGGGGTGTCAGCGCTCAGCATATCGAGTTAGACAAGCCCATTTTTAATGGAATTGATCCGTTCAGTGACCCAGACACAGCCCTGGGTTGGAGTGTAAACTCGGCTCATACCATTGACGGTAGGAACTTTAATCCTTACTTTGCGATGCCTGAGAACGATCAGGAAAGGGGGAGTTATACGCCCGATTTTGGCCAAAGCTTGGAGAACAATACCATTGAGGAAACTAGAGCGGTAACAAATTTTACGGAGGACTTCATATAGTATCAGCGACAGCTCTCGTCAAATACGGGAATGATGAACAGAACCTACTGATGAATAGGGATGACGCAAGCCCTGATTAGCTGTTCAATAATTCAAAATATATCAGTTGCACCGAGTCAGAAATTCCATACTTGGTCGCGATACTAAACTACATGTCAGCAGAAAGAGCAATCGTAGCCTTGCATACATATCCGCATCGGCCGGGTCTCAATGCAGTTTGCCTACCACTTGGGACATTTCATCTCTCTATTGGATGGCAGCAAGAGCCTCGTCGCTTTTTCTGTTGGTGAAACGTGCTAGAGCTTGACGTCGCGGGCTTGCTGGGGCTTGCTGAGCTGTGAACAACGCCGACTAGCTCATCTTCATTTTCTTGTACTAGCCCTGCCATCTTGCTGCGTAGATTGGTGGTGTGAATCGAAAAGGTAAGAAAAGGAAGAGGATTCGGAGCCCGGGAGTTTGGTGGGTGAAGCATGGGTAAACAACGAACTGAGGGATGAATGATACTGTAAACGAAACAGAAGACATGACTGACAACATGTAGGTATACAGCACTTGCATAGCTCAGCACAAAGGTGTAAGGAGAAGCGTCTTCCTAAAGCTAAGGGCAGAGCATCACTTTTTATTCCCGGCGCGCACCGTAATTGCAAACTGGGACGATTGCTCAAGAGGCCGGTAGGTAAACTATCAACTCGAGGCCGCCATGATATGGCGTTGTGACAGACTTGAAGCCGTTGCTAGGATCGTTTATGTACCGCAGGAAATCTTTATACATAGGTTCGCAATCCGCGTGTTATCCGCCAGGATCATAGCTCCCCTGCACCGTCGCGGCCGAACGCTCTGGATGACCGGCAGCGCCATCGGAGTCCAAACTAGCAACAAAATCTCAGCTCTGACCTCGAACACAGTTTTTGGCAGCAGCGCTGGAATTATAAGTCGTACTTACGGTCCAAAAGCAACATATCAACATGCTCCGGCATTCCTTCCGTTACTTGAAGCGTCTCTCGCAAATCTCCCTCTCGCATCTCAATCCACGGCTCAACCTCGTCACCAGCCTGCATCCAGTAGTCCATGGTCTTTGCTGCTTTCGTAGCTTCTTTTTCGGTAGCAACAACCTTACCTGTGGCTCTCATACCCATGACCCTTGCGTCTCTGGCGTTCTGTCCTACAGCAAGGGCAAGATAGATAGTTGACACACCAAAGCTAGTGCCAGCTTTGATGATGTTCTTGGCACCAAGGGACCGTGCGAGGAGATACATGAACTGGCATTTGTCTTGCTCCAAACTCACAAACTTGTGTCGCATGTGATCGTCCGCTGCTTTCGGCCAGGCCGCTTTTCGGATGTAAAACCCAATAATAGTCTTCAGGTAGAACCAGACCTGCGATAATGACTTCTCCTGAGAGGCAGAAGCTGTGTGAAGGTGCTTCAACAGCTCGTGGACACGGGGGCTGGCTTCTATAGCCCACGTTGCTGTTCCAGCCATTTTCATGATGCGATTAGAGCTCTAGGTTCTAGACTGGGCGGTGTCCGATCGCCATGTGCCCTTCTCCGTTGGGGGGCTAGCACACTTGTAGAAGAGGGCCGAATGCTCTACGACCTCTCTAGGTGAGGCACAAATAGAGTCATCCCTGAAGGGGTACCCTCTCGTATTGCCCTCGATTTGGGTTAGACCATTTCGGAGCAAAGGGGGGATTATGTGCCGTCGAGCTGGAGCCGTGAGACCTAGCAACTACTTCCGAGTGTACTTCTTCTTCCGTATATGTCGGCGAGCACTGCTATATGCTGGGCGCTGAGGTGTTGGGGCAGGGCAAAATCCTCTCATACAGCCAAGTAACCAGACATTGCAAAAATGCCCTAACAAATGTACGCTCTGTACCCTCCCAAGCCACGGCGTTTTCGTGGTGTCACATTGACCCAACAATCGCTCGTCTCGTCGAATTCTGCCCACTGTATGCAAGTTGCGTGGTCCTTGGGAGTTGATGGTGCACTCACAAGCATAGTCTTCCCATCTTTCTCTCTCTATTCTTTTGCCTTTTTCTTCCGTTCTTTGCGCCAGCCCTTTCACAACCCCCCAACCCAGGGATACACCTTTCATTCTCCAGCGATGGGCCAAGACAGCCGAAACGCGCGCCTTGAGTCTCACGGAGCAGAAGCTGTGAATGACGTGGCTGGAGTTTGTAGTTTGAATGTAGGTCGATTCTCTGCTCCTACTTTGGACGATATCTCTCATACAGCTTGGATCTTGCAGTTACTCTTGACTTGGGACACAACAAATCTTGGCATCATCATCCGTCAATGGCACGTTCGTTCCAGCCTTTCACTTATCATGTCTCTGTTCCTCGTCACGTTCATTGCAACTGGCTACGAGGCGCTACCTGTCCTTTCTATACACCCCGAGAACTACAAAAAATACAGGCATGTGGTATCTAGTAGGTTAGCTCTAGGGTGACGGGTATAATTCCTGTCATGAGACTCGCGAAAATTCTAAGATATATCTCAAGATGATTCACCGGCCTCTGAGACTCACGGCACCCTCCAGCGACAATAGGGGTCCACTCATCCCATGGATAACTCGGAAATTATTTTTGGCCAAATCTTTGAGCATGTCGTTACTTGAACCCCTACTAGAAAAAGAATCTCCCCTGCAAGCTTGCAATACCTCCCTCTCTCGCGCCACGTCTTTTTCTTCGTTTCTCTCCCTGGCGCAGATCTTAACTCCAAAGATAAATTAATTAAAGCTGTGGATCCAAAGTTGCGATCTGGTGCCCCGTGGCGCATGCGTGATTTGTGCGGTGCGCTGGTGAACTAGGTTGATATCTCACGAGGTTGGTGGAGCCAGGATTTGGGACTGCCGGACAAAGGTTGATGAATCGAGGTTGGATATGAGAAGAGTGAGGAGGTTGCCATTAATTGGCACTTGATAGTTAAGTTAACTAGTTATAACTACATATGTGGTTATTAAAAACAAACAAAAAAGCTCGTTGCAGAAGAACTGCCTCCATCGGTGCAAACCAGGGGTTGCCCCCCGACGCTCCAGCATGTTTTCGCCAAGAAACATGCTGGAGCGTCTAAGTGGGACTGATGAGCCTCGTCTTAAATGGTCCAGGAGCAAATTGATCATTGATGGGTCTGGTCAACCTTAGCGTAAGCTGCTGCGACAGCGGGGATGGAGAATACAGACCTCCATTGAATTGACTGGGACGCAATCAAATATTTGTCGCGGGCTCAACATCCCGGACGCTCAAGTGATGAATACCCATCATGCCTGGCAATTTCTACATCGTTGTTACGTCCAGTATTCGCAGCTTTGACCAGCAGAATGTCTCTTTCCTCTGTACCCTGAGCCGGGTACAGATGTCAGAGCGCCATAGCCAAGCTGCCAAGTTGATCAATTGTACCACTGTCAAGTTTGGTGGCTGAAATCATATCATTTCGTTTTAAAGTTCAAGGCAAACAAAGTAATCCAACTAGTTATTTATACAATCGGTTTAATTTAACTACTCAGCCAAAGACCTGACCACACTGGGACAGTGAGTTCCATTATCCAAGGCGCCGCCTATACTGTTTCGTGGGATAGCCGCTATCACGATCGTGTGCCGGATATAGCAGACCGAGGGCGGAGGGCCCCAGTATTGTCCAGTCACTGCTTGGGGTCGAAGTGGCATAGAAAACTCAATCCCAGCTTCAAAAAAAGTTGACGTAGCTCAGCTAGGCTTAGAACAATAGAAACATGGCGACCGTTGCCCATGCGATATGTTTATAGCCGGAGCGGAAGCTCACAGCCGTTGATTTTGTCGGCGGGGCTTTGCTGCCTAGTAGACCAGGTAACTTCTCTTCTCCTTCGATCAGGACAACTGCCATCCCGCTCTGTTTGCGGTGGTGTAAATATAGGTAGGGCAAATGCATGGGAGAAGACTCATTGCAAGGACTTACGACAATATGCCACTGCAAATGGCAGTGCATCAGCCAAGCGCCTGGGTTGTCAGTAATGTATCTGTCCTGTTAGCTGTTGAACGCAACCGAAAACAATCGTTTTCATGGGCATACCTGATTACAGCCCATCCAGAAGATGGAAGTTCAACTGTGTCGCGATACGGTGGGTTTTGCAGGTTAATAAGAGATTTTGGCGCCTCCTGAGCGGTTGCATAGGGGAATGTTCCCGTGCCAGTCCCAAGAACCCAGAACTTGTGGCCGTGTAGATGCATGGGGTGGCCCATCTTCAGACATTAGTTACTGAAAGACAAAGGGATTGTGAACGGCCTGGTATCTGCTAACCGTATCCAGAGATTCATTTGCGACATTCATCACTATGTCAATGACTGAGTTGGAGGGCATTCGAATCGTCGTATTCGCCAACCATCCCTCAGATTGGGCACCGTATAGGATGGGAACCCTAGGCTCCGTGAAAGGAGCCTTGTTCATTACCCAAGCAGTTACCCCGGTTTGATTGATGGCAAACAATTGCGTTCTGTCGGCTGCTTTTGAAGGAGGGCTGTTGGATTCAAAAGGTGCCAGCTTCGAAGGGTTCAGCAGAGAAGCCTCAGACTTGGCGGAGCCATTTTTCAGCATCCAAACGATGGATGAATCTTCCATCACGTCCGTGGATATGTTGCTCGTCGTCTGCGATATCTATGCTATGAGCTACGGATGATATAATTTCAAGAGAGGACGCTTACGTTGTATGATATAATTGCCTGACCTTCCATCACCTGCTGCATGTCTCCCACGGGATACGTCGCGAACCTAAGGTAATAGTTCCCTGGCATCTGATTAAGTCTAATCATCACCGAGTACCGCTCACCAAGAGCCATGTGTAGTACCTGAAACGGTCAATTGGAGCTGACGATTGACTGTCAAGAAAACTTACCTTTACTTCATGGAGCTGAACAAATGAACCGTCAGCGGCGTAAACGAACATGGAATGCCCATCCAGAGATACCCGCAACGCGCTCACTGCGCCGGAATTGACCAAGTTCAGCGCAAGCCAACCTGTCGTACTGTTTGCAGATATGTTTAACAAGCTTGAAGTTGTATTGGTGCAAGTTTCTGGTGGAAGGGAACTGGCATTATAACCAGGGTTGAACATCATTGGCATTGCGCATCCGCGAGGACCAAGCGACGCCATCATCATTGTAGTGCTAGCAGTTGTGGCCGTATCTGGGACCGTTGTTCGCGTTGGACCTTCCATGACCATGGTTGTGGTTCCCATGTCCATGCTAGAGCCATCCATGTTCATTCGTTTGTTCATTCCTGACATGATCATCGCCATGGAGCTCGTTAATAGGGACGTCTGATTGGCTTTTGGCATCATGCCGTTCTGGAATTCGGGGAGACACTGCACTCTGCCATTACCGTTTGCAAGAATGCTATCCACGCAGTTTGGGAATGCCCCAGTTGTGAAGTATCTCGACCAAATCACATCTGAGGGTTCGTGGGTCCAGTCATTGAGGAGAATGGAAGGAGCATCTCGCTCAGCGTTCATGAGCAACGTCTTTTCGCCTTCTGTGCTCGCAAGCTGCTCGAATGGTCGTCCTCGCGAAGGCGAAGGGCGGACGAGCAACGGCCCTCTGATTGCATCGTTGTAGTACGCGCGGAGATGCGAATGATACCAAAAAAACCCGTATTCGTCTTGGAGATTGAATCGATAAGTAAAGTTCCCTCCCGCGGGTATAGGGTACTGCCAGTGGTCAACCAAGTTCCACGTTGGGAGGTAGAAATAATGCCCTACCTGCGTTACACCCGGCACACCGTCCATTTGAGGAGATGCTCGCTGCAGAATTCCTAGGCCGAAATGCGTCAGCGACGGTTTACCCACGAGAACAGAAAAACCAGAAACCACAATGCTTGCAGGGTATACAGACCATGCCAGTGGATCGTCGTGTCTACGGGGAGGTTGTTCTGGACAAAGATTTCCAAACTATCTCCCTCATCAACGTCGATAAGAGGTCCAGGTTGTTGTCCATTGATGAGATAGACTTGGCGGGAGACGCCATCTGTAAACAACAATAAGTATCAAGCCGCGTTAAAATGCCGTGGCGCACCATTCGCCTTACCTGGAGCTCTTGTTTCGCTGTGAATCGTGAAATTGTAACTCCGCGATGCTGCAAACGACAGCGACGACTGATAGAGCAGTAATACCACGGAGAGGAACGCGAAGCGAGAATAATTCATTTCGATTTTCAGCGACATGTTTGTTCAACAATTTGGCGGCAACATGTCTAAAACATCGGTCCTAATTAAGCCGCTTTTAATCGGGCTGCGATTCTGGTATTGCACAAAGGGCACGGGGGTCTTGCGATATTTGTGCGGCGCTAAGGCTGATACCTGAAAACCACCACGCCGATCGAGGCATGGCGTTCGGTTCGTACGCCAATCAATGCACCAACTTGACGCATGTTGCCGGAAGTGATCGACCTGTTGCAGAGAGTGCAACAAGGAGGCCTTGATTTGGGTGGCGTTCTACCCCTATTCACCCTGCAATTAAAAATCAAGGTTATCGGTAGAGCTGACGTGGCAGACGCTTAGGTTTGTAAGCTCACTAAATCTAATCTCGGCGACTCTTCAAACTGTACGTAGTGTAGCCAGAGTTGCTCGTTGAACCTCGTCCTCTGACTTATAGGTCTCGCTTGTTGGCCATCAAGTGGGCTACCATCCGGCGGCTCTCCTGCGACGGCAACACTGGTTTCCTGAGCCTTATCCGGCAGCCGCACTCGGTATGGACCTCGAAAGAGCGCCTACACTTATTTCTCATCAATATCAAGTAGTCCCCAAAGTGTTTGAAGCAGGGCGATATTGTGGTAGTTGAAAGGATTATCCACGACGGATTAACAACCGTCTGATCCAACTTGCGTGACAGGAATAGCAATCCACGCGCTGAAACTTTCTGGCGCGGTAGCTACAGGTCAAGTATGCGACCAAAGCTTGCTGCCACTAGCATTACACATCAATAATTGCAAATCAGTTCTGTGGACAATATATTCTCTGATATAACCGCCACTTATGGAAGGGTCTTGTAATTGGCCCGGCCAAAGCCTCTACGGACTGCCAGAAAAGGCTTTCTTCTTAGAGGAACTGGGACAATTACATAATGAGCGACTGTTGATTGAATCAAGACCTGACCCTGGCTGACACAAAAACGAGCGACATTCACACTAAGTACAAATAACATAGTGACGATTCAGTGAGCAGCACTGAATGGCGACACAAACGATTGGAAGGATCAAGACTGTCCTGCACGTTTTCTCTTAAACTCCCCCCTTAGTATCAAGCGAAAGAACGACAGAACCAATTCGTCGCGGCTTATTAGCCGCTGCAAATTCCCAAGTGCTCTTTGTATCTGTGTATTCTTAGTGCTCAATTGAGCCAAGAGCCAATTCGCCAAGAAAACCACCAGCGAGAACAGCAAGCAGATACCCAAGATTGAATGTCATGACTGCTAGCATGCTGAATGAAAACGAAAATTAATTCAAGGTAGTGAGAATCGTGGCGCAAGGGTGATACTCACAGCAGGTAGCCTGTCGCCATGCTCGTAATCTGGAAAAGTCCCTTCGTGACTTTTATTATGGCATTCCACTGAGGGCCATGGTTGACATTTCCATCAGACTGTCCCATTTTGATACAACTGTCACCTTCATCATCGCTGCAACGGCGACTCGACCGCGGATTCCAGCGCCTCTCTACCATGCCCCTTGTCGTACTCAGGAGACGGAGAAAGACAGCCAGAACTACGAGCAGGATGATGGCTCCTGCATAGCCCTGGTTGCTTGTAGGTGTCAGTGACGTAGTCCAAAGCGGATCGCCAAGCCCAAAATGAAAGGCGTTGGACATGCCCGCAGCAGATGTCATCGAGCCCATTTCAGTCATGGGAGGAACCGAAGCCTTCTCTTCACTGTGGATTGCACCGGCTGTTTCCAACGCCGCTGGCAGTGCATTGGAGATTGTCGCAGCTGTGAGAGCTATGGCTGTCGTGGGGTTGCCGCGATTTGCAGAACTCATTCCCGGCAGAGCCGTCATTTCTGTAGGCTTGGTTGATTCCATCGGACCCATTGGGCGCTCCATTCCGGGCATGTCCATGATGTTTCAGAGATGTGTAATGTTGCGCTTCTGGTGGTTGAAATATGTTGAAAAGGTCTTCCAGGCTGGAAAGAGAAACGAAATGGACAGCTACGATAACATTCCTCGGGCAAATTCAACAAGGAGAAATCTGGAGCTAGCCGGCTTTATGTAGAGCCATGGGCATGCCGCGCAGTTTAAGAATAGTTCATAGAACGCAGCGCGTGGTTCAGTTGTTTCAGTTACGGCCTGGTTGCTGCCCTGGGCCTGGAACGACTGGCCTCATGTACTGCGACTGTCATTGAAACACCGACTGAGACAGGACTTTCCATTTATTAGGATCAACGTTGCTGCAAGGGATGCTGTGAAAACACTGTCAATCTTCGGGTGAGAAAACCTATCGTGCGCTCTCAAGATCCTAGGTTAACTATCACGGAGTTGTAGCTACGCGGCAACTTAAAAGCGTAATTGTGCTTGGATCGAGAGGATTCTACTACAATTTGGAAGGAATTTGAATAGCTGTTGGTTTTACTGGTAGTGGGCAGGGGATGAGATAGAACTCCCTTTTGAAATGACCAGCAATGCCGGCCAAAATGCAAGAGCTGCTGCCTTGATCGTCTTTGACCCGGACTCAATGATGAATTTAGCCCTTCAAACTCCCGTACTCCTTCTCTAAACTACATTGTACCTATGCAGTGATGATGCAACGATTCATATCATTCACAAACGGGGAATGGCACGCTATTGGGTGTTGATGAAACCAAAGCTACGTGTTGCAAACAAGTTATTACTTAGTATCTCCATAGCATCGCTTTTGTTGCAAGTCTATACGGCAACATTCCTCTTAACGCTTCCCATCCGTCTCGTCTTCGATGATTCTCCCCTCAATGACCTTGTTCCCACTCATCTCAATGGCCTGCCTTACAAGATCAAACTCCACGTCGTCGGCAACCGTCAGATTGACTTTCTGTTTTTCAACAGATGCATCGATAGAGAGAACATTTTCCATGGACGCGACGGATCGCTTGACTGCGGAAGCGCAACCTGCGAATCTATTAGCTTTGCAACATCGGGTCACGACGGTGATGCTCACCTCCACAGGACATTTGCACGTCAAACTCATAGGCTCTTGTCATACTGGCTCAAGCTTCGGGTACTTTTGTATTTAATTGGGCGCGTGTCTCGACAGGTTCTCGAATAAAAGATATGGATGAGCAGGCCGTCTTATATTCCAAATCTCTTATATCGGACAAGTTCGATGATTACACATGGACAAGAAAGGTATTCGGCCGAAGCTGTGTTGCGGGGAATTCGCTTGACAAGATGTTATTTCTGTCACCGCATGTTTAGAATTAAATGCGATTGATGTTTCAAAAGGCCCTAAGTTACATACACCCCGCGGCGAAATCAGCGTTGGAGCGAATAAGGCCCGCGAAAAGAGCTCATCTTGTGCGGCGAACCAAGGCAATGCGCTATTTGTGCGGCAATGCACTACTTGTGCGGCAATGCGCTACTTGTGCGGCAAGGCGGTATTTGTGCGGCAATGCGGCAGGCTACGTTGTTTTTGCGCCAACGGTGTATCCAGAATTAGTCTGGTGGCCGGATTTGAACATTGAAACTTTGGCTTCAATGTTACGCATCAAGTCATGGTACAACTGTTTCGCGCGTGACGCCTGTTTGGGCTTCTTTGCGCCTGTGAGGGGTGCGTTTCTCTTCAATGTTCATGGAAGGTTGTAGAACTACCAGGTGCAAACCAAAGCTGTCGCTACAGCCAGTTTGCTGTTTTCTTGGACTTCGAGCAGCTTCTCCTGTGGGAAGTATAAAAGTGCCTTATGTCTCGTTTCTAGCTCCGATTGTTATGTCCCAGACATGGCAACAGTATAAGCTCATTGCAAGCATGGACGGACTATCTGCACTCTCGTCTGCACCATCTCGGACCACATTTCTCGTTCCCAGCATTCATTGTCCCACATGTACTGCCTTCATTGAAGACCTGCTGGCAGGCCTTAAACCAAAGCCCGAATCTGTGGAAGCGTCAATCTTATCGCACAGCGTTACCGTCACGCATGACGCCTCACTCACACCCCGCGTAATCGCCAGCACTCTCGCCAACTCGGGCTACCAAGTGGTTTCCGACAGTGTCGCGGGTGAATCCGCACTTCCAACTAACACCGCGGGCGGTGATGATGACTTCCCGTTTGTATGGCTGAACCGGATTGCGGAGCGTTGGCAGCGTAAACGGGAGGTCGCCGCCGAAGAGACGAGGAGACGCCGACATAAGGAGCACTGTCAGCAATGTCGATCCGGGATAGATGCCAGACACAAGGACAGCAGTGAAAAGGCCTCACGTAGCGGGCCACCTTCTCCCCAGACTGGAATAAATCGTCCGTTTGTGGTGGTTGAATCCGCCTCCGCGACCAGTGATGTTTTCGATGCGTCGATTACCATATCTGGCATGAGCTGTAGCTCTTGTGTCGGCAAGATCACGTCGGCATTGGAGGAAAAACCCTGGGTTTTGTCTGCAAACGTTGCCCTCCTGACGCAAAATGCGTCTGTGAGATTTGAAGGACAGCATTCTCCCGACGACCTGATCAGGGCTATCACCAGTCTGGGCTATGACGCAAGCTTGGAACAGGTGGAAAAGCTGCCAGTGCTCCCAACCTCGAAATTGCCGACGTCAAAGTTATGGAAAGCGTCACTGTCCATTGAAGGCATGACCTGCAGCTCTTGTGTCGGCTCAATTACCTCGTCACTTAAGAATCTTCCTTTCACAAAGACAGTTGACGTCAACCTCATCACCAGCAGCTGCACCATTGTATTTGAGGACAAAGACAACATACTTCGCATCCGCGCCGCTATCGAGGAATTGGGTTACAAAGCTAAGCTGGACGACATATCGGATGCTACGAAAGATGAGGCTCAAAATTCGCGGAGAGCGGTGTCGATCCGTATCGACGGCATGTACTGCCAGCATTGTCCGGCACGCGTCACCGAAGCAATGAATCAATTCGGTGACCGAATAATTGTCGAGACCCCGGCTACCTTGCACAGCTCGCTACTAACCATCTCGTACGTCCCCGAGGCGCCTGGTTTTACCATTCGAGCCATCCTTGCAGCAATTTCGACCGCTGACGCGGCCTTCAGCGCTACCATATATCACCCTCCGACGATTGAGGAGCGTGCAGCACAGATGCACCGCCGTATACGGCAGCGAATATTCTATCGGGTCCTGCTTTCGTTGGTTGTTGCGATCCCTACATTTATAGTAGCCATCGTCTTTATGACCTTGGTCCCTTCAACCAACCCGAGCCGCATGTACCTCATGGAACCACTCCGTGGAGTCACCCGCGCTGAATGGGCCGCATTTATCATGGCGACACCGGTTTATTTCTTTGCTGCTGATGTTTTCCACCGCCGCGCCATCAAGGAACTACACTCCCTTTGGAGGCCTGGCAGTACGGTGCCAGTCCTGCGTCGCTTTTACCGTTTCGGAAGCATGGACATGCTGATGTCTTTTGGCACTACCATTGCCTATATTTCATCCGTCGTTGAGATCATCATCGCCTCTACCGCGCCAAACGCGACGAATATGAAAGGAAATGCGACTTACTTCGACTCTGTTGTCTTCCTGACCATGTTCTTGCTCATTGGCCGCCTCATTGAAGCGTATTCGAAAGCGAAGACGGGGGAAGCGGTGACAACACTAAGCAAACTTCGGCCAAATGAGGCTTTGCTGGTGCTGCCAGACGATGGCACAAAAGGCGCCAGCCAGACTCGGAGTGTTAGTGCCGATGTTATTGACACAGGTGATCTCGTCAGGGTCGTCCATGGCGCATCTCCGCCTTGGGACGGTGTGCTGCTTGATGAAGTGGGCGAATTCGATGAGTCAAGTCTTACCGGGGAATCAAAAGTTGTCAGAAAGGCGGCTGGTGATGCACTATTCTCTGGAACTGTGAACAAAGGAGGGCCTGTCACGATTCGTATCACTAGCACTTCTGGAGAATCCATGCTTGACCAAATCATCAAAGTGGTTCGCGAGGGACAAGCGAAACGCGCCCCTATCGAAAGGCTGGCTGACACCCTAACCAGCTATTTCGTCCCAGTCGTGACCCTAATCGCCATCTCAACCTGGTTGATCTGGCTCAGCCTTGGTCTTTCCGGCAGCCTCCCAAAAGAATATCTAGATGTTGAGATTGGCAGCTGGCCGTTTTGGTCTCTGCAGTTTGCTATTGCCGTCTTCATTATTGCGTGTCCGTGCGGCATAGGCCTCGCGGCCCCAACGGCGCTGTTCGTCGGCGGCGGCCTCGCAGCCAAGTATGGCATTCTGGTGAAAGGCGGAGGCGAGGCTTTCCAGGAAGCGAGCAAACTGGACATCGTTGTCTTTGATAAGACGGGAACCCTGACGCAAGGAGGGGAGCCCAAGGTCACGGATCATCAATTTCTTCCGCGGAATGATGATTCCTGGAGCGAGACTACGATCCTGAGTGTTTTGAAAGAACTTGAAGAGAACAGCAGTCATCCCATCGGCAAAGCCATCGTCGACTTCTGCCAATCTAGGGAAACGACCGTTGCCAGAGCCGGCCACATAGAAGAGATAGCCGGAAAGGGTATGACAGGCACCTTTAGCGTTGGGACGTTGCCAAACCAGGTCCAAGTACTGGCGGGAAATGAGGCTCTCTTGACTGATCACGACATCACCCTGGATGAAGATACATCCGCGGCTCTAGATCTATGGAAGGGCCAAGCGAAGTCCATCGTCCTCGTGGCAGCAAGGCCCACAGCATCCACGGCGAAGTCTCCATGGAACGTACTTGCTATTTTTGCAACTTCAGATCCCCTGCGGCCAGAGTCCCGGCACGTGGTTGAAACTCTTCGCAGCCAAGGAGTGCATGTTTGGATGATATCTGGCGATAATGTCACCACTGCCCGAGCCGTTGGGGCCATGGTGGGCATTAGTCCAGAGAATATTATTGCTGGAGTGTTGCCGGAGCAAAAGGCTGACAATATCAAATACCTTCAAAAGAGCCAGGCAAATGTTAGGTCGGAGTCTTCCAGCCTAGGACGGAACGCCAACAAGCAAAGAGCCATCGTTGCTATGGTAGGCGACGGTGTTAACGATTCGCCAGCCTTGACTGTGGCGGACGTCGGAATTGCGATAGGGTCTGGCTCGGACGTAGCTGTATCTGCTGCTGAATTCGTTCTTGTCAATCCGAGTCTCACTACTCTTTTGACATTGGTCAGTCTCAGCCGTACGGTATTCCGGCGTGTCAAGTTTAACTTTGGCTGGGCTCTTGTCTACAATCTTGTGGCCATGCCCATTGCAGCTGGAGTCCTCTACCCTATACGTAGCAATGGTCAGCATATCAGACTGGATCCTGTCTGGGCTAGTCTGGCTATGGCATTGAGCAGCGTCAGCGTAATTTGCAGCAGTCTTCTGCTTAGGAGCAAAGTGCCTGTGGTAGGCTTCACGGAAAAAGTTTGGGCGCCGAGTCATCGGGATAAGGAAACGTCTGAATATCGCGCAAGTAAGCCATTGAATAGCATCAGCGTTGTATAAAGCACAATTGTCATATTTTGTTTGTGACAACTATCTACGCCATGTATATTACGGGTTCATCAAGGGTGAGGGCTCAAAGTGTGGTTGGCATCAGGGCCTGGATGCCTAATAGGCGGTCAAATCGCCTTGACCGGTTGCTGCAGCACCATGCCCTCTAGTTAGGGATCTGCAAATCTGGGGCAAAACTGTCTGTGTGTAGATAGAGCTGCAAGACAACGCTAGTTGCTATGCAATATTACCTTTGGTACAAGTCTAGCCTCGCCACTCGCTGTGAGACAGTATTATGCCAATGCCCTGATATCGTCCTATCGAACTCCCCATATGATCAAAACATCACGCAGCTAGCGGCGACGACTCGCTCCTCCCGTGCAAAATACTAGTAAGGTGTTTCTATGATGGTTGCCCGACATGATGGAAGAGATAGGTCTCATTTCAGTCCTCCATCTTTGAGTGCCGGTCATTGGCGGCAATCTCAAAGACACGCAAACCTGAAGCTGGTGGTTTATCTAGCTGCAAATCCTTCTTACTTCCTGCGTCTGTGTCTGGATTGGACAGGTCCAATGAACTCTGAAGTACCAGGGCCTGGATATAAATTGTACCTTCGTTGATAATTCGTCTGTGTCTTTTCCAAATCAATGGGCTATGCAGTCTGAATGCTCGATTAACGGCGAGATTATCTTGGGAGAGAAGGGCATTCGGGGAGAGATCTGCTTCTAGGTGTGGGAGGGTGGTGTTGCGATAATAATATAAGCAATTGGTTTTCTGCACAGTTCAAACAACAGTTTGTGGCCTACCCTTATTGGGCGGCTCGGGAAATCCAGTGTCTCTGCGCTGGCAATGGATTTCTATTGATTTGAGCGCAGAGGCCGCCGGCCGGAGCTGTGGTGGTTTCGTCGCTTCTATATATGTACGTGTCACTCGAGCCCGGCTACGAAACGAAGCATCGTATCAAGACAGAAGTCATACGATAATTAAAACACGAGTCATCTCTGGATAGGACAAAAGGGCAAGCAATATAAGGGGAGATAGTTTCCGGTGTAGGTTTATAACATGACACTCAAATATGGGCTGGAGTGAAGCGTCGGGTGAATTTTGCAATTAAAGTCACCATCAGAATCTGGGACCTCGCTAATCACATATGCTTCTCATCGGCCTATAGCTTGTAATCCCTACTCTGCGAAATGACTGGCTGAAGACTTGGCAGTCGACGATAACAATGAAAGGCAGCCTTACCCGTCGAACTAATGTTTGTCGCCACCTACAACTCCTCCAATATTAGTGTCGAGAGTCCTTGCGGGACTAACACATCCCAGCGACAGGGACTTGGCAATAGAAGACAGTTCAGACGGCTGGAACATAGAGCATAAACGCCGAGTTCCGTCAAAATTCTTAGTTGGATAGTCACGAGACGATCGAAGTACTGCTTGCCAGCAGCCCTAGCACGCCAGGTTCCGAATTACTTCGGGTCATAGGATCAAGGCTTGCGGATATTGTGACAGAAAACGCATCGCCGATTGATCTGGGCATGCAGGACGATCTCTTGGCGAGATTCTACCACGGGACTTTCGGCATACCCGAGAGTTTGGAGCGCCTAGCAAGGACTGTCGGGCAGATTTTGCACCGTCACCCACGTATTCGCTGCCTCGAAAATCGGCGCAGGTACAGGAGCAGCAATAAGAGCAACATTGCGCGAGAATGGATGCCTATTTTCTGAGTACACCTTTACCGACATCTCTTCTGGTTTCTTTGCCTCGGCTCAGGATAGTCTTAGGAAGCATGCTAATGGCATGGTATTTAGACGTCTTGATATAAGCAAAGATGTTTGTTCTCAGGGCTTCGAATCGCACTCGTACGACTGGATTATTGCTTCGGTACTAGTCGCCATTAAAATACAAAAAAACTCAGCAGCATATATCGGTGCTATATTTGGTGCGTTTTCTGGTTGGTGGCTAGGTGCCAACGATAGACGTTTGTTATCGCCTTGCATCGATATCGCGGAGTGGGACGACCTCTTAAAACAGACCGGCTTCTCTGGTTGCGATAGTTTTGCATTCGAGCCAGATCCTTTGGTACATCCTGCTAACATCTTCGTATCGCAGGCCGTGGATGAGAGGATAATGTTTCTGCGGAACCCATTTGTCGCCGCACCGTCTTCTGGCATCGTCATCTCAAAATTGGTTTTGCTTGGCGGGGAGAATGATGAAAATGGCTCACTCGTGACTCGTGCCTCAGCTGACTTCCCTACTTCAACCGTACTGCGCGAGCAATGCAAACTACCGGGAGCTGAATGAAACTTAAACTCTGGGCATTGACTCGGAGACATTTGTTGTCAGTCTTGTGGATCTCGATCAACCACTCTTCCAACAGCTCACTGAAGCTGCTTGGGAGTCCCTAAAGGAAATGCTGCAACGAGTTGGAAGTCTTGTATGGGTGACTCGAGGCCGGCGTGCGAAGAAGCCTCACTCCAACATGTTGGTCGGAATCATGCGGTCCGTATTGAATGAGATTCCCGACATGGCTACACAGTTCCTAGATTTCGAACATGAGAGGCAATTGGATGTAAAGATTTTGGGTAGCGCTGTGCTACAGTTTGCTAGAGCGGTCAAACTGAAGCAAGACGACACTTTCGTGGACATGTTGCATACAATTGAGCCAGAGCTGAGTGTCCAGAAGGATGTCACGATGGCTACCTCGTCTGAAAACGGAGGCAGCAATGAACGACCGGTACAATGCATCCCGCCGCCGTGTTTCGACAATAATCCCAACTGCCCAAGAATCCATTAGTCTTGGGCCCGCTAAGCTTGGTTACTACGTCCGTCGAGATCGCACCGGTACATTGAGAAGTGTCAAAAACACATCGAGCCCAGTTGTACGAGTTCCTCACTCACTTTTGACGCCTATGCGTCTACATGGACATTTTTCGCTATTCTGGTCCCTCGGAATACGCATCAATACTCTGGCCCCTGTAATTGCCTTGTCGCCATTAAACGAGGAGGTGGTTTGTCTAGAGATCTGGATCCCAGTCCCTGTTGATACTTGGGGATTTTGAAGACGGGGACAGGGTTTTACTTCAACATGCGGAGCCTGCGCTTGCCAAAGTGATGCAAGCAGAAGGGCAGAGGAGAAGTGTCGAAGTTGTATGCACCACAACTCATAATTGTACATCAAGCGAGCGGCTCATACTACACCCCAACGCCTCAGAGAGGAGCATGAAAGCTTTACTACCTGAGTCAATCGCCGTTTTCGCAGATTTTGGAGTCACCGGGGAGAGTAGTCGTGTTTCGCAGCAGATTCGCCGTCATCTGAATGCTACAGGCAGACGAGAAACCATCCAAACCATCTTTGGCGGACTCGCAAGGAAACTCACAGAAAAGACGAAAGAAAAATTTCAAATTATGCTGGAGGATTCCGTTGCCAGTGCCGTGTGTGGCCTTGTACCAACCATTCAGGTGACAAACGCGGCAAATGTCATCGGGCTCGCAAATATCGATATCATCAAAGGCCATCTTGCGTACCAATACATTGTCGACTGGACAATAGGGGACCGAGTGCCTGCTTTGGTGGAGCCAATTGATACTCATCCGTTATTCTCTTCCGACGAGACATACTGGCTCGTTGGCCCGGCCGGATCCTTGGGTCTTTCGCTCTGCGAATGGATGATGCGCAAGGGTGCCCGTCACATTGCTATCTCTAGTCGAAACCCCAAAGTTGAGTCAGACTGGTTCAAGATGGCGGATTCCGTGGGGGTCGTTGTTAAAGTGACTTCATGGGGCGTTTACTCTTTTATTTTTCTCGCTACACGAAATGGCCGAACTAAAAGTGACGTAGTGATATCATTTATATGCAGGAATTACAAACAACATACGAAGAGATACGTTCCAACATGCCTCCTATTGCAGGAGTATGTCAAGGTGCTAGTAAGATCGAACCATGCCCGCTTTGAGAAATTCACCAGCTAATAATAAGCAGTGGTATTTCATGATATTCAGTTGTCAGCGATGAGCATTCATCACCTTAAAGGTTGAGGCTTAATAAACTAGCCTTACACGGTTATAAGCATTGTTTTTATGCTGCCACGCTGACCGGCCTCTCACAAGAAGAATTGTGCTTGGTGCGACCAGACCCCAATCAGGCTCATGTCTCCGCAGATGTTCGGAGAAGCGGCGATGAGAGCTCAATATACAGCCTAGTATGCTGTCAGCGTGCCAATTCGCAACCAACAACACAGCCTGCCTCAATCAAGGCTGTACGAGTAATATTAGCAGGAATAAATTGCCAGGAAGCGATATACAATAATAATATCTTATATATATATGCGCATCGTACCACCTACAGATCAGTGTTTATATTGTACTTTATCGTATTATCAATATCGTATTATTAATATTGCGTCGGTCTCCGTCCTACCCAGGTCCGCCCCCAAGTCAATCCTTCACGAATTACCAACCAACGGCCAGCCGGCTTACCAACACTACTTATCCGGGTCAAGGGAAAGGCAAAGCTTACAAGCCATTACATGGTGCGGACCACGCCCTAACTTTACCGCAAAGATACTACCGCGGAATAAATATTATTAATAAATTATTAAATATTATATTTAAAAATAATATTTATATATTTCTCTAATATAAATTCTAAAGTAGCTAGCAAATTATAGGAGTGTATTAGACACAAGTATTATCCTCTCAATAGCGGCCTTTTGGTTATCATTTAATACCATAGCCTCACATTTACACTCATAATAAATCACACTATACAGTCACATCCGAGGGTGGAAGGGCCACCTGAATTCAAGAGCATATACGGAAAGCAAATGAGGCGTGTTGGTCTGATGACACTTCACATCGCCACCTTTACCACCAATTCGCAAGTCACCACTAGTAGACGAGATAGGATACGCCAAGGCCGCCGACTGGGCCAGTGACACTACTCCCCGTTGCATTCTTTTTTTTTACCATGGCGATGCTCTTACTTCCACGTCCTGTTGCACTCTGATGGCGTCATTCGTGCTCTGACGATGTGGCGACTGACCCTGCATCTCCCATCCAGTCACCTCGACCGAGTAGTGGCCATGCTGCTGTGACGGCAAACATATCCTGCTTTGACTCTCGTTGGTGGCGCTGGCGTTGAGCTCAGAGTCATTGACGTACTTTGACTTGGAGGATGCCATGCGCGAGGAAACGGCGTTGTCGTACTGCTCGGTCATGAGAGTTCCTCGGCTTTGGCTCGACCACGCCAACGAGATCTTGCTTGCCAAAGGCTTGAAGTATAGAGCGTCCAAGAACCGGGACAGAGATAATATGGCCGGAATACAGATACTGATAAGGATCGCCGGCGTCTCGATGGTGAACCAGTAGAAGGTCGGCGCAGCCTCATCTGTTTGCGAATTAGAGTGGAAATGGCAAAGCACGGCCTGTAATGCAAAGGCTCACAAGTAATGTCGCGAGTGATGTCATCTCCCATCTTGATGACGGTAACCAGTCGACCCAGGGATACGACGATGGAGCTGCGGCGATTTAGTTTCCAATGGTCCGGTTGAGAATGTTCAACAGACAGAATGCTTACCAGTAACCGAGCGTGAAGATGCCAATGACAGCCATCTTCCTCCAGGGCGTCATCTTCAAACCCCATATTTTCGGCATGGGAATCAGCAAAATGGCAAGATCGATGACGACACTGGGAATGGCACTGCCCATGAACAGCACTGACGCATCGGTGCATTTCCCAGGAAGCATTGGGTGCCAGTTCCTGAGCGACTTGCACTGGAAGATGGTGCCCAACACAATGCCAATAAACCAGGCAGCGTTGGCGGCGTGGGTGATGATGACGGCATTGTTGAACCATGGCGGCGACACGTTGGGAGGAAAGATGCGGGCGAGGAAAAACAGGGCGGATGCCTTGGCCATGGCGAGATGTATGTCGTAGATGAAGTAGACGGCGAAAAGCATGCGCAGAATCTTGACGACGTTCTCGGGCGGCACGACCCAAATGTGCTTTCCGGATCCCAAGTCGAACATGACCAAGCTCATGACGAGCTGCACCAACATGAATATCTGATGACCAGTTAGTCGCGGGTCAGCAAACGTCACGCGACGGCCTGGGCCAAATCCAAAACCTACCGTGGATACTAAAGCTGTCCAATCATCCCACCAAAGACTTTTGAAATGCCCAGGCGAGCTCTCTGCGATGAGTCGCGAGGCAAAGCGAAGTGCCATCATGACCGAGATGACGACAATCATGGCAATGCAGAGAGCCACCAAGGGAGGAGAGCGGTCATCGAAGGAGCCCGGGGGCAACTCAGTGCCATCTGTTGGTGACGACATGGCTTGTTCAATTCGAGGATGGTATACGAAGCACCAAAAAAATGAATATTGAAGCGGCGCGGCTGCGTCTTCTCAAAGCGTCTTGACAGTTGCGGTTTGGGTGGCTAGGAGTTGAAGGTGTGGCGAATCTTGAGCGACCAGAGTTAAATTCGGTAGAGGACGGCTCCCTTGGTCGCGGAGTCTCTGTTGTCTGGTACTTGAGGGTGCCGTCGACGAGGCATGCATCGATATCACCGCAGCCTCATGCCTGTTCGATGCAGGTATACAAAGACGGGCTGGGCCGAGGGCAGGTACTCCATTGGGGGCTGTCCCGAACTAGCATTAGCCGAAATCCAAACCTTCTACTGTACTATGCATCTAGAGTATATCTGACCACTTTGTGCTATGGTCATCCGAGCCCGATGCGATGCAGTAGACGGGTAAGGCCCGGCTATTAGGGTCTCGAACTTGCTGCATCTTGTTGGTGTAGACCTGAGTCCACGTATTAGCGGCCATCTGATCAACGGTCCAAACCAGCATTTGCCAGTCACCTTGCCCATTTCCAAAGGGTTCAGGGTCAACATCTTCGAGGGAATCAAATCGACCATGATGGCCATTGTAGCGCAAGGCAGAGGCCTCGTTTCCATTGTTGAAGTGCCCAAGCTAGTTGTCCCAGGCGCCGGATGGATCCTCGGCAAGGTCGAGGCCATTACTGTTAACCTTACCGACTGGAAGCACATCGATTATAAATGGACCAACGCTGGCTACCGTGTAGGCTGCGACTACTCGGGAGTCGTTGAAGAGGCGGATAGCAAGTTAGCCCAATTTACAAAGGGGTTTTCCGTAGCAGTGGACTACCAGGTCACGGGTCTGCCATCAGAATGACAAGATGAAGACGTTTCAAAAATTTATTCTAAACTAGTGGTGGTATTTTGGTTTCTCTGGAACCGAATGGATCTATCGAATCGCTGCCCGCCGGTATGTTGTCCATCACAGATAAGCCGAAATGAATTTAATGTACACACATCAGGCTGGTCCACAACCTGACTTGTCGCCCGTGACATCCAATGTCTAACCTCATGTCAAAGGTTGCGTCAAAAGCCCAAACTAATCTTCTTCTCGGTGCCACTTAATATCCTCTACTTTGTTCCTCACGCAGGCGAAGCGAACCCGAGGCGACGATTACCAACGTCATATACAACAAAGGCTGCTTGAAGGGCGGGAGTTCCAAAAATTGTTGTTTTGCCGCGTTGAATTGCAGAAAGGCAAAACCCGTTCTGAGGTAGACCAGTGGGACCAAGGTCTAGGTACTTTCCGGGAATAGTGATGACGGTGTTCTCAACGTTGAATGAGAAGTCGGGCAGCGGGTTGCCACATTTAAACACGTATTGAAAATTGCCACCGCCAGTACTGGTTGGCACCTTCCTGTAATAGGCCCTCGCAACATTTTCAGGAACAAATATCCCAGATGTGCCCGTGTCAGCTACGGCTTGAAGTTCTTCCACCTGAACTGGGTCATCCCCAATTTTGTACCCAGTGCTGTTGAACATCCAGTGTTGATCGTGAGTGACGGGCGTATACGTGATGCTTCCAGTGTATTTAGTGTTGTCGATGAACCCAAAATCAAGAGAACCTCCTAATTGCTTCAGTTAGCCATGTCACATGCAGCATGGAAGGGTATAATGTGTCGTACCGCCGTTAAACTTGAAGTGGGACGTAAATAACGGCTGGTCCAAAGACTTAATGTGAGTACTGGACCATGTTTTCACATGCTCTCCCGCTTGGTTAACACCAGTCTGGTCGGGACGAAACTCCAGTCCGAAGATGCCAGAAATTTTCGGATCAACCTTATAATCGGTCCGAGAAGCCGATTCGATAGCCTGATTAGGAAAAGGTACACCCCCGAGTGTCACAACGTCCTCGTAGATGTTGGTACCGTCGGCATAACCTGTTCCGTACGTAATCTTCCACGTGTATCCAGTAAGATTACGGGCAGTCGTGCTCTTCGGTATATCCCACAGCTTATGATTGTTCCAGCTCGATTCAGTATCCGTACTGTACACCCAAAAGTCGGTGGAACCAGTATCAGGCACAAGAGGCAACTTCTGGGGTGGAGTACCAAGTTCGACTTCGACCACAAACTCATTCACCTTGCCCGGAATTGGCTCAGCAGCAAGAGAGAAAGTCGACGCAGCCACCTCTACAGCACTGAGGCTTATGGATGCAAAAGCAAGTGTTTTGAGCGAAGGCATGTCGATCAGTGGTTGAGTCGAGCTAGGAGGTGTTTGTTGTAGGAATTACTTTCAAAGAGTTTTTGAAAAGGTGCTAGCAGAGGCAGCTCTTCTTATATGATGGATGATTTGTGACTGGACTGTTGTGTACAGTTCCAGCTTAAGCAGCCGGTTAAGCCATCTTTATAGAGATAGCGATGCCCAAGTAAGCCTCCTCACAGGCCTGCAAAGGTAATACGCATGAATCCGAGCATTGAATGTAATTTCCGTCTTGAAACTTTGCTCGTATTAGTCGAATGAGAATACTAGGCATATTTTGCTATCTGCAGGACTCGAAAGGTCCGCGATTGGTCGAAGGTGATTGCTGGCCGGGCATATCCAGGTCGGCATATCACGACATAAGCTTAAACTCGGCTGTCCCGGCCGGTGGGAGTACCAGGCATTTATGCATATCGTGCCAAGATAGTTTATGCATATCGCGCCAGGATATAAAACACGCAGTGTCGGGCTCAGAAGTGCCGGGACAACGGTTCAAGACCTTTCAGGAAGGTGTCAAAGACGCATATGAAGCTAAGCGTGGCTTGCACGTGGGCGGTGCACCTTGACTTTACTAGCACTATATTTAGAGGAAATGCTCTACGGAGTCATCAGCGTACTTTTACCCCCAGACCTTGACTCGTGTCACATCCCACCTTTTTGTTTCTCGCGTACAACTTATCCGGCATTTTCCCATGGCTATATTCGGGCTAGAGCAACTTGGACTTCTTTCTGCTCCAGAGGGAACGGACGACGAGTTGCGCTTGCGATTATGCCTAATTGGGCTTAGAATAGACCAGGTTTTCTTGACGTGATTGAAGAGACATCGATAGTAAGAAAGCTGGCTACACCGCCTTTGTTGCGAAGTCAATACCTATAGGTTTTTAGGTCAGAAAGGCATGGACAGGGGAAAAAGTCATGCCGGCAAAGCCATTCCCGTTTCCAATGCACCATCAGCTGTTTGTTCAGGAATACGTGTCATAGGCAGCGTGTGTGGCATGCTTTGCTATGGGACTATTGCCAATACCGGACCGAAACCACCGTCTACAAGACCATTCGACTCAGCCACGAGACGTAATGCTGCTAGTAGTAGCATCAATGCGGGAGACTTTGCACGCTAGGTTCATGTTGACCAGCTTCCTTATTCGGATCAGCGTGAACCGCCGACAAGCCTGACTTGAAAATATTCCATGTTCCCTCAATTGATCACGACATCAATAGATGAGCCAAGGCTCTGCAGACTATCAGGGTCGCATGGCTATGCTATCGAGGCTGACTCGCGCAATGGTAATAAATCTCGGCTGTCGTTGCCATGTAAATTAAGGCCATGGGGAATTCACGGGAACTGCACGGGATGAAACGTTCCAGATAAACTCCGCAATCGTTCGGTGTGGCGTTACGGACCCTGCTCGACAGGGCATCGATCCTTGAGTGAGTGCCGGCTGATTCATCGATTGGACATGCAATAAAGACTGCTTCGGCCCCAGGTCTGCTCATGGTCGGCCGCGTAGCATGATTTCGCTCAAGAAGCGACTACAGGGGTATTCATTCGTTCTCATCGCGCTGTTCCCAGTCGTAATTAGCCCACTGAGCGGCGGCTAGTCCTCCGCGTATTGCCCCAGGTGCCGCCTTGTTTCAACTATCTGCACCCAGGTGCCAAGCTATTAGATGTCCATGTCAACATTGAACGTCTGTAGGGCGTAGTGGGGACGTCTGGTCGGTTTTTTTTTCGGGCGCCTTAATTTGGATGGCTTGGTGGTTCATGTTGCCGTCTGGTGCATTATCCTTTCACCTTCGTTCTGATGTTGGACCCCCAACTTGCCCTGCAGCAAAATCAGACAGATTGACAAAAATATACTCTGCCAGTCAGGCATCTTTGGACCACCAGACCTAACTGTTGATCAAAAATCCTGGAACCCCACAAATTCTGCCAATAAGATCAATTGATTATTTATGTACTCCCAGCTACTACTAGACCCTATTATAGGGTGGGTGTAGTTTCAATATTGGAGCGTGATTCCCGGAATTAGGGTCAAAAGATTGAGTTTAACTTTTCGACCCTAGTCACTATATTCTCCACGCATTTAAGATAGGGATATTACTTTATACTTTTCCGCAGCTATTTTGAGGCTTTTTGGGGCCTTTCCAGGCTTTTTAGGGCTTTTAAGCTTTTCTAGTATTACAACCCAGTTACAAGCTGTAGTGTAGGTTATAGGTTAAGCCAGCTATATAAGCTATAAAATAATATAAGTATAATAAGTAATAAATTAATAATTAAAATAAGTTATTAATAAGAAAAAGTTTATTAATTATTTAATAAATTTTAAATAAATTAATAATATATATATAATTATAATTTATTAAGATTTTAATAAATAATAAGTAAATATTATAATATATAAAAACCCTTAAATTTATTTTATAAATAAACTTTAATTTTTTAGCTTTTAATATAAATTATTATATTAAATAAGCTTTACTTATAACTTTTTAATTTTAATTATTTAATTATAATTTATAACTTATTATTAATATAATAATTAATTATTTAAATTAATTATTTTAATTATTTTATTAATATAAATTATAATTAGTTTATTTCTTAAAAACTTTAATTATTATATATTAAAAGCTTTTATTTAAATAATTATTATATTACTTTAAATAATATTTAATAATTATTAAAATAATACTTATAATACTTATTTTATTTAAAATACTTATATTATTAATATTTTAAAAATCTTAAAGCCTTAAATTTTAAAACTTTATAATTAAACTTATATAATTATATTAATAAATTAAATAATTTAACCTTAAATATTAAATATTTATATTAAAATAAAAAAACTTAAAAGAAATTATTAAGCTTAAAATATTAAAATTTTATAATAATAACCTAAAAATACTTTAAGAATTTTTAATTTAACTTAAAGTATATTATTAATTTTACTTAAATAAATTAATTAATATATAAATAAAAATATTATATATTAAAAAATATATAATAAGTATTATACTTATATAATTTAAATTAATTATATAAAATTATTTTATTAATATAAAAAATAATTAAAAAAATAAAATAAAAAAAATATTTATTAATTATAAAAAATTTAAAAAAATAATTAAAAAAATATTTAAATTAATTAATAAAATAAAAATTATAATTATTTATATAAATTAACTTAAATAAAAAGAATTTATATTAAATTATATAATATATTTTAAATAAGTTATTTTAATATTAAACTAAAAAAATAAGCTATTTATATTAGCTTTTTTTAAAAAATTAAAAAAAGAAATTAAAAATAAATTATATAAAAAAAATATATTAAATAACTTTTTAAATTATATAATAATAATAATTTAAATTAATAATAAATAATATTAATAATATATATAAAAGTAATAAAAAAAAAATCTAAAACTTTATTAAAAAAAAATAATAATAAATAAACTAAAAAAAAAAATAAAAAAAACCTATTATTTATAATTATACTTTTAACTTTAAATAAATAAAGCTTAATATTATTAAAAAAAATAATAAGAAAAAAAAAATATTATAATTATAAAAAACTAAAATATTTTATTAATAAATATAAAAAACCTAAAAAAAAATAAAAGCTAATATTAAAAAAAAGTAAAAAATAATTTAATATTATTAATTAATAAAAAAATAAAATTATTAAATTAAAAATAAAATATAAAAACTTTAATTAAACTTTTTATTATAATAATAATTATTATATTTATATAAATAATAAATAAAAAAAAAATAATTTTTAAAAAAACTAAAAAAATTAAAAAAAAAATTATAAACTTTATAAAAAATAAGTTATAAATAATTAAATAATTAATATAAAAAAAATTAAATAAATAATTAATAAAAAAAAAAACTTTTATAATAATAAAATAAAAAAAACCCTTTATAATAAGGGGGAAAACTATAATATAAAGCTACTTTTTATTAACTAGCTTTATAATATTCTTTTTAATTCTTCCTTTTATTTCTTTTTTTTTTTTTACTTTTTTAGTTATTTTATTAAGTTTATTAACTTTTTTAATATTTTTAGCTTTTAATAATATATTTTTTTTCTTATTAATATTTTTTATAATAATAGCCTTTTTATTACCTTTTTAAGCTTATTAGCTTTAATTCTTAAAGTTATAATAAGTAACTTATTTATATTAGGCTTATTACTTTTTTTAGTACTAGTTATAGTTATAATAAAGTACTTAAGCCGCTCTTATTTTATAGGAGCTTATATTAACAGGTTTCTTTTCTAGGTTATTAATTGCCGACCAAGTCTGATATCAGCAAGTAAGAAGCTATAGTGCTTTAGGGAGCAATATAAAGCCAGAAACCTATAAGTAGCTGCTTTATAAAGTAATTTATTTAAATTAATATAATATATAAAGGCAAAATAAAGTAATTATAAGGAAAATAATAGGCTTTATAAAAGTTAAGACTTTATTAATTTATATTATATTAAATTACTTTAAGTTTTTTAGGGTATAACTTATATAATTATAAGTTATTATTATTATTATATATATTTTTAATATATAAAGTTATAAGCTTTTACTAGTATATAAGGTTATAAATCACCTTTTAAGCTAATAAATTTAATATATTATAACATGTGTACTATTTTTTAAATTATATATTACTATTAAATTAGCTAGGTATAGCTATTAATTATATTACTAGTAGGTTCTAGTAATTAATTAGCCTTTTTTTTATTTTTTTTATTATAATTTAATAAAATAAAAAAAATTTTATAAACTAAAAGTATTAAAATATTTAAATAAAAATTTATATTAAAAAATTCTTAATTAAGTATAATAATAAGTAAAAATAAAAAAAATTTAAAAAAAATAATAATATAAAAAAAAATAAAATATATAAATTTTTATTTTTTTAAATAAACTAAAAAATAAAAAAAAAAAATAAGTATTAATAATAATAATATAATTCTAAATACTTTAAAAGTATTTAAAAATAAATAAAATAAAAAAAAAATACTAATAAAGCTAATAATTATATAAAAATAAGCTATATAATAATATTTTTTTATATTAATAAAAAATATTTTATAATTTTTATTATTATAATAAATATTATTATAATATTAAAAAACCTAATATTATAATACTTAAAAAAAAAAAAAAATTTTTAAACTTTTATTAAAATATAAAAATTATATATAATTAATATAAGTATTATATATATTTATAATATATTAAATATATTTTATAATTAAAGTATAATTAAATATATTTTTAATTAAAATAAAAAAATATTTAATTAATATATTATATTTTAAATAAAAATTTTTAAAATAAAAAATAAAAATAATTAATAATAATTACATAATAATTTTAAAACTTAATTTAAATATATTTATTAAATATTAAGCTTATATAAATTTTATAAATATATATAAATTAAATATATATTAATTATATATATATAAAAAAAAATATTAATATATAAAAAAAAATTATTATTTAAGTTATTTTAATATAAAATAAAAAATTATATAATATACTTATTATTAAATTACTTAAAATATATAATAAATAAAGCTAAAAAATAATATAAGTAATAATATAAAATATTAATAATATATAAATAAATATAATAAATATTAAATATACTTAAATAAAAAAATTTTAAAAAAATTATAAAATTAATATATTATAATAAATAAAAGCTAAATAAATAATATTATAAATAAAAATTTAACTTTAAATATAATAAAAAATATATAATAAATTATAATAATTTAAAATATAAAAAATATAAAAAAATAAAAAATTAAATTTATAATTACTTATATTAAATATTTAATAATAAGTTTTACTTTAAGTATTTATAAAATAAAATTAAATTTATAAAATAATATTAAAAAATAAAATAATAAATTATAAAAAATTTATTTTAAAAAACTTAAAAAATAAAATATATTATTTATAAAAAAATTATAAATTAATATAAAAAAAAAATACTAATAACTTTTAATATAATTTAAAATAAATAAAATAATAAAATAATATTAAATATTAAAATTATAAAATATTATATTTATATACTTATAAATAATAATATAATAAGTAATTATATTTTACTTAAAATTATTAATTATTATTAATTATTATAAAAATATAAAAAAATATTATATAAGTTAATTAATATTAAAAAAAAACTTTTTATTTATAATAATAAAATTATTAATTAAAAAACTAATTATTTTAAAGTATAAATTTAAAGTTATTTAAAAGTAATTTAACTTAATATTATAAATATATTAAAATATAATCTAATATTAAAGTATTTATAATTATAAAAAAGTAATTTATTAATTAATTAAAAAATAAGTTAATTAAAGTAAAATAAAATTTTAAGTTAATAAAATTAATAAAATTTAAAAAAAAAAAAATTTTTTTATTATAATTTAACTTATAAATAAAATTTTTAAAAAAAAAACTTTTAAGTAAATTATTTAAAAACTAATAATAATAAATAAATAATATAAAAATAATAAATATAAAAAAATAATAATTAAATTTATTATAATAATCTTAATAATATTATAAACTAAAATATAAATAATAATAAATAATAAAAAAATAAAAGCTAAAATCTAAAAAATTATTATTATTTTAAGAAAAAACCTTATAAATATAAATAAAAAACTTAAAAAAAATAAAAATAATAAAAATAATAAAAACCTAATAATAAAAAAAAAAAAACTTAAAAATATTCTTAAGAAATACTAAAAATATAAAATATTATTTATAAAAAAATTAAAAATTAAATTACTTAAATATAATTAATAAAATTATAAAATTAAATTAATAAATAAAAAGTTAATAATATTTTATAAAATTTATAATTTAAATATAAAAAAACTTAAAATATTATAAAAATATATTAATAAAATATTAATAAAAAGCTATATTAAAGTATTAATATTAAAAGCTAAATACTTAATTATATTTATTTTAAAAAAAAATAAAAAATTATAATTAATAATAAATTATTAATAATTAAATATAATTATTATAAAAAATAAAATATTATTATTATTATTATTAAAATTATAAAACTAATTATATAATATAAATTAATTTATTATAATAAACCTAAAAAAAATATATAACTTAATTTAAATAAAAAAGAATTATAAATAAATAATAGTTTTTAAAATAAAATTTAAATTATTTAAATATTTAATAATATTAATAAAGCTTATTAATATATTAATAATATTTTAAAAAATAATTAATAATATATTATAAAAATATTTAAATAACTTTATAATAATATATTTTAATAATATATTAATTTTCTTAAAAACCTTAAAAAACTATAAAAAATATATATATATAATATTAAAAATATTATAAAATATTAAATTATTATTTAAATTAATAAAATATAAATTTTATATATAAAAAGTAAATTTTTTAAAATATATAATATAATTAAATAAAATATAAATAAAAAAAATTAAAATTAAAATAATAAAAAACTAATTAATATTAAAAAATATTAAGAATATATAAAGCTTTAAAAGTTTTATAAATTATTATAAAAAATTTATTAAAAGTTATAATAAAATTATAATACTTTTAAATAAATTTATTAAAAAAAATAAGTAATAAAATTAAAATAATAAAATATAATATATTTTTAATAAAATTAAAAAACTTATTATATTTAAACTTATTTTAAAAACTTTTAACTTAAAAAAAAAATAAAATTAAAAACTAATTTATTAAATTTTACTTTAAAAATATAAATTAAATAAAAAAATAATAATAATAAATTATATTTTATTATATTTTACTTAAAAAAACTTTATAAAATAAAATTTAATTATTTTATTTATAATAAAAAATTCTTAATAATTATTAATACTTTTAAGAAATTTAAATATTACTTTATAAAAAGTAAATATAAAATTAAAATATATATTAATTATAAAAATATTTTTTATTTTATAATAATATAATAATTAAATAAATAATAAATTTAATAAATTAAATATTTTTTAGAATTTAATTATAAAATTATTTATTAAAAAAAATTTAAAAATAAATAAATAAATATTTTAAGTTAAAAAAATAATTATAATATAAAAGTATTTATAATAATAAAATAACTTTTTAAAATTAATATAAATAATAATTTTTAATAAAAATAATTAAATATTATATTAAAAGTATAAAATAAAAACTTAATATATAAAAAAATCTAATAATAAATAAAAAAAAAATTAGGTTTATAAATATATTAAAAAAATATTTTATAAAACCTAGAATTATTTTAAAATATTATAAAAAAACCTAAATACTTTTAAAGTTATAAAAAAAATATATTAAAAAAATATATAAATATTTAGTTTATAAATATTAAAAAATCTATAAAATATTAAATAAAATATAATAATAATATAATTTTTTAAGAATTAAAAAAATAATTAAAAAAATTATTAATAAATATATATAATATAAAAAAAATAAAACTTTATAATATAAGTTATATAAAAAATTATAATTATTATTAATATTAATATAATTATAAAAATTAATAGCTTTTAATTATATTATAAAACTATTAATATTAAAAAAATTAATAATTAATATAAAATATAATAATATATTTATAATTATAAATAAACTTATAAAATATAAATACTTTTTATTATATAAAAAAGTAAATAATATAAAAAAACTTATATATATATTTTTATAAATAATAATAAGTAATTATAAATTATTAAAAAAAATTATATTAAATAAAAAAAATATATTTACTTTTAAATTTTAATAAGTATTTATAATATAACTTAAAATAAATTATAAGTTAAATATTATATATTATTTATAAATAAATAAATAAATAAAAAAATTAAATTAAATACTTAAATAATATTTATAATATTATATTAATTATTAATAAAATAATTAAATTAAATAATTACTTATAATATAATTAGCTTATAATAACTTAATATTAGAATTAATAAAGTAAATATTAGCTTATATTAATTATAAATTTAACCTTAAAATATTTTAAATATAATATAAAAAATTATAAATAAAATAAATAATATTATAAGTAAATAAACTAAAAAAATTATATAAAAAATATAATATAAATTAAAATTTATATAAAATAAAATAATATAATATTATAATTATAAAAAATTAAAAAAATTAATTTTTAAAAAAAAAATATAATTTATTTATTTTAATAAAATATTAAAATAATATAATTAAATAATAAATTAAATTATAAAAAATTAGAATTATTTATTATTAAAAAATAAATATTAATAAATAATTATAAACTTTTATTATTAAAAACTATAAAAAATTATTTTATAATATATATTTTACTTTTTAAAAAAATATTAAATAATATATTAATAAAAAAAAATATTAAAGTTATAAATAAAATAAAATATAAAATAAAATAAATTTTAAATATAAAAATAAAAAATAAAATATATTAATATTTTATTAAATAAAAAAACTATAAAAATAAGAAAAATATATAAAAATTTATAAAATACTTAAAAAATTATTAATACTTATTATAATAGTATTATTAATAGCTTATAACTTAATATTAAGTAAAATATTTTAGTTTAAAATATTAAAAGTATTTTAATTTTAAGTATTTTAAATAGTTTTAAACTTTTATTATTAAACTTATTTTAATTTATACTTTTAAGCTTTTTTTTTTTTTTTTTTAATTTATATTTTTTTTTTTTTAAAAAAATAAAGTTATAATAAGCTATTTTTAAACTTTTCTTATATAAATAATAATATATATACTAAAAATATATTAAATAATTTAAGGTTTTATTTATTTTTAATTAAGCTTTATAATACCTTTTAATTAATAATTTTTTTATTATTTTCTTCTTTTTTTTAAGCTAATAAAATTTCTTAATAATATAATTTATTAAAATATATTAATAATATATATTATAATAAAAAAATTTTATATATATAATTTATTATAAAAATATAAAAATTATTATAAAAATAACCTAAAAAATAATAAAAAATATAATAATTAATACTTTTAATAATTTAATAAAAACTTTTTTTTTTAAAATAATAATTATAAAATAATACTTTAAAATCTTATTTATAAATAAAAATAATAATTATAATATAATTAATAATAAAATAAAATCTTTTAGGTTTTTTTATATAATTAAATATAATAAAAAAAAATATTATAAGAAAGTAAAATACTTATAATTAATAAAAAAAAAAATAAATAAAACTATTTATAAAATAAAGCTTAGATTTTAAAAGTAAAATTATAAGAAAAAAAATATTATATTATAACCTAATTATAAGCTATAATATAAATTATAAATTAAGCTAGTTATATAAGCTATAAAATAATATAAGTATAATAAGTAATAAATTAATAATTAAAATAAGCTATTAATAAGAAAAAGTTTATTAATTATTTAATAAACTTTAAATAAATTAATAATATATATATAATTATAATTTATTAGAACTTTAATAAATAATAAGTAAATATTATAATATATAAAACCCTTAAATTTACTTTATAAATAAACTTTAGCTTTTTAGCTTTTAATATAAATTATTATATTAAATAAGCTTTATTTATAACTTTTTAACTTTAATTACTTAGTTATAATTTATAACCTATTATTAATATAATAACTAACTGCTTAGATTAACTGCCTTAATTATTTTACTAATATAAACTATAACTAGTTTATCCCTTAGGAACCTTAGCTATTATATCTAGTTATAGTATAATAAACTAGCTATACCTACTTCTATATATATATATTACTTAAAAGTAAAAATAAACTTTAAAAAAAAAAGAAAAAAAAAGTTTTCTTTTCTTATTATACTTTATATTAATCTAATATTTAATTATATAAAATTTAAATTAGCTTTATATAAAAGCTAACTTAAACCGGCTTTATAAGAGAGCTAACCTAAACCTAAGCCTCAAGCTCGAGTTTATAACAAATAGTACTTGAATGATTTTTATCTCTTGTTTATTTTCCTACTAATTTTTTAAGCAAATAAACACCTTATAAAATATTATAAAATATACTCTATATAATAAGTTTTACTCTTATTACTATTACTTTACTAAATAAAAATTAATATAAAATATTAAGCTAGTACTTAAATTTATATATTATATTTTATTAATTTTAACTTAATATTAATATTATATTAAATTATAATTAGAATTAAGGTTAAAAAATAAAACCTAATTCCGGGCATCACGCCCTTTGATTGTTGATGTTAGGTCAGCCACAATATATTTTCCCAAGCACAGAGGGAACCACACACCCCGAGCTCACAAATACACCGCCTACTCACTACCCTATTCTTGTCCATTTTTCTATCCACAGATCTCTGATCAAAGCATCACTCAACGTATAATCCAATATTCCGTGACCGGTCCCGGACGGCAGAAATATCAATAACCAAGACTCTTGAGATTGTGGCAAGAATGCCGCGACCCGGCCAAGACGGGCTAGAATGGAAAGAGACACTGTTTGACCTCGTGCCGCAATGGACGCGAGACGTTTCCATCACTGCGATTGAAAGCGTATGTCGCCAGCAATTGAACATACTCCCCAAAGATTCCTGTACCATCGCCTTTCACGCATGCGGCTTGTTCAATAAACTCTACTTGGTCAAATGTACCAGAGGCCCTCTCATAATGCGTGTCTCGCTTCCGGTATATCCACGGTACAAGACGCGCGCTGAGGTAGCCACCTTGCGGTGGGTGTCAGAGAACACCAAGGTCCTGGTCCCCAAGGTGTTTAGTTTTGATGACAGCAACGACAATGAGATTGGGTACGAGTGGATCCTCATGGAACTTGTGGAGGGCACATCGGCATCTAGACGGTGGCGGACCATGTCGATGGAGCAAAAGGTGGCGCTTACGAAGCAGATTGCGGCCTACCAGGTGGAGTTGTCGGGAGTTGGGAAGCTGGGGTCCATATTCAGGAGCATAGGGACTTTAAGTACGAGCGAGGTCCGACAAAAAACAGGCGTTGGAGATGCGGAAAAAGTTGTCCCTGGCCTACTGGTATCCAGTAACTTCTTTATGGGCGATCACCTTCATTACGATATTGCGCGGGGTCCCTTCCGCTCTAGCCATGACTGGCTGAGCGCCGAGTTGAATATTATCCTCATGCACAAGACAGCAGTTCTCGAAAAGACGGAGGATGAAGACGCCAAGGAAGACGCCGAGACGGTCTTGCTAGTAGCAAGAAAACTTCACTCTCTTGTTCCCAAGGTTTTCCCCCCGCATGTAGACGAGCCGGAGACAACAGGACTCTACCACCATGACCTCCATCTAAACAACATCCTAGTAAACGAAAAAGGCGAAATCACGGCCATTTTGGACTGGGAATGCGTCTCGGCATTGCCCCTCTGGATGTTCACCAAGGTTCCTAAGTTTCTTGACGGGCCAGTTCGGGAGGAGAAGCCGCAGCGGGATATGTATGCGGATGAAATACCCAAAGCGTCTGCCGTCGCAGCTAGAAAGCGTAATAAGCCGGACTACTTGGACAGCGATGGCAAGAATGAGCTGTATTATATTCACAGGATGGAATACGAGCTAACAAAGCTGCGGAAAGTCTACGAGGGCAGGCTGAAGGACTTGTGGCCGGAGTGGCCTTATAAGGAGAGCTATGTGAAGATTGACTTCTTCCAGGCAATCTCGCAATGTGACGGGATATGGGTGAAGAAAGCGCGCGGATGGGCCGAGTATATGGAAAAGACGATGTGCTCTTTGCGATAAGAGTACGCACTGGAATTTAGGCCATGGAAAACCTCGTCCCGCTTAATGCTAAGGCTTGTGGGATGCTCCTGAACTATTTTCCAGGATGGCCCGTGTATTATAGTACGGCTGGATAGCAAATATATATAATCTCGATATATAAGCCGTGGTAAACTAAGCCCGCTTTCGACAGATACATAACGCTGGCGGCGCTGACCCGAAGTCGGATCGCGTACTGTACATGGTGATTTGCTTTCTCTTTCTCTCTCCGACTCTTTTCTCTTTTCTTTTCTTCTCTTCTCTTTTTTTTTTCTTTCTTTTTTTAGACGTCCTTGACCTTTATACCATATCCTGGCTCCGTAAATGCAAAGAAACGAGGGACCTGCGGCCCCCCCTACCCCCCGCAGCTAGGATGCCAGCGCAAGCTTATCAACATCACGAAACACCTTTCTTTGTATTTCTATTTTCATGTATTATTATATTTGACATAATATATAAGTCTACTAATTTACAAGCACTTGAGTGTGCGCAGGTTCTAATCCCTTTCCCTATCTTTTATACTTTAGCTCACTTTAGTTGTAGGTTAACTTAGATTAAACAGCGTCTTATAATTGTAGAGAGTTTCTCAACTCAAGATATGGCATTTTTACTTGTAGTAATTGCAAATAATAGTAGGAAATTTGGTAATTGTCATATTTAGCTCAAAAAGCTGCTGTAATGGAATATCCAAGCCGTACTCCTTAAAAATCCAGTTACGCAGCTCAGCGCCGATCATGCTATCCGGGCCATATTCAACTATAGGAAGGACCTCGGGCTCAAAGACATCTGGTTCGAGCATCAACAAGCGGCATAGCTTGGTGGTGAAGTGCTCCGAGACTAGGCCAACACTAACCTGCAGCGAACTGGCCTCTTGGATGGCTTTGAGAATGGTGAAGCCGCTGCTGCCGTGATCAGACGACCCGCTAGAGTCGATAGCCTGTAGCATAGCCTTGAAGCGCGCATCCTCTATCCAGAAGCTGTCAGTAACGTCGCTTCTCGAAAGTGAGTTCTTAAGTTTGCTGGGGTCCATGCCGACAACAATATGGTCAGCCGGCGTCGTGGTGGCCTGCGTGGCGATGGCGGCCTCGAGAGCCTCGAGGAGGTGCGTCTCGTTAAAACCGTAGATGCCCTTGCGTCGTAGCGCAGCCTCAATCTCGGGATTCTCGGCCACCACACCGACGCTCTGTACCATGGGATGGACGAGAGAGACGGCGCGCTGGCCTCTAGCCATGCGGTTTCTTGCTAGGTTGTCGAGGAAGCTGTTCCCGGCCGCGTAGTTGGCTTGACCGGGAGTACCCAGGATGCCAGAGGTAGAACTGGTGAAAACGAAAAAGTCTATATCGATCTCTGCGAAGGCTTGGTCTAAGTTCATAGCGGCGAGCGCCTTGGGTGCAATAGATGTCTGCCAGTCATCTATAGACATGGTGTGGAAAAGTCCGTGCTGAGGCCGTTAGCATCTCCTACTTTTTTTGTGTGCATTATTGGAACATGAACAAAACTTGCCCGCAAAATTATAGCAGCATGGATCACGCCCTTTACGGGGCACTCGGAAGGAATACTACGAATAGCTACATCGATATCGCTCGTATTGGATGCGTCACCCTTACTGATCTGACACGCAATGCCCCTGGCCTTCAGACCGTGAATCCAGGACGCCGTCTGTTTGTTACCGAGGCCGGGTCTGGACATGAAGGCAAATCGTCTGGCACCACGCTTAATCATCCAAGCTGTTAGACAGCGGCCTACACCGCCGAGACAGCCAACCAGGAAGTAGGTCGCGTTGATGTTAAAGGTGAGCTTGGAGCGGTGAGGCATAACGGGCAGCCCCAGGCCGTCCACAATTTCGATGTACTAGATGGCCGTCTTCTTAGTAGCAAAGGCGTGGGTGAAGACCGCGATGGCCTTGTCGAAGTCGGCAAGATTCCTTTTCTCCACGGGACCGATGGCAGGTATGAGCGTCTGCCGGTAGAGCGATGTCGCAGTGAGTAAGTAGTCGGACAGAAGACGCCCCTTTTGCCTGTACAAGTCGAGAACATCAAAGGCCAAGTAGCTTGCCCCACGACTAGTTGGAAGGGTGTCCAGGGCGCTGCGCCTTAGACCTGTCCTTCGCCCTATCTCGATGAAACGACGGAACGTTGCAATTTGTCTCCAGCACTCGTGTGGATACGTATGCCGAACTGAAGATGACATCAGCGACGCGTCCTCCGGTTCGCTCTTTCAATCGCATCATCAGATTCGAGTCGAGTTGGGGTATAATATTCTCAGCGGGCAGATCGAACGCAGCAGCCACTCTGGTGGCCTCCTCTACTGAACGCAAGTCTGTGCCTTTGTTTTCTTGCTGGTGGTGATGGTGGCAGCACCACCATCTCCAGTCCCGTGGAGAATCAAGACAATTTCCCCTGCCTCAACTCTCGCGAGGGTCGTCAGCCCATGTATTGCGGTAGCATAGGCAAGTGGTAACGTCACAAGTTCTTCCAGGACATCGCCTTGTTCAACCTTCTGCACCACGCTCGCCGAGACGGTCTGGAACGTGGCCAGTCTGTCAGCACTGAAGCCGAACACACGGTCTCCGACATTAATGTCCTCAACATTAACCCCTTTCTGCACGACAGCTCCATAGATTTCATGCGAAAATGTGGTGAGTGAGTCAGCACCCTCCATGACAAGAACGTCCTCCTTGTTGACACCAGACAGCATGACTTGAACTTGGATTTGGTTGGCTCCAACGGTCCGGTGGTCATGTTCATCATGAGAGAATGTCACCTTTACTGCTTTGGCCGTGGCTACCAACTCATCAGAGGGCTTAAACGGCGTGGCCTTGGGAATAGAATTCTGTGGCCCGTATTCTTGGTCGAGCGTAGCGTCAGGCACGAGCCGACTTATGTACACCAGCCCATCGGCGAGGCAGTATTCCGACTCCTTGTCCTAGGCGTGGTAGATCTGCCGGTCCAGAGCACGTACAATCTCGTTAATGGCACAATACGTCGTCGGGTTGCCTAGGTCCAGATCCAAAGTAGTGAAATCAAGGGAAGCCATCTCAGACGTCACCGAGCGAGGGACGTCAGACGCCATGGCCTGCTCCGGCGTGGCCCCCTTCATGAGCCCACCCGAGGTGACCCAAGTAACGGAAGAGGTGTTGGAGACAATATTCTGCAATCCGGCAAGCTCGTTAGGCTCCAGTTCCAACAGAAGCGGCCCCTCTAGGTCGCAGGTAACTACCACATGTTCTGAAGTAGCAATGCTAGCGTCGGCTAATCGGGCGAGTCGCGAGGATCCAAGCGCATTGCATGCCTTTACCAGTTTGCAGGGAATTTCGGTCGGCTTGTTACGGTAGATAATGGCGATAGACCTTGTACGGACGCCGTTGATGCCGCTTGTCTTCTGTTCTGCCACGGCTGTGGCAATGGCGAAGCCGTTGGACAGGTTCAAGATGGAGAAGTCTTTTCCGAGCGACGACAATGTGTATTGGTCAGGCACGATGCGGCCACCCGGGGCGAGCAACGAGGCAAGTTTTGAGGAACCGGTCAGAGTGCCTGGAATGATGAGATCGAATTGGCCTGCTTTCAGCCCCTGTGCTTCGAGCTCCAGCGACGGATCAACGTTTATAGCAGTCGCGTGATCAAACCCAGCAATAGTGTCCTCGAGGGCTTCCAACCCAGGCTTAGACGTCGCGGTTGCGGTGTAGTTGATCAGTTCCGTAGCTTGGCATATAGCAGTCGAGTTCAAGGCACCAAACTCCAGGACCCTTACGCCAGGGCTCTTCCAGGGAGCCAAGGCCACCAGGTCCGCGAGACCGACAGACTTCACAGGGCTTGCTGATGTGACTGTCGATGTCTACGTTCCAGCCCATCTTCATAAAAGGCTGCTCCTTCAGGACAGTCCTGCGGATCTGAGGAACAGCGGCCTCATAGGCAACACATCGCATACCTTCTAGAGAGAGCAGCAGCCGCCCATCGCTCCCCACCAACTGGGTTTCATTAATGGTCAAGCGAACGCCACGCTCTTCAGTCCAGGAGTAAGCGTTTGCCTTGGGGTTCTGCAGCTGGGCTTTTGTCGGTGGCCTAAATCGGAGCTTGTTAGTATGGCGTGTGTAAGTGCGAGAGGATGTTAATCTGTCAATGAAAACGTACCATAGCGAAACCTCATCCACTTGAACAGGAACAGAGCCGCATGTCATGTCCTCCATCTTGCCAGCGTAGATGGACACTATAGTGAGCTGAAGGCACGAGTCGATTGTGGAGGGATGCAAGACGTAGCGTGACTAGCCCTCGATCAGGTCCGACGTCTTCTTGACGACTGATGACGCGGCGGCGTGGAAACGCTTGCCGTCGGTGCGGATGTCCTGCATATCCTAGAAAGACGGTCCGTAGTCGAATCCGACGTCCTTCAACGCCTGGTTCCACGCCTTGCGCGTGGCGCGCTGCGTCATGGCCGGGAGCTTTCACGTTGATGTCAATAATGCCTCTCATGTGGCTTCTCCAGTGGCCGTCCTGGCTCCAAGACGACACCTGGAACGCCCACCAGTCGGTGTGGACGCTTGGCCGCAGACTGAAGCGTCTCGATGCCATCAGTGTCGTCGGGGATAACCAAGGCCGCTTTGGTGATGACTTCATGGAGAGTGTAGCCCCTGATTTCCACTGGACTGGAGCTGGTCTCCTTCATTTGGGTCACAGCCTCGGTGGCCATGCCGAAGTACCTGGCAGCCGGGAACACTGCTTCGCCACCAAGGGAATGATGCTTCAACCATGGTAGGTCAATCTGACGCAGACGGTTCCTCCACGTGGGTTCGTTCTTTGATCCCCCGGGCATATGGCTTCCAAGCACATTGTGGCGGAGGTTTTGGGGGGCGCGTTGTTCCTTGGACCGGCGAGGCTCTGCCCACAGTTCCTTGACGTAGTTCCACTGATAGATGGGCAGGTCAACCAGCAGTTTTCCCTTCCCGATCTGGATCTTGTCTGGGGGCGAGGTCTCCTCGATGGCAGTGACACGCTCATAGTCGAGGCTGAAGTTGTTTAGGAAGAGCTGGCCGGCAAGATTGAACAATTGACTGGCCGAGTTACCACCCCGCTTAATAGTTGGGAGGCAACTCATCTTGTCAAACTTGTGCTCGCGACACATCTGCTTCACGGGCCCTTTGAGCGCAGAAAGAGGCCTAATTTCGACAACAATAAGGTCGACATACTTGAAAACTGGACAGGAGCCGATCGTCTGGACAGCCTGCCTAAACTTGACGGGGCTGACGAGATTGGCACACCGGTAGTCTGCATCTAGTGGTCTGGCGGAATCTAGAGCCGTATTGGTAACAGGGGACACCATGAAGGCGGCGATGGATTTGCGGGGACAATTCTTCAAATGCGAGCTTGCCTCATGCATGAGGTCGTTGTAGATGTCGGCAGCCGGCTTCATGTGGAACGAGTGGTAGGCCTTGCCGCCCGTCTTGACGGTCCGGGCAATGATCTGGTCCTTGTTCAGCTTTTGCTTGACGGCAGCCAGTGCATCGGCATCTCCGCGCAGTCACCATCACCGGGGCGTTATGGCAGGCCAGCACGATTCGGCCCTCGTAGCCCCCGAGATACGTCTGCGCGGCCTCGGCGCCAAGTCCCACTGCTATCATGGCACCGTTCGTGTTAATGTTGGAGAAGACCTTGCCCCGAAAGTGAGCGGCGCCAATTTCGCCAGAGGAGTGGCCGAAGGTGAACTGTTGGACCAATAAGTAATCAGTTCGTCCGGTTGCGGATGGGTTTGGATTCTCTTACCATGGGTTTGACTCCCCAAGATTCGAGTAGGTCGATCAAGGCAATTCGGATTGCGGTACACGCGGGCTAGGAAAACTCGGCCTCGCCTATCCGCGACTGGTCCAGTCTGCGGATGGTGTGGAGGAAGCTGGGATAGTAGGCCATGAGCTCGCAGCCCATGTGCGCTCACTGGGCTCCCTGGCCCGCAAAGGCGAGCCCGACAACCGGCGCCTTCTTCTTTTCGGCGAAGCTGAAGTTCTCAGCGACATTGCCAAAGGCTTCTGTGACGCCGCTGGGGCTGCTCACCACGAAGGCACGGCTGGGCAGGCGTGAGCGCCGGTTGGCGAGCGTGTAAGACAGGTCGAGTAAGTTGTCTTATCATGCGCGCTGAAGAGCAACAGGTATGGTTTCTTCCGGTAAAAGACACCCCGGTCGCTGCCCTTGACCAGCTTCTGCTTCTTCTGGCCGTGCGAGTACCCCGTAACGAGGGACTCGACGCCTTCGACAATAAAGTGGCCGCTGGTGCCATCGTACCCGAAGCTGTTCACGCTGACCCGGCGAACTGGGATATGGGCGGGGAAATATTGCGGTTCGCAAGGGACTTTGACATTTCAGTCATCCCAGTTGACTATCCATGTTGTTAGTCGGATGTCTCACCATTCGTCGTGCCGACGGGGCTTGTTGTTGGGATTCAGCTTGGTTATGTCTCGAACAGGAGGGATTATCCCATTCTGTTTGAGCCCGCCGATCCATAGAGGCTCAATGCCCACAACTTTGGCCGAAACCCACCCGGGATGTCGGCCCGAGGCGTCGACCGGCACAATGAACCGGGCCGACCCGCCGGGCCGAGCCCATGGTGATGTGACGAGAATGCAGATGTCAATCGTGGGAAATCTGGTCTTGTAATGGATCCGTCAAGGTCACCAATTCTCTGGACAGTCAAACTCTTTACGCCGTGCCATGTTCAATTCGGATTACCCAACTCTCAAAGTAGTCATTCATTCTCGAGCCGGCAAAGATGAAGAACGGAAATGGGGAGGACTATGATGTGCTGGTTGTTGCCGGAGGTATAAGGGTCACTCGCTTCAATATTGTCGTCTAGTCCTCTTTCTTGGCTGACCTTCTTACAGGCATGTATAGGCTCATTACAGCCTACACGTATCTCAAATTGGCACCCGAGACGAACCTCCTTATTCTCGATGACGGTCGATCGGCGGGGTCTGGAGCACCGAGCGCATCTACCCAGACCTTTTTGCACAGGTCGGCCACGGTCTGTTTGAGTACAGCTTCTAACCTATGAAGAAGACGGGCCTGAGCCCGGACTGGTACATTTCGTCTCAGACGATCCACAACTATCTCCAGTCTTTTGCCGAGGACCATGACCTCGTCAGGCGTATCCATCTGCCACAGAAAGTTGCGAAAGCAAACAAGATTGGCGGGAAATGGGTTCTGACGCTCAATGACGGAGCCTCTCAAGCGTCAGGGGCAAAGCTAATTGTGGCAACGGGTGTCACGAGCGGTGCGTATGTGCCCGAATTTCCGCAGAAAGGGTTCCATAAGCCAATTTTGCATTCCTCGGAGCTGGGAAAGTACATATCGTCTCTCATCGGACCAAACATACAACGAGTGACAGTTCTTGGAGCCGCCAAGTCTGCGTACGACACCGCCTTCATGTTGATCAAAGTCGGGAAACAACTCGACTGGATTAACCGTGAGAACGGCTCCGAAGTGAGAAAAGAACCGTTGACCCGTCAAATTTGATCAATAACTCACTGGCTAACCAACTTCCTCACTATAGCCTCTCGCCATAATGCCACCGGTTCAACAGGATTATTACTTATGCTTTGCTCAATTGCGCATATATATATTCCGCTACAGCAGCTGAAATAATATTTATTCCTGTGAGTGACTAATAGTCTAATAAATTTTTTATCTTCAAGAATATTACATAAATACTTTAAGCCAGGTTTGTTTGGGAGCCCTATATTTCCCCTTGTAAACAATTATCATAACGAAGTTATACCCGAGCGTGCTTTTGCGCTGGCCCCATCAGAGTTCTGTCGTTTATCCAGAGATGGACGCCTTAGTCCATGGCGGTGCTGGGCACCACCTTTGAAATGCGACTCTCAACAGTGAGGCTATGCTCTTCTCCAAGAATGAACCTGCCGTTCCCTGCCCAGTGATAATTCCAGATCCTTCAGCTCAGGGCTACCCGCCTTGAGCGTTTAGAGAGTGGCTTGGCACAAAACGTTAGCCAGGGTAGTTCTAGAGTAACCATCTCATAGAAGGCGATGCATATTGCACCCACTCGAATATCCAAATGGAATGGTCTTGGAATCGGGGCTGTAAGCGAAAGTCTTCCCGATGGCTTCGCCGATGGTAACGATTCCGGCGTAGTAGAATGAGAAGGGTGCGCCGGACGTGGTCCTGTCCATGATTAGCAAGGTATCTGGCAAAATGCGGATTGTGAAGAAAGGAATGCTATAGGTATCTATATACTTTGCAATTACCTTGAAGTTAATGCGTGTGTGAGACTTGCCGGGGTCGAAATACAGCCAGTCACCACCAGACACAATCTCAGCGTCAACTTTGGGCTTGAACCCAGGGAGACTCTTTATAGTACCAATGGGTGTTTGCTGTTTTGCACAGTGAGCACATGGATGCTACGGGACTGCCTTTCTTGCGACTTACAAAGTGGGTAAATTGCTAGCCAGTAGAAATATCACCTGAAGGCAGATGTCAGATGTCAGAGGTAATGCAAGGTTAGTGCTGAGGTGTAACCATACCGACCGGATTGCCTTCACCGACGTGCACCTAGTTGAGCTTATGATTAGAAGATGCTTGTTAAACTCCTTTCGGGGGCCATTTAAAATCCCACCTACCTTGATAGTAAAATCGGGTTGTAAGCTTGGGAATCCTGTATATTGTAATAATATAGTGGAGTACTATATATAAGATAATAGTTTATCTAAGAATCCGTAGTCCCTAGTTTAATTGAGATGTTAATAAATTATTTCATCTATAGGATAAAGCGTAGCGGATTATATAACATTTCCTACTAAGCCAAGGCCATGCAATACAATACTAAAAAATAAAACCTAGACAGATTTCCCCCAGTAACATAACATGCGTATGGGCGCGAGGTTCACCGAGGCCGGGTCTTGTCTGTCGACTGACACAAGAGTTCGGTCGACCGGGCCGAGTTCACTGCTGCCCGCCTGTCTGGTTAAATGTCTGCCGAGCTATTCAAGCCTTACTACTTGTAGTAAACTATATTTGGAATTGAGTGATTGGTTGACATTATGCAAGAGAATCCAAGTACATAGGGCACTGTACATTTATTTGGCATTCCTTATGTATAAAATGTATACGTGTCGTAACTTGCCTCAAAGTGGTATACTGACCGTAAAATTCAACGCCGCCATACATAATCCATGATGAGTTTGAGTGACAGCACAGGGAAGCGCCCATTTCGCGTAGTGGTGGTGGGAGCTGGCGTCCAGTTGGAATGCCTTGAGGCAGTCCAGAATGCCTGTGCTGAGATGACGGTATCCTATACTCGGGACCCCGACGGGAAAGCCATCACTGCTAGAAAGCTGTTTGATGAGATTGTCAAAGGGTACGCGAAGTTGTTATCGTATGTTTAGCTATCATTATATGACTTCAGGCTGATTGTCTTGTATACAGACACGAGTGTCGACTTCTGTTGCTGGAGAGAAAGGAGTTTTTGAGGCACTTGTACGAATGTTTGCCCAGCAAGAACCCGATCGAGACGGGCTGTACAGTAAATGAAGTCCTGGAGCCAACAGATGGTGTTCGAGTGTTTCTTGAAGATGGTTCGCATGAAGATGGGGATATGGTCGTTGGGTGTGATGGTGTTGCCAGCCAAGTCCGCCAGATAATGTGGTGCAATGCGTACAAGGCCACGCCCAACACCATCACGGATGGGGAAATGAAGTGTGAGTTTCTCTGGTCGTCTGAGTCATACCATAGGCTGCCATTAAGCTCATTATTTTGCACAGCGTTGGCAACATCGTATAAGTGTCTGGTGGGAGCCAGCACTCCCGTTCCTGGAGTGGAACCCGGTGCAATGACCGTAGTGCAGAACGATGGATTTAGCTTCTTGTACGAAACTAATGCTATCTGCTGAATATGAGTTGATAAACTAATATTCACAGGCTACTCTTTCAGCCCCATATGATCTTCTTTTTTGTGTTTATAAAGCAAGACAAGACTAACCACTGGCCGGCATTTTCGAGATACACAAAGGGCGATATTGATATGGAAGCCACCCCCTTAGCTACTTTACCAGTGAATGGCACGGTCATCTTCGGAGATATATAGGCTAGAGAATACGCGCAGACTTAGTCATGTGGAAGAAGGCATCTTCCAACACTGGCACTTTGGCCATATCGTGTTAGTCGGCGATGCAGCCCACAAAGTACGCCAGTCACATCTTTCCCCAAGTTCGGAAAAAAAACGACATGCTGATACTTTCTGCCGTAGTTCACACCAAACCTTGCTTGGGGTGGAATGTGCGCCATCGAGTCGGCCGCGTCGCTGGTAAATCTCCTGCGGGCAAAGCTCGCCTCTTCGGCCACTTTGGCCAAGGCGGTTTCGTTGACGTCGGCGAGGGATAGAAGAACGCCATGGTGGGCTAGAAGAAGGGCCGTCACGCGACCAATGCTGTCCGTGACGGAGACCCTATCCGCTCAGTTATCCGCGGCTCGGCCATTAACGCCAACGGTCGCACGCCCGGAATCACGCTTCCCGAAAAATTTGGACAGGAGAAAGTCATCCGGAAGGCCAATGCCAAAGCGGGTCTATCGATGGACGGCACGTCGCATGTGGAGTGTCACGGCACCCGCACTCCGGTCGGCGACCCCATCAAGGCCGAGGCCGTGTCGCTTGCGCTTGACGGGCCGAGCCGCCCGAAGCCAATCCTGATCGGCTCAATCAAGTCCAACCTGGGCCACTCCGGAGCTGCCAGCGGCATTTCCAGCATTATCAATTCCACGTTGATGCTCGAAAACAGCCTGATCCCTGCCACCGTCGGTATCCGCAAGCTGAATCCCAAGATCCGATTGAAGGAATGGAATGTCGATGTGGTGACGGAACTGCGCCCGTTCCCATCGCTTGCGCGCAGGCGAGTCGGCGTGAACCCGTTCGGCTACGGAGGTGCCAACGCCCACGTAGTCATCGAAAGTGCGCCAGCAAAGCTTCGCTCTGGCAGCGTCACCGCGGGTCCCGTCTACCAGCGCTCCAAGTACCTCATCCCCTTGTCTGCCTTCACTGAAGAGTCGCAAACCTTGCAACCTGGCCTGGCTTTGGAAGTTTCCAGCTACCCGACTTGGTTGCAAGACGTGACCAGCGCTTCACCCACTTCAAGAATCGCGGCTTCTTGGTTTCCAGCGAGGAAGGACTGTGGGAGAATCTAACGAAGCAGACACTGCGCCTCGGCCGTGGCCAGATGGCTCCTCTCGACTACGCCTTTGTCTCTACAGGACAGGGCGCCCAGTGGCCGCAGATGGGCAAGAAACTACTGGACGAGTTTCCTATATTAGCAGTCGCCATTTCCAAGATGGACTCGGTGCTGGACTCGGTGCTGGCCGCTCTGTCACACCCGCCGTCGTGAACCATCGCCGGAGCCCTCCGACAGCCCAAAGAGACGAGCCAGATCGGTGCGGTGACGCACTCGCAGCCGCTCTGCACCACCGTTCAAATCGGCCTCGTCAAGTTGCTGTCCAGCTGGGGCATCAACCCCCGCGCTGTGGTTGGCCACTCGTCCGGTGAGATGACTGCTGCGTTTGCATCTGGCAAGATTACCTTGGCGGAAGCCATCATCGCTGCCTATCACCGCAGATACGCCGTGGGCGTCCTGACACACTGTGGCAAGTATCAAAGTTTGGTCGCCAATGCTATCCCTAAGCTTGACGTCTCACCGAGCATGGTTTCTGACGCCACCTTGTATTCCTCGGTGACGGGCTATTCTCACCACGGCCCCTTTGATGCAGCATACTGGCGAGCCAATTTGGAAAGCCCCATGCTCTTTGTGGACGCACTTTCAGAACTGGCCAGGGGTGGCAAATACACCTTGATCGAGCTCGGTCCACACTCAGCCCTAGAGCTGCCCATTAAACAAACGCGAGCACATCTCAAGCTGGAAGAAACTTGGCTATCCTACTTTGCAGCCCTGCGTCGAGGCAAAGATTCTGTCGACAAAGTACTCGACCTCGTCGGATCTCTGTGGCTGTCTGGCCACAATGTTGTTTAGAGCAAAGCCAACGACACTGGATTCGGCAAGGAATGGACGCCAAGTGTCATTGCCAACCTGCCGCCATACTGTGCTGGGCCTATGACAGCATCCTCTGGAACGGAAGCCGCCTTAGTCTTGAGTTCCGCAATCGCGAATTCGAGCGCCACGAGCTGCTCGGCTCCGAGGTGCCTGGTGGGAGCGACACAGACGGGAACTGGCGGAACCTCTTGTGACTGGATCATCTGCTGTGGCTGTCGGATTATAGGCTCGACGACACCGTTATTGTGCCCGGCGGTGCTTTCCTTGCCATGGTCATGGAGGCCGTGAGCCAGACGACAGGAGGGAGCCTAAGCCCGGGCACCGGCCTGGAGATGCGAAACGTCAACTGGTGCATATCGTTGCTGCGTTGACTATCCCTGCCACCGCGAACAGCAGTACCGAGCTTTTCACTGACCTCCGCAAGTCGCCCATTACCAACATGTCCAGCTCCGAAACATTGTGGGACTTCAAGTTGACCATATACCGGGAGGGCGTACCCGTCTTACATGCCACCGGTACCATTGCCATCCACGAGTCAGCCGCTGCCGAAGCCATCGAACCGCGCATCCGGCTATCCGAGGCAGAACTGGAGTCATCGGCCAAGCAAATCTGGTATCAGCGATTTGGGAAGGGTGGGCTCAACTACGGACCCCTCTTCCAATCGGTCAACGAGATCTGGGTTCTGCGCTCCTCGGCGGACAAAGTTGTCTTGGGCATGGTTCGGTTGGAGCAGAAGTCGGCGGTCGATGGGTCTGCGCCGGCGAGGTATCTCTTCCACCCCATTACCTTGGAGGTCATGGTCCAGGCGGGCATCTTGGCCACGGTCGCTGGTCATACACGCGAGATGCAGGGTTTTTCGTGCCTACCAAGTTTGCCAGCGCCTCGTTCCGCGTCCCGCTGCCCCAGGACAGTAACGGGATGCCTCAAAACGAGGTTGAGCAAAGGTGGCAGATCCAGGCGACAGCACAGACTTCTGGCATCAACTCGGCCGTGTTCTAGGCTGAACTACTGACGCCTGGTCAGTCCTCCGTGGCCGTAATGTAGGAGTCGCGTCTGCAGACCTACACGGCCTCGACGAACCAAGGCGCCAGGGGTCTGGCACGTTACCCGACGTTGCGTGTCGTCTGGAAACCGGACGTGCAGGGACCTGAGCTTCTGCGCGAAGCGGATCTAACCAAATACCTCAATCACTTCCTCGCCGAGGCCCATTCCCCAGTCGGCAAGGACGATGGTCTCATCAAGCTGGGTGCCGCCATCAGTCTCATCAGCCACCGAAACACGCGCTTGTCCATCATTCTGGAGCTGGCGGCCGTCTTGGCTCTCGTCCCATAAGAAATCCAGTCCGCGCTACCAGCTGCGATGGACGCAACCAAATCAGTGCTCCTTGATGGTTCCGGGGCTGTTCTTTTGGCTTCTCCCAATCTGAATAGGCCAAAGCTTTCCGGGGTTACTGAAAAGGCCGTCGTGATTATTGAGCACACCGAAACTGGTTTGGGAGACTCTCTGCAGTTAGCCGTGACGAATACCGGAGCAGCCGCACAACGCATTCTGTTTGCCCATGTGACGGAAGCCACTCGTCTCAAGGAAGCTACGGCCATCTCCCTCCTAGAGGCCGAATTACCTCTATTGGCTGGCATAACTGACAGCGAGATGCGTCGCCTGAAGCTGTTGACAGGCCAGGCCAAGAACGTACTCTGTGTCACAGCCGGCGACCTCCTCAACGGAAAGACGCCCCAGATGGGACTGGCAGCAGGCCTCTCCCACGCGCTGATGCTTGAGAAGTCGTCTCTACGTCTCATGGTGTACGATACTGACAAGAGGGCGGAGGCGGACTGCGAAGCGCAAAACCTGCTGCAGATTCTGACGTCGTCGCAGATGACCGGATCCGATTTGGAGTACGTCGAGAATGACGGGACTGTGCACATGGCGCGTTTCGTGCCGGATACCAAGATAAATGCCTTGTTCCAGCTAGCGCAAGACACAACAGTAAGTAAAATGACAGGACAACCCATTCAACTGGCCATTGTGCACCCGGGCTAGTTCGACTCGATCCAGTCCACTTCCGCGCCATTGAGCCGCCACCAAAAGGTCTGGCCGAGGATGACATCAAGATGTCGGTCAAGGCAGTTGGTCTCAATGCCAAGGACTTGTACTTGCTCACCAGCAAAGCCGATACGCCCGGGGCCACGTGCGCCCTTGAATTTTCCGGCGTCGTCGATTTATAGTATTCATTTATTAAGTAATCGTAATTTATACTAGTTATACTTTCTTAGATAGTAATTAGATAGTAATTAGATTAAATAGTAGTATAATTAAATAGATTATTTGTTGTATAATATATAAGAGAGCTAGTAACTGGAAAGCCTTAAGCCTTATTAGGTTGGTGGTAATAGCGTTCTTAGCTTTATATATAGCTAGCTTATTAAGGCTTTAAATAATATTCTTATTATATAATATTATTATACCCCTTTTAATAGTATAAGCTAGGCTTTAGATTTATTATTTAAAGGTAATAAATAAGTATTTTTTAGTATTCTTTTTAAAGTAAAACTCTTACTTAAAAAAAAGCTAATAATTAGGTTTTTTAATGTTTAAATAATATTTCTAGATCTGGAATACTTTACTTAGTTAGCGTTAAAGGTCTTATAAAGTAGGGAGATAAAGCTGATATAAGAGTCTAAGTAGTTCTTAGTGCTAATAGCAGATTTTTATTTAGTTATAAAGTTACTTGCTAGTTTCTTTTTATTATAATAAGTATAAATAACAGAAATTAAATTATCTTAAACTTATAAATAAATAAACCTAGAACTTATTATATTATAAAAGACAATCGCGAGTCGCTGTTATTATTGCGTGCTTTCGCCGGCGTATAAAATTATAGATCACGTTTTAAGCTAGTAAATTTAATATATTATAATATATATACTATTTTTTAAATTATATATTATTATTTAATTAGCTAGGTATAACTATTAGTTATATTACTAGTAGGTCCTGGTAATAAGCTAGCCTTTTTTTTATTTTTTTTATATTAATTTATTAAATTAAATTATAATAAAAAAAATAAAAAAAAAAGGCTAGTTAATTACCAGGACCTACTAGTAATATAATTAATAGCTATACCTAGCTAATTTAATAGTAATATATAATTTAAAAAACACTATATATACGTATTATAATATATTAAATCTACTAGCTTAAAAGGTAATTTATAACCTTATATACTAATAAAAGCCTATAACTTTATATATTAGAGATACATATAATAATAATAATAACTCGTAACCACGTAAGTTATACCCTAAAAAACTTAGAGTAATCTAATATAATATAAATTAATAAAGTCCTGACTTTTATAAAGCCTATTATCTTCCCTATAATTACCCTGTTTTGCCTCTATACACCTAATTTAAATAAATCGCTCTGTAAACTATAAGTTGACGTTAGTAACATGCACTTAAACGTAAGCATAAGTGTCTTATGGGGATATGCTGAGATTGATAGTACCAACGCAGCTACTCGTAGGTCTCCGGCTTTACATCGCTCCCTGAAGCACTTACTGATATCAGACTTGGTCGGCAATCAACAACCATAACCATGACCAGTGCTAAAAAAGGTAATAAGCCTAATATAAGTAAGTTACTTATTATAATTTTAGGGATTAAAGCTAATAAGCTTAAAAGGGTAATAAAAAAGCTATTATTATAAAAGATATTAATAAGAAAAAAAATATATTATTAAAAGCTAAAAATATTAAAAAAGTTAAAAAACTTAATAAAATAACTAAAAAAAATAAAAAAAAAAAAAAAATAAGGGGGAAAATTAAGAAGAATATTATAAAGCTAATTAATAAAAAGTAGCTTTATGTTATAGTTTTCCCCTTTATTATAAAGGGTTATATTAATTTATTAAAAATATTACAAAAGATAATAAAAAGCCTTATATAAGTAAAGTTTTCTTATAAGGTAGAATATTTATAAATAATTTATAGGTATATAGCTAGGCTTTACTTTTTAGGTAGAGCTATCCAGTTGCTTCTTATTTTATATTAAACTATATAAAATCTGGACTAATTAGATCTGGGAAAACTTTTATATATCCTTGTCCGTACTAAACCCTTATAAGAACTAATATAATACAGCCTTCGGCTAAATAATAATAAAAATTCAATATTTTTTTATTAGCTTTATAAGAAATTAATATTACTAGTAATAAAATATAAATTATATATATTTAAAAGTCTAAAAAAAGAAAAGCTATTACTTATATATAACTTAATATTATAGCTTTTATAATTAATATTATTACCTTAAATAACTTTTATTATAAATTATTTTATAAGCCTAGCTAAGAATACTAAAATAAATTAATATTAATACAACTAATCAGGGTAATTATAGGCCGGAGCAGATTGGTCTGACCGAACAACGCCACATCGTGGGCCAATAATTATCACAACATTCTTAATAGGTCAAGAAAAAGCCAAATGCAAGACATCCAGTAACACCGTATTTTGGCTGTACCTAGTCCAGAGAACCGTAACGGACCAAGCGACACACCATAAACGTATCGCGATGCGTCAGGCACACTAGCCGAGTATTTTCAAGTATTCAATTAATTTACACCAGACTCACGTGTGTAATATCGCGAACCTTGTAATTTGGTATTGCGGCCGTATGTAAGCCAATCTGCAAGCTAAAGCCAGCCGCAGGCCAGAGCTCGTCGCCGGCGGCCCTTGGCAGGTCCCCGAAAGGCCCCCAAAGGATCAACTCTAATTTAAACGTCTCTCAATGTTATCAAATGTCAATTGACAGGTTATTCTCGCCCGCTTTGCTTACCCCTAGGACAACTCGTTCGTTGGCATCAGGGTCTTGTGCCACTATAGCATATTATATATTCGCATAAAATATCATGCAATTTTTTTATATAAACTCGACCCTTTACGTGTGTTGAACTGTGCCCGTACCATCGAGTTCGGCTTCCTGCACCGTTAGAGCCTTGGCACCGTGCCAGCACCCCCTGGACCGTCCCTCTACGGTCCGACACGCCTATAATTTACTAGTTGACATGCACTATTGGCAAAAGCATTGACCACATGTGCAGCTGGGCAGTTCCCAGGTGCCATGTCTACGCATATGTACATATGTCCTCAGGGTGAAGTCTGGTTGGTCCGTGCTACTTGACTTAATAAACAAAGGGGAGCCCACGAATTCTCACGTCAAAGGTATAAAAGCTTGCAGATTTGTACAGTCACACCAGCATCAGCTGATGAATCGGCTTTGCCTTGCCAATCCCCGCACAACAGAAAGTCGAACCATCCAGCCCAATGCATCTCCTTCGCACAGCATGGCTCCTCGCCATGACAGCCGCTGCGTGCACATCGCAGCGCATGTCAACCCACATGCTCGATAGCATTGTCGCTCGCAAACAAGGCGTCGTCGACTCGGGCGCAGCAAGCAGCACTCTTGAGAGCGGGATCCTCGCCCAAGCAATCGAAGACATCATTGCGTTATACCCAAAGACTAAATGCCAATACAACCGTTACCTCTCGTCGGTTTTAGACATTGCCTCTGCGCCTTTAACCAATGCTACCATCGCTGCCACGAAACCACTCGATCGATTCTCCCTCGCAACAGCCATCCACACCGCCCTCACATCAAAAGTCGCGCCCGTCACTGCACAATCCCAAAACGCCTACCAAGCAATCAATGCCTCCTTGGCACTACAGACTAGAAACGCCGCTGGAGGGCTATGGTATTACGTCTACCCAGAATGGAGCTACCTCGACGGCATGTTCTCCCTCTTGCCATTCATGTCAACGTATGCCCCCGCGCACACAAACCTGACAGACATGGTTCTCCAAGTCAGTCTGCTCCGCGACCACTGCACCCAAAAAAACACATCCCTTCTCTTCCACGGCTACGATTACTCCCGTCGTGCCATCTGGGCAGACCCGAGAACTGGCGCAAGCCCATACGTCTGGGGGCGCTCCCTCGGCTGGTTCCTCGCATCTCTCGTCCAAACATGGGACAAGCTGTCCTGCCAGGGCGTCCAACGAGGCGAACTCCTCACGCTATGCAACCTGACCAAGGACATTGCCGTCCAGCTATCCCGTTCTCTTGTCCAGTACGCTGACCCCGAAACCGGCGCGTGGTGGCAAATCGTTACGCTGCCTGGTGAAAGGGGAAACTATCTCGAGAGTTCGAGCACGGCTCTCTTTACCTTTTCCTTGCTTAAAGCGCTACGCATCGGGCTTCTTTCCGGACACCAGACGGATTATAAAAGTGCTGCGTTGAAGGCGTACGAGTATACTTTGCGCGAATTTATTACGGATACAGGCAACGGCACGATTGGGTTTAATCAGACGGTTTCTGTATGTAGCTTAAACTCGACGGCCTCGTTTGAGTATTACACCACGCGGCCGATTGTGCCGAATAGTTTATTGGGGCAGTCGGCTTTTATTTTGGCGGCGTTGGAGGTGGAGAGGTTGAGTTGAATCGTGCTGCGTCGTGTGTGCTTTGCGACTTGACATGATCAATAGTCCCTCTGAGATGCAACTCTTTCTTTCTTCTCGAGCTTACCCACGACAGAATTTCGTTTCTTTTCCGCTGCTGATGAAAGACTACATCAGCACACTAGAGAGTTCAATTTATACATAACTAAGCCGAGTGCCTGGTGTAATTGATGCACGTGGGACGACGATTGACCAACGTCGATACTTTTACCGTCATGGTTCGCCCCTACTCCCATGCTGCCCGACCCCAAGGGTCCCCGACTCCAACGGCCGCATCTCAAGACTCTCAATGTCAGTCACCTCGTGGTGATGGACATGGCTCTTGCTCGCATTCGTTCCGCTCTGCACTAATGGGTTCCCATCGTGAATCTCCCTGTATGGCCCCATCGCATCGCTGTCGTTGACTTGAGGTTTGCGGGCCAACGACGACCGGTTCGTGCTGTGTTTGGTCAGGCCGGGGATGCGAAGCTTGGCCAGCAGCGGGCGCACGGCGGCCAGCGAGGCGGCCAGGATGGCCAGCCCCGTCTCGGCGTCGGCCCAGAGGAGGAGCTGGTAATGCAGGTGTTCGGCTTCATCGCCACGGGCGTGGTTGAGGCGGATAATGATGATGAGCTTGACAATGGTGGAGGCGCTGGCACTGAGCGGCGATGCCATGTTAGCTGATGGGCGGCTTCAAGAACCTTGAGCCAACCTTAAAGAGAGTTGGCTGTGCTATACATGCCCAACCTGGCCGGTACACGGTGACATCAATGCAACTTACAAAATGCCCAGTCCTAGCAGAAACACAACGCTCAACTTCAAGAGCAACCGCATCTTGACATTCCAAAGGATATAGATCGGTAGCAGGGCATAAAAATAGTCAATCAGGATATTGGTAGTTGTACGAAAATACCCAACAATATTGCACGTTCTGGACCCGGCGTAATTGCTGGTGCCGGCCTTGGCACAGAGGTAGGACGAGTAGATGGTCATGACGGTGGTCCAAACAACGACGACGCCCATGGATCCGATGAGAAGCCATCGCATAGCCTTTGTGGTGGCGATGCGCATGAGTACAAGCGCCACGGCGAGCTTAATAAGACCGGAATCGATGTAGATGACTAGTTGGTTGGCAAAGTAGAACTGTGTACAATTGATGGATTAGTCTGATGCCCCAGTAGTGCAAATTCTGCCACGACGTCTAACGGCACGTCTGACATGGTAGAGACATGTACAGGAAAACATGTCGACGAGAGCTGCGTACCTGCTTTGCCTTTTCGGGATTATAGTATGGCTGCAGGGTCGAGTACGGTGTGTCGTCCTCGGCTGCATAGCCGTAGTGCAAGGCCGTGAAGCTCATGCCGCACAGCAGGATGTAGCCCACCTAATCACGAGGTCGGATGTCAGCACAAGGTCATGTCGGAAGAATGGTGGCTCCCGAGCAAACAAGACAGAGGTCCTGGCACTAGCTCGCCAGACTGGGGATCGTGAAACCTCACATACATAAGTCAAACACAGCATCGCATCGTCGGCGCCAAACGATTCTGTTATGCGCAGCCGCGAGTACACGCGGGCCGCCACCGCAACGGTGTTGGCGATGAGGAGGATGACGGTGCAGGCGACTATGCTGTCGCGGTATTGAGCCATTTTTGTCTCCTGCCTCGTGTGGGACGAAGGGGATATTCTGAGCGGCCTGTCAGGCTGTTTTATGGAGTGTTGGTCTAGGCTCAGGCTCTGCGCTCGACGGTCATCTCGACAGGAAAGACTGGAGATGCAAAGTTGAAAAGAGAGGGTTTTTACAGGATCGGACGACCATCAAGTGGGAGGAGTGGCCATGCAATGCAAAGGCGGCACACTCTTCAAATTTTACGGCCGGTGAAGATATGATGAAGAGACCAGCGCTCGATGCAAATCAGCATCACTGTGAGCCGTCATTGGAACCGTTCAGGTCATGTCTGGTAGATGCCACCGCAGGATGGTCTACAACAAGGTCGCATTTCCGGCAAGGCAATGCAGGAGGCATCGAGCCTTCTTCCTCCAGCAACAGTGGCAAGTAGCAGACAGCATACATATGTATCGAAAGAGCTGAACGGTCGGCAAAGCAATTGGGCTGGGGCTGAACACAAACAAAGTCGGTGGTGGTACAGAGTACGTAACACCAATCCTTTCCATGCTACCAGCCAAGCCCAATAATGGATGCTGGTTTTGTGGTCTCACGCTGCACATTTGGGCGCTGGCATGCGCCGCGCCACTGTCATAATAAGCCCACCAGGATGCGAATTCTATTGACCGGACTCTTGCAGTCTGGACGCCTTAGCCCCGCAATGCCCGGATTTGGCCTAGTCCAGCGCGGGACGAAGCGAGGGTGGGGGTAAGACGGAGAGTTTGGGAACATTCTGCCGTTCGCTTAGGTCCGGCTTCTGGGGGTACAATATATCCGTCATGTTGACTTTGGCTGGTTCTCCTCCGCTCCAAGAATTGTCTGATCCACCCTGCCTCTCTGGACTCCATTTTCCACCTTGGCCTACATATAACTACACCAAGTGTCGAGGGTGCACGAGCAACTAACTTAAAGATTCCTACTAGTATATAAATACTTTAGATTAATAATAAGAGTTCTAATAGACTAAAAAATAATATAATTACTGCTTATTTGTCCGTCCTGCAGGATACCAACCAAGGCTTCACGGTGTCTGGTCTCGCCACCAGCAACGACAGCGCTGCGCAAGGACAGCCGAGACTGTGGTTTGAAAGCTTTGAGCTGAGAACAATCAAGGCCGAATCGCCGGAGCCTGCAACCTTGCCAAATCCGCGATAGTAGCACATGACGGTCAGTTACAAATATGAGATGACAACAATGACTTCCCAGAAGCTCAAGGAGCATCTCGGAGCTCTGCATCCATCATGGCCCGAACGCGCCGGCTTTCGTCGGGACGTGAAACCTTATTATGGCTTCGCCGAGACGTGTTGTAAGCCAATTCAACCTGAATTAGATTCACAGGCGGAGGCACGCGAAACTTTGTAAGAGGCCTCCGCAATCAACCCGGCTCGTCTTCCGGGTCTTTGCGCTGTAGCAAGTATCGCTTCACGGATATATCGCCTTCCTACTTTCCAGCCCTGTAAAAAGAGTTCAAAGATTGTTTGTCACAAATCACCTTCTCTACCCTCGACCTGGATAAGGATTTTGGCAACCAAGGGTTTGGAGAAGCTTTATATTCTGGCCGTGGACGTACTCCATCTTCCTTCCGACATGGTAAAGAGTCTTTCTTAAATTCGCGAAACACTCAAGTCTGGCGGCAGGTTGATGATGCATGAGATATTTGAGCCTACTGGATGGACTGTTGGCTTTGTATTTAGATTGTTTCCCGGTTGGTGGGTCGGAGTTGACGGACAAGACGGACTCAACCGCATCTTGGGCCCAAGTATCACTCTCGAGCAATGGAACTTTCTCTTCCAGGCGGCTGTTTTTGATGGTTATGATACCTGCCTACGCGATGAGAACTCACTCTTGACTGATCAGAATGGTGGCTGGATTGTCGCATCCAGACAGAAGGCCGAAAGCCTTGCAGCACAACAGTCAGCAGTTGATGGGCCGACGAAGCAGGGCCCATCTATTGTTGACCCTCAATGCGAGAAGCAGAAGGATTTGGCCTCCAAGACGCGAGAAAAATTCTTGAGGGGCTTATAGGGTAACCTCATGATGTTCTGGATCTGACTGCCGCAGCCGCTGTTCTCTCCGAGGGCAAATTATCCAATGATGCAGTGACAATTTCCTTGCTCAGCTATAATCCCTCTTTCCTGAGGTCCAAGATGAGCGAAGTCTTGCGGCCACAGTTGCAAACTCTGGTGGTACTGGCCCGCTGCCAGCTCTGGGTCTCGATAGGAGGTAGCGTCATGCCACATCCCGATACAGCCATGATGGAGGGTTTGGCGCGGACACTCCGATGCAAGCAATACGGCTTGCACCTCTTCACCTTGTCCCTTCAAACCCCGGAGAGCATGGACTGGTTAACTAAGATCATTCAACAAATCGTGGACTTGAACTCGACCACATCTGGTGGGCCACGCCAGTATGAACAGGAGTACGTTGAGATGGACGGTATACTGCACACCTGATGACTTGCCGAAGGCAGGAGTCTGAAGGCGATGGTGAATGACCTTGTAGTTCCTAATGAACTATCAACGGATGTCCTGTGGCGGCAACCACCCTTGACCGTAGCAATTTTCAGCGAAGAGCTAAGAGACACTCGGCAGTACGTTGAGGCTGTGAATATACAAAGCGTATACCCAAGAAAGGGTGATGGTGGAGAGGGTACGAATGTAAGCGATGGGCAGGAAGACGAAGAGTTGACCATCATGGTGCATGAGATGGTACTTGACTGTGCAGACGCTGCCGTCTCCTCGAGTAATTTGTCCAGCCGAGAAGGAGAGAATACTTAGCAAGGCTTGGGCACATTCTGTGCTGGAGTGGTGACGAACATGAGCGCAAACCCCTCGTCGTCATTCAGCTTGGGCGACCGTGTCTGCTTAAGTCAACCGGGAGTTTACCAGTCCCAGTTGAAGGCTCTTTCGGAATTTTGGGTCACAGCCACCGACAAAATAGAAAGCGATTGGATCTGTGACGTGCTTGGTGTGCCTCGGGAGCGCATCATCCCCAGGATCTGGTTTCGCAAGCGGCCCATGCTGGTGTCTCACATGGCGGGAAGATTTGACCTGGTTAACAAGCATACTTCCTAGGCCCAAATAGTTGCTGTGTAGAGTTATCAAAGATTCCAGTCGGTACATTACTTTCGGCGTATCTTCCAGCTCAAGTTTATCGCTTGGAACATGTCGCTCGACCATCGGCGCTACACACCCCAGCATACGATTCTCTACGGTGTATATGGATCAGCTATCGAATGACGAAGCCATCAAAGTAGAGACAATTCCATAGTCAGCGATGAGTCCTTCCATGGAAGTCATATCGTCATTGTCGACCCAGAAGAAATTCTCTTCGCCTTCCCAGTCCCATGTCACCTACTTCCCTGCATCAGATCTGCGCGGCATCTTCGATCACCTGCATCGTCTGAAGAAAACGGAACATCTTCATGTGAAGTTTGACAATATGGATACTGTGCAGGTAAGCTCTCATCACAATAGTCTTTCCAATCTCCCGGTTAACACAAGACCAACGTCCATTTATTCGTCAGGCCAACGCAGATTTTGGATTCCACAGGCACTTTCCTTATCGCTGGCGGCTTTGGTGGTTTGGGACGGGCTATAGCCCGCTGGATGGTCAGTCGGGGAGCGAGATCCCTTATCCTGCTTTCCCGCTCCGGTCCGAAAAACAACCCGAATGCTGTTGTCCTTCTTGACGAGCTCAGAGCTCGGCAAATCAAATTTCAAAACCCTCGGTGCGATGCGACCAACAGGGAGAAGCTTTTACAAAAGATAGCAAGGCAACAGGCATTGGCATACGAATAGTACCACGCAGCTAACGTCAATGGGTTTTTGCACGTGGCTAGCTGTAGTGAACTCAGCTTTGTTCTCAATAACGTTTGGCTCAGCTAAAATACAAAGAGGGCTGGAGTTAAACGCTCGATAAAAGAGCACTGCCGCAAGGAAGGGTCTTGGGACACAGCAACTCCTATATTTTTCCTTTATTTCTCTTTCCTCCCAAATTTCTAGAGATAGCAGATGTTCTTACGGGATACTTGAATTCTCTGGAGATCAGTTTTCAATGAGCCGACTGCAGCAAGTTCTCTAGGCCGCACTGCTCGCCTAGAATTTGCGGCGTCCCGAAACCCAGATCGTCCCACGCCAGCACCGAGAACATATGCAAAAGCCGCCATGAATGCATTGCTAGGGTCCTTGACGATATCGTATACAGTCATGCCCGCATCCCCTGCCGCACCTATTAGGCGTAGCATAGATCGAGCGGCTGTCAAACCAGCCGAGCCGGCCGCCTCCCCAACGACGGGGATAAAGAATAATATTCCCATCACCATGTTCAGAATGAACTCTTCTTTCTGCTTCTTCTCAATTTCCTCAGCCTTGTCAATAATGCTTTTCATATTATCGACTGCTGCCTGCAGGGTAAGTGCTGGCAGCGACGCCGCGTCCACCACGTCTGACCACGGCATCAAGGTGTCGTAGATATTCAGGTCCTTGATAATGTCCAAATTCTCGGCCAGGCTTGCAATGGTGTCTGTGGAGTCACCGAAAATCTTCTTTGGGTTGTATACCTTGATCTTGTCGTCAGCGGCGATCGGGTAGTTGTACCACCAACGGTCATTCTGGTTTTGGCATTCATGAATGGCTTTGCCAGCGTACTGGCAGCCGTTAGCTGTCCTCATATGTCTTCTTCCAAATGCTACCCAAGCCTCTTCGATACCATATTGGCTCCCGATTTCTTTCCAAAACCCCTCCTCGTCCTTAAGGTGGAACGTGGCGTTAGGAGTGGTTTCCATAGAAATCATATCGAGCTCATCCTTCTGCTGTGGACATTTAATATCTAGCGTTTGATATCCGCTCTTGCAGCCGGCAAAATTGGCGCAAGTCTCGAGACAGGTAGCATATGTACAGTCACTGCAACAGATAACCTTCTTATACTCTGAGCATTTAAAGTATTGATGTACTTTGTCGCTCGCCATAAAGTTATTAATCTGCACAGGGACTTGCTGTTTTACAAACCGTTCATAGGTTTTGAATTTGCTGTCGTAATCATCTTGCAGAAGCTCGAGGTGCTTTGTCAAGGCTTCCTTAATCATAGCCGACTCTGCTTGAGCAATGTATTTCTCTGTGCAGTGGGTGGGCATCGTAGTTAGATGTTTTTCAACATCGCCCAACGTGCTGTATTTACCACTACAGTCCGAATAAAAATCAGGATCAATGTATGGCTCATATTCATCCTCAAAATCGTCGTAAGGAATACCGTCACCGCTGATGGTGCAGTGTTAGATCGGTTGGAGATTCAAATATAATTCCGAGAACATGAAAGAATCCACAGAAGTTTAGGGCAGAACGACTCACGGTAAAAACTTCTGCAGGTCAACAGCCCAGTCCGTCGTTCCAGCAAAGTTATTCATGAGATAAAACTGAGTTCGAATATCCTTAAGTTTGTCGTCCATGTACGCCACCCACTCAGTGTCGTCGTAGACCAGAATATTAGAGCCAGCTTCTCGCCACTGCTTGGTGACCTTGCCACTGGCAAGGATTTCTTCAATCTCTGCATTGGCTATGTATCCGGACGTGTCTGTACAACGGCCCTTGGCAGCGTGAGATATGCGGGGGGTTCCAGTAAATTTGCAAAGTGGCCCGTAACAGCCAGCTTCAGCCATCTTGAAAGAGCGCCCATAGCTGGCGACGCCCACCACGACCTTGTTAGATGGAACGCCAGCCTTAGTGATCATGATAAGGGCATCCTTAGTTTCAGTCATATTAACGTGGGATCTCAGACAATTACCTGTTGGGCAGCCAGGAGATGTCCACTTGTTGCCATAATCCCACTGCCCGTGGAGATCGTATGTCATGAAAACAATGTAATCAAGTGACATGGCCATGAGTGAGATAGGAAACGCCTTTAGATACCAATATGATGATGGAGCTGCAAAGGAGACAGACTTAGCATTAGATAGTCTATATTTTAATTCGTCAAGGAGTTTAAAATAGTTCAAGCCGTTTTGAGGGTCATCAGCTGGGATATCAGGAATATCGGGAGCCTATATGCTTATATATATACGTGTTAGCTATAGCTCCTCAAGTAGTATGTATTCAATCACGACCGTGTCAAGGCTCAAATACTTGCCCCAGGATACTCCCAGTCAAGGTCCACTCCGTCAAGATCATGCTGGATCAGGAAATCCACAATATTCGTGATAAATTTGTCGCGGTTCCTTGGCTGGACAGCTTCGCGAAGGATATTATACGTCCCCGGCAAGGCGCTGAAGTCCCAGCCTCCAAGTGAGATGATCCTTTTAACACCCACCATAGCTTTAAGCTTGTAAAACTGGGTCTGAACTTTGCTGATATCGATTCTGAAGTCTTTCGTCACTTCACCGAAGGCGAAGTGGATATGAGAGTATTTCGTGGTATCAATATCGTCAATATCCATCCATAAACAGGACCGTTTATGATTCCACGCTTCAAAATACGCAATTTTGATAACACTCGGAGGGGGCGAACTTCTAATAATAGCTCTTCCGCAATTGCTAATGCCTACAAATGTCGTCAATATGTAGGTCATGTTGAAGGGAAATAAAAATTCCACTGGTCAGTCCCCTACTCACATCCGTTCCTGACGCCAGAAGTTCCTGGGGCACCAGTCTCAGATTTGGATTCAATGCAAAAGTCGTCTGAAAGCCCGCACTGACCCCAAACATTACAACAAGCTTTGAGAGGACAGGGGTTAAGCCTCGACAAGTCGAAGCCTTTAGCTGGCGCCTTTGTACCGGGAACTGTTGGACCGCAGACGGCATTAGATACCGGTTCCGGCATGGGCGGTTTCCCTTCACTAACGCAGAGTCTGAAGCCAACCCAGAGCACTTTGCAACCATTCCAGCCCCAGGTGTCCTCGTTGAAACTTTCAATATCCCTAACCGTAAGGTCCCGAGAAGCGGCTATGCTGGCACAACTGTCGCCTCGATTCGTCTTGACAGAAGCGCAAATCCCGTCCGACTCGGGTTTTGGACGCCGGTCTTGCAGCTCCCCGCGCGAGCAACAGACTTGCTGGCCTTCAGCTAGGGTAGAGCATAGATCCTCTTTAGTATTCAACCTCATAAAGTCGCTTGCACTAAGGCCACATTTTGAGGCTAGAGAGCCGCAGCTATCGCCGCTCTTGACTTCCTTGGTTACACATGTGCCGTCGGACTTGGAATCAGGAATGCTTGAAGGGAGGATGCCCCGAGTACAGCAAACTTTTTCACCAACGACCAAAGTATCGCAGAAATTTGCACGGCGATTATATTTGGTCAGGTCGGACTGGCTAACTCCGCATATCTTGGCCAAAGCCCAGCAACCGTCTCCGCTCCTGACGGTGAGCGTTTTGCAATGGACCCGAGCAAGATCCTGCCAGGAAGACCTATAGCTGAGACGTGAACCAGTCATGTTTGAAGAGGCCGTCGTATTGGTTGGCCTCACAATAGAGGGCACACGGATTGTAACTTCCTTCCAATCTCGCCCACCGTCCGGACCGACGCATTTGCCGCTTGCCCACCGGCGGACGGCTTCCTGAGCAAACTTCAAGTTGTTTGCGTTAGTTGCAACTAATCCAAATGAATAATCTGCCCCAAGGCCATGTTCCTGACACAGTTGAAGAACTGTCGTCTGGGAAATGGACCTTTCCGTCGCATATGAGAGGAGGCTGTTGATAACGTCGATGGCCAGTCCATGCTGGTGAAGCTCAGCGCCAGCAAAGACGCCAACTACAGAAGTTTGGCTATAGCCGAATGCTAAGGCATTTTTCGAACAAGAAGGTTTCTGAGAAGCCAAGTAATGCATAACCTGACGACTTGCTGACACCAGATGTTGAGTTGCAAACGTGTCATTGTTCTGAGTGGGAGTCGAGACTTCCAACAAGCGGATAGAAGTCTTCACCATTTCGTGGTTAGGTGTAGAGCAAAGGGCTGCATTTCCATCATCAGGACTATGAATTTTGGAAAGTTGATAATTGGAGCCATAATCAGCCGTGCATGCCCTGAGGGCTGGTGGATCGTCACTTTTGACGACGAGATCCAGCAGCAATGTCTTGTTACATTGAGCGAAACTGGTAGCATCGGGTACCAAAAACCATCCACCTCCATTAATGCTATCTGGTGCCTCGCTGCAAGGCAGCGGACACGGTTTGAGCATGGAAGGGGGAGTTCTGATGTTTGCTGCCAGCCATTCTTCGAGTTCCTTATTGCCTTCTGTGTCTAGCGTCTCTAATGCGCCTGCTGAGCTCGTCCGCACCACGGTGGGAGGGCCTCCTTGTAGCGTGGCTGCGGCCTGTAGGAAGAAAAGTACATGAGGTATAGCAACCTGATAGAGCGATGCTTTCATTTTATTGGAGGGGGTAGGGAATGGCCAAGATCCCCCTTTGCCGTGAATGAGATGCCTTTACCACTGAGAGTGAGAGAGAAAGTGTGGGACGAGAATAGATCGGCCAACTGAAGAGGAAGAAATGGATAGATTTAATGTTGTCTAAGTGAGACAAAAAGCCATATGCGTGATAAAAGGCCCGGGGTAAAGAACGTGGCCAATTCGGCTGGTACATTTAACCGGCATCAGTCAGACCCTTGCAACTAACGCTCTATCGGGAGATGAAACAGGAAAAAGGGGAAAAAATCATGCGAACAAAAAAAGAACAAGAAGAAAGGGGTAAACCGAGGCGGGAAAGAAAGGCCGGGGACATACATAGATACTTTTTCAGGTCAATCTAGTATCCAGTGCTCTTTTTGCCGCCCTCTGCTACTATTACGATGGAGCACGAACAAAACACAATGACAGGCCATTAATATGCCTACGCCGTACGATTATTATCTTTTTCTCTTTTTTTTGTATATGGTTGCCAAGCCGGATGCGAGACCCCTGTACAAAGGAGTTAATATCTCACCACTCCCTCTATAGCCAATGCAGTTTAATCTGTAAGGGTCCCATACGCGAGACAAAGGATTGTCACGGGGTGTTCCCCGCAAGTTCTTGACCTGATCTAAGCGAGCCGCGGCGTGTGCACAGCGAAACTATAGCCTCCGCGTGAAAGCTATAGTCTATAAGGTGGATTACAGGAATGATGATTTCGAGTGAATCAAAGTGAAAGCGGTAAGACGTCCGTACACCATAACTTACCTGGCTTCCTTTCCGAACTCGCGCCGCCACAAGTCTTCTTGTGCCATAGACTCCAGCGAACTTTTCAGAATCTGCCAACATTAGTCTCTCGCTCAACAGGCTAACATGAAATATTGTTTCTTCTTGTTTGCGCTCTTGTGCCATGCGGTGAGAGTTTTGGCAGGAGGGCTACACGGATGCATGGAGCGTGTTTTAGCTTACCAGGCATACGTCCTCGACGAGTTTAACGATCCTAAAGACCGCAGCATTGGATTCAGTTGCACTCGCTGGGATAACAAAAACAGAGCCTGCACAGGCAAATGGCAGGGTTGTGCGGGATCCGCTGCCAATGGCAGATGCACTTATGACGAGTTCCTCAACCTTCTCAAATCAAAGAAGAGGGCCCCAGTGAGTGGCTGGGCAGTCTACAAGCGGGGAACAAAACGCCTGGATGTTGAAGAAACATCCAAATATTGTTTCCAGCAGTTCAAAGGAAACGTGCCCGAAATCCCGGTTTACCGTGTAATCAAGGGCGAAAGAGGAGACTTCAACTCCTACACCAGACGACTCGCCGAGACGGTCGACAACATATATGCCAACCATGGTAGCACCAAGAAATCAAGCCAATACAAGTTTGAGGATTTTGACAACACGCGCGACCGCATCGCCGTCTTACGGACAGCTGACCAGAATCGTTTCCTTATTCCACGAGCACGAAAATATTTCGGCAACCAGATAGAGCTTCAGATCGTGGATCTGGGCGAAGACCCTATTCGACCCGGTAAACGATTAACGGCTCTTGATTTTAAAGAGACTGCTCTCGCCGCTAAGAAGGCCGGAGTTCAGGATTATACGACGAGACTCGGAAACTTTGCCAAGTCGTTCTATTCGACCGGCGATGCTAGGCAGCATCTCGCGGTAAGGAGGAGTTACCGAAAAGTCGCAGACCGCTCCCGGTCATGTAGAGCGTACAGCGAATAAGCACTGGACCAAGCGCAATGAATTTTAAGAAGGAGGAAGAAGATCTGCTCCCTGGGAAGTGAAAAGTCATTGCTATATCGAGAACAGAAAAAGAGCACTATTTGCATCTAGTGTACGCGGGTTCTAGTTTCATTGTTCCATTATTGCTAAGTTCCGTTTAGATATCCTTTTTATTTTAGAACGTATTTCTCTATAAACAGGATCTCAATGTTTTGCAGCTTCCATCATGTCGTTAATTTGATCAGGATCCATTATTTGGCCCGTTTTCTTATCAATAAACTTGAGGGCTTTTTTTTCGCATGACCAACTAAATTCATCCCACGCGTCGCACCAAGATTCCAAACCATCCTCAACAACTACCTGATATTCCGCGACGTTTGGGAATTTCTCTAGGTCCTTGGACTCTGTCCAAAACCAGAACTCACTGTTCTCACGATGTAATCTAAGTCGACGAATAGCAAAGCTGATGTGATGAATAGTCTCAAGATAACCGAGACCAATATCAATCATATCTGTGTCGTAATGTATCCACGTATAACGCCCTTGACGCTGGTGTGCAGTAGAATCAGAATAAAAGACCTTTTGGTAAATGTTTTGTTGACGGGCTTCCTGGCAGGTATGTAGCATTGCAGGTGGGAGTACAGGCACGTATGGATCCTTCACCTCTTCTTCTGGATCTGCGGAGTAAAGGAATCCTCTTGGGAGCCTCGAACCAGATATAGCTCGCACATCGACTATACGGGGCTCAACTGCTAATGCCCATATTATGGCTCGGATCTCGTGCGGCAGGCGAGGGAATGGATGGAAGGTAGCCATGCTCTAATCGGATATTATTGTCGGTTTCGCTTCGACGAGAAACATCAAAAAACAGGCCTTTCATGTGGAGCTGAGAAGAGGAGAGGGTCTCCGCCGCAAGAGTGGATCTGCAGCCTGATGAAAACGGAGAGTAAGAGATTTTACCGGGTGGAGATGAGTGTTCAATATTGGCTGCTGCATGGAACAAGGCCCGGTATTTATAAAATTCCAAGCAAGGACATGTCACACGAGTCCTGCAGATGTCGCCACTTGCGAAACTGAGCTCAACTTTGATGCTTCAGTATAGAAGCCTTACTTGTTGACCTGTCCTCGAAAATTGCCTGCTCCAAAAGAGCCTGGTTACTCCGCAAATGGATCCCTGAACTGCTTGTGCTCCATTCACGGAAATTGCGCGATGAACAGAAATTTTTTTTATTCGGTCATCTCTGCAGAACTATACAGGCCGTCGCAGAGTAGTGTAGGGGCCAAAAAAGCCGGCTTTCCCACGTGTTTATACTAGTTGTTCAATAGTTTTTTCTTTCCTTTAACATTTTCCACCTAACAACAAACTGAACTCTTTAAATCTTCTCTCCTCTATTACCACGTATTTTTACTATTGATGCTCCGTACTTGAGATATTATTATTGTTTTCTCCGCCCGCAATCTGAATTTACGCCATGAGGCCTGCCTTGGTTCTCAAGTTCGCGACTTTAGTCGCTGGTGACGTGCTCCCTCAGCTGGGATGGGACCCCGAAACGGTGAAAAGCTGCGCTGGATGGTATGATAACGCTGGAGATGTTACTTGCGAATACGTCAGACAACTATTTGGTATTCCGGCTGAGATGTTTACACAATGGAACCCTTCAATCAACCTTGACTGTAAACCATGGAGGATCCAATCCTACTGTATTATAACTCAGGAAAGGGTAGATGAGTACGAAAGAACACATGGTACTTCCACCGCGACTTCTACCTCCACTACAAAGTCTATTACCACCAGAACCTCAACTACAAGCACCCTTGGCCCTTCGCCTACAAAGTGGACAGAGCTTGGCTGCTACAATCAGGGCATCCCATCTATCTTAGAGGAACGTATAACTACTGAAGGGGGTGACGACACTCTCACCATCCCGAAGTGTCAAGACATCTGCTACCATTTAAGCTTTTACTTTGCCGCTTTGAAAAGTGGTAATGAATGTTGGTGTAGCAGCTACATTGGCGGCGAGTATGCGAAGAACGCAGCTGAGTGTAACCGGCCTTGTGCTGGCGATAAAACAACTATCTGCGGTGGAAAAGACCGATTTAACATCTTTGAGGCCAAAATACCAGAGCCGTGGGAATCTATGCGCAAGTCGACTCTGTCCAGCCCAGCTCCCACAGAACAGTTTGTTGCCGAAACTACCGAGCCCAGCTCAACGATCAAAGAAATGCCACCGGCCCCTAGAACGACTCAATCCACCTCAGGCGGCAGCAGAAATATTGGGATATTTTAGAATAACTCACTTTTTAGAGTTGAAATATTTTCGCTTAATTTAAGGGCTAGGTCGTCCGTGTGGACAAGACAGAAAAGAGCAATTATTTAGGAACAAGAAATAATATCAGCTTTATATTAGACTATGAATTCAAAGAATAATGTTATCTACATTAACTCGGAGAGAGAAAAGTATAATTTTTATAGAAATCTTTCTGAATAGCATATTTTTATACATCCTGTAGAAGTAATAAATCTTTTGCCGCTTTCTGCTTCTAGTATTAAGTAATTAGGGCCAGCTCCAACTAAGCCAGAGGGCAAGAATGTAAATGCCTACAAGGAATTATCCTAGCAGCTAGAATATAAGATATTTCTTTCAACAAAAGTCAGAATCGACACCGTTATTATTCCCCCTAATAAACCTTTGAAAGGACCACATTGCTATACGTCCCCACGCATTTAGAATAGTGACAGATAAATCTCCAGACAAGATACTTGCATGCAAATTACTAGTAATCTCTTAGCGTTTATGCCTTGTAGGTGTCTAAGGGGTTCCCGCTGGCAAGGTAGCACACTTCCAGAGGGGCCAGAAAAAGAAGAAGAAAATATTGAAGGTATTACCCGCTTGTGTAGGCAATCGGGGCCTGTTATTACCTGTTTTCTATTTTATTATCAAATTCTCTATTATTTATAAAAAATTATTAGCTGTGCTTAGTCTTCTATAATTCGCGCGATTGAGAAGCTATCTTGGCCGTACCTTGGCAGAAAATGGCCTGATTTGTGGATCTCTTCGACGTAATAAAAGGAATATTAATATCCAGGCCGGACTCGAAAAAGTCTTTTGCGTTGACCAGTTACTGGATAAGAGCAAGCGGGCACGGTACTATGTAACCTGAACGGTAGTGGGCATATTTAACGCAATTAATATAGTAATACTAGAAAGCCGCGTCTGCAATGAAACCCCATGATATATGGTAAGGAATACAGCTATAACTCGCTTGGTTCATTTTAATGACTAGAAGCATTATGCGGATACAGAGCTAACCATGGACTCGCCCACTAAGTCACTAGCTTTGTTGCACAACTATGTAAGATGAGGATTTCTGAAGGATCGCGGCCACTTCAAAGAAAACCCAGCAAGCCGGTAAAATATCATTAATTGTGGAACCAGCTTTTTGTGTTTTGCCGAGATCATTGCTCTACTTACTATTCTTTAGGTTTATTAAATATGTACTCTATAGCGTCTCTCTATGTCAAAACCATCGTCAAATTTGTCGCGTAGTTGCGAGTTGCTTCCAATATGCTTATATTTGCAGTCGCCGCACTCGCCGTGACGGGCCTTTCCAACACACTGGCAGGGGGCTCAGACCAACAAGCCGGCTTGCTAGCTCGTGCAAGCAGTCCAAGATTCCCATTTGACGAGAATACATCTCAGTACTGCACCTTTTGGTATGAAAATGATGGATCTATGCCATGTACAGAGGCCCTCGATCTTTTCAGTGTGTCTTTAGAAGACTTTGTCCGATGGGTGGGTGGTAATGGCATTTTTAGACTCTGGGTTGGATCACTGAAACAATTACACGCACTAGAATCCTTCGGTAACCTCTACATGCGACAACTTCCTCGAGTCTCGTTCTTTCTGTATGGAGGCTAGTGGTGAACCTGTTATCACTACTACGTCCACTTCTACCGAGCCCACGACAACTACGAAACCATTTAACGGTAAGTTGGAAAACTCTCTCCATTCCTCTGGCTGGATGCATATTTATGATGAACCAACAGGCATTCAAACTCCCAGTCCAACCCAGCCAGATATAATCGACAGCTGTAATAAATTCTACTGGGTGAACAACGGCGAGAGCTGCGAGAACGTCGCTTCCAAGAACGGCATTCCACTGCAAGATTTCTTAGCCTGGAACCCTAAAGCCGGCAATCAATGCTACGGCCTCTGGGCTAATGCCTACTCGTGCGTTTCCATTATTGGTTATATCCCACCCACACCCTCTGAGCCTACAAACGGCGTAGAGACACCCACGCCGATACAGCCCGGCATGGTTGCCGACTGTAATAAGTTCTATTACATTAAATCGGGAGACTCGTGTGGCAGTATTGCCTCTAATAGCGGTATCTCAGTCTCTGACCTTATTAATTGGAATCCCGGGGCTGGTAAGCAATGTACCAGTCTATGGGCCAATACATATGCCTGTATAGGCACGCTTCCAGCATTCCGTATTAAGACACGATACCATATTGATTGCACAGGCGACGTTTATAATGACGTTTTAGTCAGGGGTGGCATGTGTATAAATACTGGATGTTCTGTTGGATCCCTTGAGATCGCGGCCGAGGGATACTGCCCAGATGGCCAGGTTCAGATTAGCTACTGGGAACAACCAAACTGCGTTGGTAAGTGGTTTGGGTATGGGTATACTAAGCGGGGGCAGTGTCGCGGTGTCTGGACTGATGGATGGAAGTTCAAGTCGTTATTTCTACGGTGCGCCAAGGAGGAAGATGATTGCGTTAGCCAGGGGACCTGCTCATACGATCCAGAGCCTGATACATCTCTTTGTTAGACATGTAAATGCCGCAGCGGCTTTTGCCAACGTTGAATAAACATACTGCTGCCTGCAGGCAGCAGTATAACAAGTGCCGTTGCCTTGAATGATTGACTTACTCTTGACTAACTACTCATCAACGACATTGCTACTAATTTCATCGTAACTCCGACATGGAAAGTTCATAATTTGCTTCTTATTTTTAATAGAATTTGTTTACTACACTACTTTATTGGGCTCCGATGCCGCTTCATCAGCTAGCTCTTGCACGCTTCGGAACTTCAAGTCGGGGAAAAACTTTGCGCGGTGGCGCTCGACCTTGCTCCAGGGAAATCGAACACCTGCGCCGTGCCCCCAAAGCTCCAGAATGGCAGCTCCATAGCTTTCCAGGCTCTCCTGTGCTATGTATTGCTTGATAGTCTGAGAGAGAGACTTATTCTGAAATGCATACTCTGGGTCTCGGCTTTGAATGAACCGGCCCAACTCCATCCAAGTCATTTGCGCGCCTGAAATAAAGGTAAACTCCTCCCAGTCTTCCCTGTTATGCTCGATAAGTCGGACAGTAGCGCGAGCTGTGTCTCTGGCGGAAGTAAAGTTGACTAGTTGGGTTCCATCGCCGTAAATAGTAAAAGTTTTTCTGTCGTAATTCTGCGGCCACATGTCGCCTAGGCTGCTCATGAAACGCTGTTTCTCTGGTACGATGTAGTCGACGTACCAACCGGGACTGATCGATGACCAACTCACGTCCTGTTGACTTCTAAGTGCGCTGAGAACAAGACGAATCTCATCGGCCACGCCTAACGGTTCGTCAGGGAAATCCTCGAGGTTGCCGGCCCATGTGGCTGGAATTAAGCGTTTGCATGTGGCAGAATGTTGACAAGCCCGCAAGATGGCCAGGTGGACTGCCACATAGTCAGGCACTCCGACTCTCAGCGTACACACAACTGCGTCGCAATCGGCCAGCGCGGCGGTGAGATCCGTTTCACTGTAGTCGGTGATATGTTGGGAAATTTCAAGATCCTCGAGATACGTCTTGGGAGTTCGGGAAACAGCTAGTACTTCATGTCCGCTCTTTTGAAGTTCTTCAACAAAGTACCTAGCGAGATCGCCAACGGCAACAATAGCGACTTTCATGGTGGTTACCTGGGTGGCACAATTATGCCGTGCGAATACGTTACTATTTCCTGTCTCGCTTAGAGCAGAGTAAAAGTAATATGAAGTAGCAAGATATTTATGACCGAAGCTTGATCGACGGGGATTCCAATCGTTCGAGCTCTAGACGCGTCGATGCTATCATCGTCGGAGTTCGATGATCCAGTTTTGCGGAGTTCAGTAATGAGGGATTTATAATCAAAGTCGAGGTCCTTCTCCCAAGGTGCCTCTTGGATCTGAATCAAACTCATAGTAGCTATGTGGCCGAAATAGTGTGCAGAACTGGTGTTGTTGCACGCTTCAGTAGTCCAACAAGCGAAGACCACGGACTTACCCAGCGGACCAGACGCCACTCCTGTAGACCACAGATTGCGCCCAAGCATTTCTGAATGCAAGTTAGGCTTGACTATAGTGGCTAAGCTTGATAGCTGCTGGACAGTTCAGCTAAAGTCTAAAACCCGTCCATTATTCAACGACATATTTGATCGTATTGATTGAGCTTAATGGATCAAGACGTGAAGCAGGATAAAAAACAACTGCAGGCAAAATTTGCGCACCATGACTCCAAAAAATCCATTATTGTGCAGTGCCACTTCTTGAGCAGCCAGGCGAACAGACCACTACAACTGGAAGTGATGACCACGGGTTCGGAGCCTTGGGGTCTGTCACGCAAATCCGGAAGCTAGTCGACGGGTTGGTGGATTCTGTATCGGAGCGGAGTAAGGGGCCCGAAAAACCCGCGGAGCCGATCTCCGCTCGAGGATGACACATTGGATGTCAGATTAGTAATTCAGGCTTTCACTTCCTTCTGCTGCATCCAGCATACTCGGGCCAAAGCTGATGGCCTGCCGTTGCCTCTGCAGGTAAATGCGTCTCTTTATCCATGGATTATAAGCATTCGTACCGTACAGGTTCTACGCCTGCAGGAAGTAGCTCCTGGAGTATATAAAGCTCAATACGTCCATCGATAGAATAGAGCCTCATACAGCCCGCATCCACTGTTCTTCCCTTCCTTATCTTACAAGCCTACACTTTTCAGCCAAACATCATGAGCATTGCTATTGCTGGCTCAGGCGATCTTGCCCGCTACCTCGTAGAGGAGCTTCGCCGAGCAGGTCAACCCGTGGTCATCCTTTGTCGTACAAAGAAAAGCCATTTTGAGCTTCCGGGAGTCACTCAGAAAGAAGTAGACTTCAAGTCTGTTGATTCCTTGAAGAGTGCCCTGGATGGTTCTGTGGCCTTGATCTCAGTGATTCTCGACTACACCATGGCTTATACGGAAAGCCACATGAACCTGATAGCAGCTTGCCGTCAGACTTCGACTTGCCGACGCTTCATCCCAGCCGAGTACGGAACAGACACCGCAGATTATCCGGACCAACCAGGATTCGAGTATGCCAATCACGAGCCGGTACGCCAGGCACTACGCGAACAAAACGTCTTGGAGTGGACATTGGTATGCTGTGGTTGGTTGGCCGATTACGTGCTGCCGGTAAAGAACCGCTACATCAAAGATATCGGTGACTCGGCTCCATTCAACTTGTCAAGCAAGCGAATCGTTATTCCTGGAACTGGTAAAGAGCTGCTCGACGTCACCTCCGCACGAGATCTCTGCAAGGCGCTTGTTGCATTGACGAAAGCTCCGGCAGGAAGCTGGGAGCGATACACTTATGTCTCTGGCGAGAAAACTACTCTGGGACGCATGTCACAGCAAGTACAAGCAAAATATTCAACCCTCGAGTTTACTACTAAACACATCAGCCTCAACCAGCTTGTTAATGCTGTACGTGAGGCAAAGACGCAGGAGGAACGCATTGAAGCCGAGTACGGCATCGTCACTCTGAGCAGCAATGGTGGTTTTGATCCGGCCTTTGTCCAAAAGCAGCGAGGAACGTACTTCAAAGATGTTCGGTTCCGGTCGGTTCAGGAGTTGCTGGACGAGGTGGACAAGCATCCGGACTCTATCATCTAATCCGGACAGGGTAGCAGGCATGATTTAGTGGAGATGTTGTCCTCACAGAAGACGGAAATGGTCCTTTTCAATAAACGCAATGCTTAAATTTGGGTGGGTTCTATGCCTGTTAACTATCTACTGTCTACTACACTGCCTTTCGGCAGCGGCAACTATAGAAGCTGAGATGTCAAAGAATATATATAAACTATGTTAGCAGTTGGTAAACAGCCAACTACTTCAATATCGGCATATGTTAGCTGCAGAATATCAAGGAATGTGCAAGTTCTACTACATGGTAGGCAATTGTAACGTAGGCCATTTAACGTACAACCGCCGTCTTAAATTTGCGCGTATTCAAGTAGGCTACATGTTTTTTTATAACTGCTCGGTCAAGCGCCGTATCTATAGATATTCCGTTTTGGAAGTTAAGCCTATGTATTTTTTATCGGATAACACACGTCGATAAACATCTTGCTATAAAAGTAGTAAGTGGCAACAGTAATCCTTATGTTTCTGCCTCATGGCAACGTTGCTCTTGCTGTTATGATAAAACAACTTGCGCACCAACATCCGCGAACACTGATCGCCGGGGCGGCAGCTGGTTCTGGCGGCAATACAGGTGCAGTCCTAGAGGCGCTTGGGAACCGATACGCGTCCTACACATATACGGACATATCTACCAGCTTCTTCGAAAACGCCCGCACCGTGTTCAGTCAGCACGGCAGCAAACTCGCCTCCGAGATGCTCAATGTCGAAGACATCCAACTATGCAAAGGAGCAACTGTGCTCTGCCTTGGGGATCTGGATAACCCCGTGTTCCGCGACATGCACCCGGGGAGATTCAAGGGATTGCAGAACGTCATGGAGACAGCAGAAGTGGTTGTATGGGTGACCTCGGGGGCCAAGGAAGGCTTGGATCCCGATGTCAACATCATTTTTGGACTATCAAGCACGTTGCGGGCTGAGCGTTTGGGTCGCAGGCTTCAATTCCTCGACACCGACAACCCTTCGTCTATTGACCCGTCCATGCTGGCCAAGATGCTTCTCCGTCTCGTCTTCCTTGACCCATCCAAGACCGACAAACTGCGATTGACCCAGGAGCCCGACTTGGGCCCAAATCCACGGCCGTGGTGCTCGACGAGCGCCAGGGGGCATTCGGGCTGCATGCAGTTTCCGTTAACAGCGGCGCGGGAGACAACGCCCTCGCTCTTTCGGACGAAAACAAATCTTTGGTCAAGGTTGCCGGGGACGACGTTTTGCATCGTTGGCACCACAACAAAACTGCCGCCGAAGACACGGCAGAGCTACACTTTTTCCTAGCAAAGGCACTTGCTGGACATTTGCTCGGCGGATTTATAAAAGGGCTCGCGTGGATTCACAGTGCACCGCACGACCTCAGCGAGGCCATTGACGCTGTGGCCCGCGAGCAGGGCGTCGCCGTGTTCCAGAATCCAGACCACGTCCAATATGGCGAGAATTTCGGACGTCATTTTCATCCATCCCCACGCGTGTCAAGGAGTCTTGCAGGATATACGTCCCCAAATCCCGCAACTGGTGCTCCGGGACTGCCTTTTCCATCATATGCCCTGGGAAGACTTTGCCGCCGTGTTGGCCCCTAGGATGGTGGGATCTAAAAAAATTTTTCTGTCTCGTGAATAATGCCAACAGTGCCGCAACCGAGATGTCGTCACTTCTGGTGGATATGGGGTTCGAATTATGGGCGGTGACAGAGTCCAATCAAGTCTTTGTCCCCCGTATGACGCCCTTGAGACTGGTGTGTAGGATCAGAATAAAAAACCAGTTGACATTTTGATACATTTTGTGGGCGGGATCCCCAGCAGGTGTGTAGGATTGCAGGTGGGAATACAAGCACGTACATATAGATCCTTCACCTCTTCTCCTTTATCTACAAAGTACAAAAATCTTCTTTATACTCACACATCGCTTGTAGGGGAGTCAACTGATAATGCTTATATTATAACTTAAATCCTATACGGCAAGCGAGGGAATAGGTGTAATAAGCTAGCGATGTTTAAATCGGATATTAATGTCGCTTTTACTTTACCGAAATATGAACAGACAGGCCTTGTATGTGGAGCTGGGTAGAGGAGAGGGTCCTCGTCGTAAGAGTGTATCTGCAGCTTGACGAAAACGGGGGAGGATGCGATGCTACATTACCAGGTGGATATACCTGTCAAGTGTTAACCAATCCTCCGAAATTGCCAGGGCCTGTTTTCTCCGCGGATGGATACCTGAACAGCTTGTGTTCTAAATTGCATACGGCGCCAGGCGTTGTGAACAGACGTGTAAATATATCCACGTATTCGGTTATCCCTACATACAGGATTATGCATGTCTTCGTCAGAGTATTGTGGGGGCCACAAAAGCCGGCTTGTCTATTAACATGTTTGGGTTCTTAGTTGCGCGACCGCTTTTTTTCTTCCCTTCAACATTCTTTTCACCTAACATTGACAGATATTGACAATGCCTTTAGCAGTTACTGCAGAACCACTATACCCAAACAGTGATGGGCCAGATCCGGGCTGGCAGCCGCCCCTGATAGATCCTCCAAACCCACCATGGGAACCAGTTGCTCTCTTTTGGTTGATGGTGGTGATGCTTTTTATCGGTTTTCTAGTAGCGAGACAGAACGAGTCACCGGTGGCATCACACGTCGCGCCGCTCACAGAAACAACGCCGTTACGAGGCACAGAACTGCCACCACCACCTTACGAGCCAGGGCCTTTGCTGCACTATCCAGAACCTCTAATGCCTCATCATCATCATCATCATCATCCAGGGTCGCCCACACACTATTCAGCGCCGCCAGCGCTCGAATAAATCTAGTGTTTTGAGTTTAGCAGCCTAGGCACGGCACTATAAGGCAAAGGAAATCTTACCAGACCAGACACACGCTGGCTTTGTTGTATTGGGCGATTGGATAGGCGGCGAGGTGGGGGTTTTTTAAATTGTCCTATGCAGCCAATTATAATACCGTTATGCCTGGCCTGTAAGCAACCCAGGCTTGTTGTCACGCATATAGATCTTTTTCCCAGGTATAATTACAATAACGTCTAGTGCTAGATTTATAACTACATACTAATAGTAAAAATATGATACTTATATGCTTATACGTGTTTTAAGCTCGAGGCTAGAAGTTCGGGCCTAGGCAGGACCTTTATGCTGCCGGCCCGGACCCGGACCAGATAAACCCTGGAGCAGGCACGAATATATATTAAGTAAAAAAAAGGGGAAAAGGGAATTTTTTTCTTTTCTTTTTCTTTAAGTTTATTCTTACTATTATTACCGTATACGTGCAGCCGCAAGTATAGCTAGTTGATTATAATGCGAACTTTTATAATATACTCACGCTATTCCTCTATTATCTTAAACAAGTTTTGTTTTCAGACTAGCTACTTTAACTAGTTCTTTTACCGGGACTTATCTAGTGCCCCTTATATATTTAGAATATAAGTTATATAAAAGAACTTCAAGAGTAATACTTATATAAAGATTACCAGCAATCTCTTGGCGGTTATATCTTATAAATACCTAAGTAGTTTTTACTATTAAGCTACTATACTTACAAGGGGGCAAGAAGAAGAACAGCTATAACTTATTCTCTTAATTTAGAGGCCGATTACTTTGTGCTATTTAGTTATTAAATTATTTATTAGTAATAAGAAGTTGTCAGATATAGTTAATTTCCTGTAAACCCTACTAATCAGAAGTTATCTCTTTAAAAGTCAAGTATCTTCTAGGGGACTTGCTGCCTTATAACTTATAAGAAATATCGCTAATACTAAGTAGATAACATAATAAGGTAACAAATATAATATAGCTGTTTATACCTGATAGTGTTATTAGTATAACTAGTATTACTCAAGTCTCGGAAGACTAGCGAGCGGTCCTAGACGGATAGTCACATATCCAATAGGTGAATTGACTTTGCAGGATTGCCTTCTGAACCTGATGACGGCTGTCCGCATTGAAAGGACATGCTAGTATCCATACCCCCGTCGCCGAAGCGCACTCCAGTGATATATAGCAGGGTTCCCTTCTGCAATTGGGCGGCGGACGTAGTATTTGACAGGCTTTGTCCTGTTATCGCCTTCACGATTCAGGATTTCCGTCCCGACCACGAACTTGCCCGCATATTTTCTAGACTCTCCCTCGTCAAGGAAGTGAACCAATCCAGTGTACCCTTGGTCGCTCTTCTCAAGCACAGTGTCAATGTGAAGCTTGGTAACAGCCGCCGATTTACTAATGCAGTAATCGATGACAGGTCGAAGAGTTCCCTCTTCCAGACGTATTACCTCGGCAGATATCTCAACTGCCTTTGTGCGCTGAATCAAGTTCAGCAAGTCTGCCTCTCTTACACTAGCTCCCCTTATCCTGCATCGCTTTAGCATGGGCGGATTATGGAGCTCAGCCACATACCGAAGTATGTCTTGACGTGGGAAGTTAATAAGCAGGCGCCTTTTTGGCCACACGATGGAGAGGTAATGTAGCTCAAAGTGACTGAGACGGGGACAGGCAGCAATAAAACTCGCCAAACCAGTGAAATTGCCCTCTTGACCAGATTCTGTCATGATCTCTTGGTCCCTCTGCGTTGGTTGTCGGTCGGCTTCTTTGTCTTCCGAACCGCAATCGCTGAGATCCTCGTCTATCTCTTCATCTTCATCAAATGCAAATACTCTATCCGTGAGACTTATTGAGAGTGTCGTAACAGCTGTCAACGAATCGACAAGGCTAGCGTCTGTCCAGTCAAACATATTTAATTGATCGCAAGACAGGCTGCAATTCTGCATGTCTCGATCGTTGAAGATGTTCATTTCTCTGACGCGTAATTTGCTAGCAGCCAAAGCCCGGATGACCGTGTTGAAAGTATGAATAGTACATTGCCATAGGCTCCTTAGCGGATATACATTTCCCGTACTATGCGGTAGGTCCCTTTTGTGGTTTTTCGTCGAAACTGCCACTCGTAGTGAAAGTGACGGCAGAATGCAATTTTTGCCTTTCGCGATTCCATCGAATGCTTGGCTCAGCAGGTAAATTTGGTCTTCAGTTTGAGCACTGCAGCTGTATTTCCTGTGCCACGAGGGAAGCGTGCTATCGTCAAGCTCATGAATAATTCCGACGATATTCAATGTGTTGACCTTGGACAAGGGACTGTCTGTCCGCGTTGCTTCCGCAAAAGCGAGCAGAGAATTCGTTGTTAAATCGACATACAAGGACTTGAAAAACCTGCTACAGGCTTTCGTAGCCAGAGTTGCGCAGCTAAGTCGTAGATTGCGAATGTCAGCCAAGTCCAGCAGCTCAACGATGTGTTCAATGACCGGAAGCGGACAGGTCTGTAAACTTGGTGACATGTTTGCAATTCCTCTCGAACACCCACGAGAAGGCCAGGCGAGAGCGTCTGGTTATAAGTTGCCGATTCGTAAATGGAGCTAGACGAAACAGTTGACATTCAACCAAACCATGGTGAAAAAAGGAGAGGGCTGTGAATCGCCCGTGTGGGGACTGGGTAGTATTTATGTTGGGTCAACTCGATGGGGGACATTGATGGAACTCGTGTGTTGCGGGACAGATGTCTGGTCAAGTTTTGCTGCCAGGCTATATATCGATTCCTTCCTTGCTATACCGCGGTTATTACTCGTCGCCACGGCGACTCCCGCCAACAACATGGCCTAGGCTTTGCCGGTCTTGTCCTCCCAACACTTGAGAAGAAGCTACGTGTCTTCTGTCTTGATAGTATCCTCTGTTACAATGGCAAAAGTCTTTTCAGATTTTTCAAGAGTAATAGCCCTTTTGACATGCTCAAAACCCTCTCTGGTTTTGACTTGTACCTCGATATCACCATCTGGCTCCATTATGACGGCAGCAACATTGGTGTTTGCAGTCGTGGGATGCTTCCATTCTCCCCCTACGGGCTTCATGTCTAGTCTTGCAATAAGGGTTGCCACGGTGGCCAGGACCTCATTTGTCGCAAAGTGTCGGCCGGGACAGAGAGTCTTGCCGCCGCCAAACGCGCGGAAGCAGACATCACGCGGGCGATTTTGTCTCTCCTCGGAAAGGAACCGGCGTGGGTTGAAGTCGGAGACATTGGAGCCCCAGAGTCGGGCATCCTGGTGGATGATGCGGCTGGGCATCTGCAACATGGCGCCTTTCTTCAGCAACCAGTTGTCGAGATATGTGTCTTCCATGACCTCGCGCACCGAGGTTCCCATTGAGCTGTAGCGAAGCACTTCTTGGTACGAGGACAGCAGCAAGGGACAACTCTCCTTGAGCTTGGTAATATCCACAGTTTTGACGGTGCGACCGTTCTCGGTTGTTGTTTCGGTGCAGGCGTCAATCTCCTCCCGGATATCGCCGAGGAGACCGGGATGGGAGTGTAGCAGAAGGAGAGTCCAGAAGGCTGCTGGCGCCGTGTTGACCAGTATCGCAATTGAGCCTCCCACCTCGTAACGGGCAATATCTTCCAGTGGAACGTTATTATTGACCTCGGCCTGATAGCGTTTCTGCGCAAGAGCCGAGGCCTTTTGAATTCCCCCAGCCTTGTAGTATGCTTCGAAGGCCTTGGCGACCTTGGTTCGAGCCGCGATTGGCTTTCGTGCAGTAATGGAAGGAAGGACGCCAACAAGTATGTACATGAGTCCGCTCTCAAATTCCCTACAGCGTAAATATATATCAATCAGACAAGGGTGACTGTTGGCCCGAATCAAGTCTACTGACCAGAAAGCATCGGCAACGGCCTTGTCGTCGTACGGGTTCATGGGACCGTAGACAGATCTAGTCGTAGCCGTGGTAATGGTATCCTTGAGCCAGGCGTTCATATCAATCCGCCGGGATTCCCCCTCGGGCGGCTGCAGTAAATCCAGCGATTTTGCAATTTCCTGAACCATGACGCGGTTCATATCGTCGAGCAATGAGCCGGGCTTCAAGGCAGCTCTCATGGCTGCGTAAGACTCCATGGAGAGACCAAAGTCGCCCTCGTCGCCATTGACGTTTTTGGCCAAGATGGCCTGGGCTTCGAGGCTGGCTCCGCAGACAGTGGATGCAAACTTGGCCTCAATGGGCGGGAATGCCAGCGTTTTATACTGTTTCTGGACCTTCTGAATGAGTTCAGGCTGGGTAACCACGTACATCTTCTGGCCCGGGAGAGTCAATGTATAGATGGGAGAATCCATCTGCTGACTGATGCAAAGTAAGAATATTTCATCAAGTCTCCAATGCATGCTAGAGGATATCGCGAGGGATAAATTACCCGATTTGGACATAGTAATTAAACTTACTGCGTGCAAGTCCAACCATGTGGCCGATCAAGGGAATCCGCTGAGGCGCCACCGGCGGCTCGCGAGGACCATGGCTGCTAAACATGTTGAGAATAGAGAAGCAGGCCAGAGTGACAACGGTGGTCAAGACAAGGAGGGTTGCGGGATCAGAAACAGCGAAGGACATGACGCTGACAGAAGAATGCTGGAGGGAACAGGGGATGAGGTCGATGAGCGCGTGGATGACGGGCTTCGCGAGGGGCTCACACAGAGCGGAAACATAAGAAGAAAAATCCCAGGGCTGGGGAAATGCGTTGGTCCGTGTAAATGGCGTGGTTGAGGGTGCTAAAGCCAGCCGGTATGCAATCTGACCTCGAACGCGTAAACACCAGGTGTTTCTTAGACGCAAATGCTGCGCTGCAAAGCTTACTTGACTGTTCCAAGGCCGAGGGAGGTTGGATTGGGGGCAGAGATGAGGAGAGAAGGGGGCCGAGTGCAGCCGATCATTCCATACAGCTTGACGAGGCTGCGCCATTACAACGTGTCAGGTTGGGTCGTTGTTTGGGAGGGGGGGCTGCTACCTAGCTGAGAACACTGCCTTATGACGAGGCCAAAGTTTTGTGATACGTCAACTTGCACTGCGTTGCGTTGCATCAGTCCAGCTGTTGGCGTCGGTGCTTTCATTTCTTTGGGCCACCGTTGACTGTCCTGCGGCTCCAGACCTGAAATTGGCGCAAACACGATCCTCCCATCCCTGTATAGCCATCCCAGGACAACATTGAACGTTTGAAGTGTCGGCAAAGAGCCAGGTGAGGCGACGACGAGAGCCTCGGTTTGCCGACCGTCGATTTTGTGTATCTGAAAACGCAAATGCTGGGAGACTAGCACGTTGTCTGCATAAATGGTAAAGCAAGTAGGTATATTCAAACTAAATACGAAGTAGCGCCTTGAAATCAAGTTGCTCCAGGCTTGTTCGGCAGCTTACATTATGCCACTCGTTTCTCGCTCCCACGCCAACATTCACTTCGATATCGTGTATTCGGCCATGACAAATATAAACGTCGCTTGTTACCCGTCGACAAGTTGACTACATCTCGAGTTTGGTCTTCTTTCGGATGCTGCCGTTACCCAGGTTCATCTCCCGCAGCTATAATGAGTCGGCCTCGCTATCATCCCAAGCCATGTATCGCTCGGCGGCGCTGGATGGGGGCAAGTGATAGGATTGTGAATGCTCTCTGTGTCTTTGCCTTCCCTATTGTCACGTAAATGAGGACAAGAGGAAACACGTCGGTAACAACATTACCGACACCCTGGGTGACAACAAGGCTCCGTGTTCGCGTACACATGGGTGAGACCAAGGCGGCAAGAAAATCGAGTTGTGAAGATCCCGTAGGTGAGCACATGACGGCAAAGGCAATGGATATGGACAGGTGCCAAACCGAAATGACGACAATACCGGTGATGGAGACAACGCGCATCCATTGTAGAACGCTGAAAAGCTGAAGGTAAAGAATAAAGACGGAGATTTTGACAAAGCAAATAGCCAACGGGCTGACTACTTCAACGAGGAGACCAAGCTTGGTTGGTGATGAGCCTTTCGCGTTCTCGCGGAGAGACTCAAACAACTTGGAAATAAAGACTTACGACGAGCTGTGATTTTGTAAACGAGCTTAGAACAACATTCCATGCTTCTTCCCCAAATGCACCTCCGGAAACGCCTATGAAGCAATTAGCGGCAATGCACAAATGTTGACCTGACAAAAAGTTGATGATACAAGTTATAGTCATAACGGTAAAGGCGAGGCAAAGCATCTGGACCGAGTCAGTCATCACTGTGGGCAATGACGAATGCAAAAAAACGGACTAATCCTGTAATGAAGACGACTTTAACCCTCCTTATTAGTTGCCACAGAGCGAAATAGAAGAACGGGGCGCTGATGAGGAGACGAATTGTAAAACTGACTTTCGTCGGCCACGGTAGCCTTCCGGTGAGCGTATGCTATTGAAACGAATCGGATAAACGCAAACATCAGAATTAATGGGATGCATACGCTGGCAGTGATGTAAACTTGGTAGGCATTAGAGTCGGGATTGACGAAGTTGGGCGTTATCCCCGGAGGTGGTGTTTAAATGGGATATTGCAGATTGCGTGACAGCATGTCGGTGTCCATTAGTCCTGTCACGGCGTCGATGACGGACGACAGTACTTTGAAATGAATGAAAAGGAAAAATATGCTTAACACAGGTGAAGTTGGAGCATTTGGGATAAAACTATTGTTGACGGGAGAGCCGCGGCTTTTACCAACGGTGAAGATCCAAGCGAGATGACGGCGTCACTCCGGTTAGACTGCCAATGGTTCCTAAATGCTTGACTCGGGTATCTAGTGAGTGTCGTTACTTCTAATGACATCCTGTGGCTTGCGGCGCTAGCCTTGTTGCCTTCATACCGCTTACATGTCTGCTAGCTGGGGGCGGTATTGCAGATGGAGGCGGCAATTTGTCGCAGACGGGGCGAGACTCATGTAACCCAACGTCCCTTCAACAAAAGGGTGCTGAGGAAACAAGGTGTGGTGTCCCAACTACATGTTTTGTATCAATCGTGAGTCGACACAACACTTGCACCTCCGATTTCAAAAGGGCGTGTTCAAAAGGGCGTGGGGATCATTCAGCATACGGATTGCCTTGATGTATTGACCAGTCTTCAAGCAAGGGAAATTGGCCTATAACCCCGATACGGAAAATCCAGCCTTGGCCTGTTTACGATATTATCCTGACGAAAAGGATACTATAATAGAGGTGCGTGAAGAATACTGTGGAATTAAGATCTTTTATAACTTTACCGCTCGCGTAGCAATAGAGACAGATTTTAGGGTTTAAAGAAAGGGAACAACTTAGCGATAATATACGTATTTTAATAACATTCAAGTGATATTGTACTTGACGTGCTATGGCGTTATATGCGCGTATATACATGAAGGTGCTATACAGCACACGTATCATGTAATCAACGTGAAATAGCATCATGTGCAAGGTCTAGCCTGTGGCTTCTATGAACAGCGAGCCTTGCTGGTATCTCTAGCTTACAAAACTCACGCACTCCTTTTACATGTATTCTGCTGTAACGTTTCACCGCCATCGGTCATAATAATAGGTCTTATTCATTCCTCGTGGGAATCTGCAAAACATTAGTCGAAATAGGGGGTCGACCTTGGCAGCTTACATATGTTGGCAAGAAATAATGCAATTTATTCCCCGAGAAGGCCCATAAAACTAGTATTAAGGCTATACAATTATATTAAGTTAATACGGTAAGTAGGGTATATAACTTGGCTTAATAAGTATAACTCGAATATACAATCTCTGTGACTCGATATACCAGCGACAACGGGAACGGGGGATATTCAGCATAAAGAATTATGTAGGTAATAAGTATAGCTTAATGCGACATGACTCATCCGGAATACAAAAACCTAATACCTGGTAGAGATAAAATCAATCAAGGGTCCGGTCTTATTAGAAGTTCCTGTGGGTCAGAGACGTTGCGCCAAATCCACTGTGGAATCCAACTACCCACAATGTTAGCTGATATCGCATTATAGATTGCTGTAGGCATGTCCAAGACTTACTGCAGTAAGAAGCAGTTTCTACCTGTTGGAGAGCGAAGCTGCTACGAGTCAGGAGGATTATTACGAATCTCTGGCTTCTTGCATACGGCGAAACGTGGCAATAGCGAGCTTCTGTTTACATAAATTGGGCGTGGCCCTTTCAACTTGGTGAGCATCTCATCACTAGCTTCGACAGTCCAGACTTTGCTCTTGGCCGCATTTTCTTACACGACCAGACTCTTTCAACCCTACGATCCAGCCTTTTAGCACCATGAAGTACGCTGTCCTCCTTGTTGCTGCCACCATGGGCTCCTGCCTGGCCCAGTCCCCCTCCGGGCAGAAGCTCCCCTTCAAGCCCGCCCCAGAGAAATCGGGCATATGGTGCCCTATTAAGGGCTACGACGAAGATGGATGCGGCACCAAGAGATACTACCAGGCCATTAATATGATCAGTCAACAGTCCTAGTTCATCCAGGTTCAACTCTAAACCCCTTTGGGATACTACCGAGGCCTGCTTTAATGCGCATGAGCAAGAGCCTAAGGAAAATGGCAAGCGCCCTTTTCACTTTGGCTTTAGTGCCGGCCCTGACTGCGCCGACAGACATGGAGGCTTGATGACGGTAACGTCGTGCGGCACCGAGACGTACTGCAAGGCGATTGATGAATGGGGCAGCGAAGACGGAAGACTGCAGGAGGATATCCGCTGGAGTAGCACCAAGGAGTGCCTAGACGCCCACGTCCCTGAGCCTAGGAACCTGCCCTGGAAGCGGCGTGACAAGGCTAACTTTTGCGGCAGCCGTGCAGATTATAGCGAGAACACTTGCGGCACCGAGGAGTATTGCAGGTTGCTTGAGAAACAACCAGGCCTAATCTCCACGCCGCCCTATATCGGGACCAAGACACAATGCCTTGCGGCCCACGTGCCAGATCCGGACGCTATCTGGTTCCCAGTTGACTAGTCGAGTCTGAGCAGTCAACGCTCTGGGAAGGTCTCGAGCTGTTTTTGTCTTACCATAAGACTACCAGACGCCAGGTTTCCGCCCAGTTTCAATGTTCGCCTTCGCTCCACACCCTCGCGCTACGACAATGGTTATGCACCAAAGACCACACTAATAAATGGGGAATAGGGTAATAGATTAGTTGAAATAAATCATCTTCTTGTATACTCTTGCATAATACAGATCAATCCATAGACTAGGATCAAGGCATTACTCGTACGCTACAAGTATACTATCCGTTATCGACGATCAAGTAATTATTTGCAGGAAGTTATATATTCCAGGCACCAAGCTCGAGGCCTTCTGCTGTCAGAGTCTTGCAATAAAAGTGGTCCAAACATCGAGTAGGCTGCAGTTTGGACTGGTATACTGTCTCCAGTTGGGCCACAGTCTGGCAGTGATCCTAGAGGAGTGTCGGAGCATTGCATTCGGTTTCATCGATACATAATACGGTCCTTTTCACGTCTTCGGTGATTCCCACGTCAGGAACCGGTAGCTGCGGTAGTCAGGACGGTGTGGTACGCATGGAATTTAAATGCTGATAAGCGTATTACCAGCAAGAACATATCGTCTACCTCCGAATCCTCCCGCGAAGCTTGGCCTGCGGAGCAGTCTTGGCCTCCATTGCTGGGATCCCCTTGCATGTTTAAACTTGAGAATCTTTCTGGTCTATATATCGTTTCCCGGTTAGCCTCTCAGATGGACTTACTGATAAAAGGCATGATGCGGCTGTACTTCTCCCAGTTCAGGCAACGGACAGTAAGAAAGCTTTCTGACGAGGTCTGAGAAATGAACAAATAGTAGTTTATAGTGCAGAGAGCAGAATAATTCTTTACAGAATCCATTCTAACTATCTGTAAAAGTCGATAAATTGCTACTTGAACTGGGGTGGCTGTGACAACATACATTGTTAGCAGGCAGGTGAATCCATACAATATACGACTTATTCAAGGGAAGCGTTGAACTGTAGAAAAGTTCCAAGACCGATTTTGCAGCTGTAGGCAGCTGAATACAGCTCCGAGTCGTGAATCTCGTCTGGAATGCCTTAATTCCGGCTTTGTAGACCCAAATGAGTCCCACGAGTTGCTCGCAGTGGTCTGCTTTTAATTTACCTAGCTCCCCAGTTGCTATATTGCGCATTCTTCCATCGTCTCAGGTCTTCTTGATGCTTCTAGGTTCAGCAAAGATACTAGCCAGGTGTCTGGAGCCCCTTGATTACGCGAGGGGTGGCGTTGTGTCTCTAAACCGATCTATCAATGTCGGAATTGCCGCCGCTTCTAGAAGTCTCACAACCATCTGCTTGTCCTCGACGAAACTTGTACAGTGGAGGGGGGGGCATTGAAGACTGTCTCCTGCATTGGGGTCTGAAGCTTGCTTAAGGGCCTCCTCAACATTTTCTTTATCGTGCGTGCCCTCACGTGCATAACATTCTACTGCGATGTGCATCGGTGTCTGGCAGGATATTTGTCTTGATAGTAAGACAATCTACCTTTGTATATTCTAACTTACTTGGGGTAGCGTCCATGATCGTCTTGGTATGCCGCATCACACTTTGCTTGTTGTAGCACTGACTTGAGGGTTTGAGCTTAGGGTTACGATGGAGGTACATATGTATCACAGGGGCTGTCAGGGGCTTCAGCCGGGTATAAAAAGGGCCAATTTCCCGGGTTTTCAGGGCATTCATCTTATTCCTGCAGGCATGACGAATATGACCTTTTGGCCCAAATCAATGACCCAATTCTGCTGTGTAAATTGCAGTTTTTCACCCAACACCTAGTCTGTCTTGCAGCCTCAGCTAAGGCCACCTGATTGTCATGGCAAGATGGTGAGCCCCAACAGATATCGACCAGTCACAAAAGACGAGTAATGTTCCGCGTTGCTTTGAGAAGAGATTCGGAAGACGGCGAATCAACCGACAAGGCGAAATTACATCAAGGTACCGAGTACCAAGGCCCAGGTGGTATGACAGCGATTAAAACACCGAGGATCAAAAAACCAACAGCACGAGACAGCTCTGTGCCAATCGCTCTGTGTTGCATGGGAAGCCCGGGGAGTTCTCGTCACGCAAAGTCATGTCGACATGCGACACGACAGGTCAGTAAGCCTACGTAGTATTCGTACTGCTATCTGAAAAGACTGGTTGTTGGGCGGACTGTCTTCCAGCCTTGGGCTGCCGCCTATTGAAAAGGCATGAATAGATTGGCCGTCTGATTTCCGCTGGACAATTACGCTGCAAATTGCAATCCCATCGCTTTGGCAAAGTATACGTCGTCGGGAGACCATTTCATTCCGAGATTGCTGTGCCGGGTAGGACAAACTCAGTAAACAGCCTTATTGAGTATTGAGACGAAACTGCGTCGCCCCGCATGTGCCGGGGAGGCAGACACAGATTCTATTCTTGGTCGGATCGGTCTTGTCCCCTTCTTGTGAGCGTGGGAGACGGGCATATTTACGATGAATGACGGCCGGGGGTAGAAAGGGATCGTCTCGCTCCAGTCCAACAAGACTACAATGTCAACATGTACTTGGTCTTGTCCGGAGCCGCGCGTGCTCCTCGCTCGCCTGGGAATTGGACCACCTCGTAGGTCATGTCGTGCGATGTCGTCTGGTCCTTGCCGCGCTCTCCAACTCAAAAATCACCAACCGCCTCGTCCTTGTTCGTCGCAAACCTCCCCCACACTTTGGATGCCATGGAAACCCCAACACCTATCATGGAAACGGCAATAGTTGAACCGGAGCTGGTCGCTCGCGATAGATCCCTTTAGCTGGTTATCTTTTCTCTGTGCTTTATTGGCTTCACGGCATCGCCCAGCTTTGCGCTATCTTTGGGCACCGCTGGCCGACCATCCTCTCGGTTGCCATGTTCGCCCTGGGCAGCAGCATCGCGGGCGGCGCTAACAGTGCTACGACTATGGTTGCTGGCCGGACTGTCTAGGGCTTGGGAAGCGGCGGCATCACGCTGCTCGTCGAGTTGGTCGTCTGCGACATGGCGTCGCCGAGGGACCGGGGGAAATATCTCGGCATCGTGCTTTCTACCACGGCACTGGGAGCCATTGTCGGGCCCGCGGTTGGCGGCGCGCTGCCACAGCGAGACTGGCGCTGGTGCTTCTACATCAACCTTCTCATTTGCGTCTTGGCCCTGCCCGTCATGGTCTTGTCCCTTCGAATCAAGCATCTGCGGGTTCCGTGGACAGTCGTGTTCACGCAGGTGGACTGGGCCGGCAACGTCATTTTTGTTGGCGCAACCGCGCTTTCTCGTCGGCCTCACGTTTGGCGGAACAATGTACGAGTGGTCTTCGTGTCGGACCATGACTCCCATTGTCGTGGGCCCGGTTGCCCTGGCCAACTTCCACGCGTACGAATACTACATCAAGGCCGCCAATCAATGCGTTCCTCCGCACGCCTTCTCCAACCGGACCTTGGGAGCAGCCTTTTACATGGTGTTTGTTTCGTCCATGTTGCTGCAATGGGTCTGTTTCTTCTGGCCAGTGTATTTTCTCGCCGTTCGCGGCGCGAGCCTGGTGCAGCCAGGGGTCGACTTCTTCAAAGTTGCCTTTTATGTTCCTGCTTATCCCCGGGTCGGCCGTCGTGGGAATTATTCTCCCCGAAACTGGCCGCTACTGCCCCCTACACGCCGTAGGCTTTGTCCTGAGCACACTCGGGCCCAGGCTCAACGTTCTTCTGGACAAGGATACGCACGCGGGCGTCTGGGCCATGCTTCAGATAGCAGATGCCGTAGGGGGCCGCTTTCTCCTCCCAACTCTTCTGCCCGCGGCGCTGGCAAGTTTGCCTGAAAAGGACGTTGCCAGCACCACCGGCATGTACTCGTTCTTGCGGAGCTTCGGCTACGGATGGGACATCACGATCCCCAGCGTCACGTTTCAAAACCGGTTCGACGCTGTTTCCTGCCGGATATCGGATTCCCGCCGTGAGAAGTACCCTTGGGGGCGGCAGGGCATCCGAGCTTTCAACTGGGGCCTTTGTGCAGGCGTTGCCGCAGCCCGTCAAGTCCCAGATCCTGGATGCGTACCTCGAGACACTCAAGGCGGTCTGGCACGGTGCCATGGCGTTTGGGGCCACAGCACTAATCGCAGTGGCGGTTGAAAAACATGTGCCACTAAGAACCGTGTTGGGATCCAAGTACGAGATGGAGGAGAAGGCTAACAAGGACAGACAAGACGTTGTTGAGGCGGCGACCGGGGGGGGACAAGACCACTGTGTAGAGTCGAGTATTGCGTTCGTCTACCGCGCTTCACTGGGACGCTCAAGAATATTTATACCATTTACAGAGGTTGATGCTGTCAATTGCGTTCATATTCGGCAACCTCATCACATAGGCTGCTTGATGCGCGTGAGGATTTCCTCGCACAACGAATTCGGCCAGTTGTGCATGCAAGAGTGCATAAAGTACGCCCAAGCACCTTACAATTAGATTAAATCATGCATCAGAATGTAAAGGGACTGGGGAAGCTGGGGCTTCTCACCCTTCACAGGTTGCTCCGTGGTGAAGCCGTAGTCTATGATCCTAGTGGACGTATCCAACAATCCAAGTCTATGATCTGGCTGGTCACGGCCGGTACATGCTAAAGAATGAGCCTCCCTGGTGGGTTCGGGAACGATATATTTAATTAAAGAAGCCCGCCATAAATATTCCCGCCAAAGTTCACCAGAAAGCGTCAAGTGCGCTTGCATCGGCGTCAGCAACGCCAATGAGCCTTTGCTGAACGGGAAACATGGACATGGACTCGACAGGTCCATCGAAGGCAAGCGGCTCAGGTTATAGGCGCGGAAGTAGTCAATCAAGTGTCAACTCCCTCTCGGCCAACGGCCTACAACCATTCGTACAGGCGTTGATCCGTCTTGTATGCGTGCATCGGAGGCGTGTCGCTCGCATAAGTCAGACCTTTTCATCCCCGCCCCCGTAAGGATTCGTTCAGCCTTAGTACGGATACACTCATATCGGGAACTCTCATGGTCTTGGACAACCGCAGCAGACCCCGGGGGAGGGGGGGGGGTGATGATATTTTGGCGACTGACAGCGAAAAGTAGCCATGTGCAACTTCGTGTAACATGTCGACACGCATGAACACCAGGAGATGGAGCAATTCATCATCCACGACGGCCCGCGACAACTAGTGATCCTGGTCGAAATCGATGAACGCGTCGTGTTCGGGTGGGAAGGGACGACGAGGCATTCATAGGCTGACGGTTGTTGATGTGACCGGTGTCCCCCAAGACGTTGCAGTGCAAGCAGGGAATCTGGATGATGGCTGCGGCGAACTTGTGAAGAGAAGAATGGTTGGGGATGAAGGCGGGAATGCCATGTACGGGAGGACTTCATTCTCCCATGAGGGAAGCATTCCAGCTACTGTGCCACACATGGCGCCGTCAGCCGGTCAGTAGCAGAATCGAATATGAATCTGCTCGCTGTGATGTTGTGGTGAGGAACCCAGTGAACCGAGAAATCGATAACGTAAAACGACACGCGCGTGCGGCATTGCATGTTCAAAGGCTGATTTGATCAAATATCATTGATGATTCATCGATTTGCTGAATTAGGGGGCATTGAGGCGCAAGGCGAAGAACAAAGGGCCTCAATCGTCTTGGCTTTGTTTCATTGATGCAGCTGGCTTCAGGTGTCACCGTCTTCCATCCCTATATTCTTTGTGCGTTTTCCGTTTTTTCCAGTCGAACCCTTGCATCACATTCTTTCCATGCGCGACAAATATTCTGGTTTCTTTGTTCCCCAAATACAGCTAGCTTCAGGTGTCGGCGTCATTCACCACTTCCCTGCCAGTGGTTGGAGTATGCATCCAGACTGATACTTTGGAAATATACTACGTGGCCGACCTGCTATTAAGTAGCTACATGAGTTGAATGAAGATGACCCATGCGTGAACTTAAAATAAACACCATTTTCTCCCCGGCTTACTAGACCCTGATTCACCAAGGTTGCATGTACCCTGGCTCTTTTGCACTACTTGAAACGGGCAATCACCCGAGCGACAACATCTCCTAGACATCTTCTGAACTCAGTACGCACAATCACTTATGGGAAACATTTATTTTTCACGTGTCAGACGTTTGGGTATATAAATAAGAGACTGTCCCCTCGTATTCCGACCATTATGCTGCTACAACACGCCGGCCAAGAAGTAGCCAACAACCTTCTGCCCTTCGACAACGAGCGATTTCCGCAATACAATAAGTGTCACCACTCCACAACTTGCATCATTCTTCTTGGATACGATGTCGTCAACTGCAACTACAGTAAATCCAACTACAATTGGCCTGGAGCTGGAATTCCTGGTGGTCAACAAACCAGGGACACCCACTAATGAAGCAGCCTCGTCCGAAGACGATCGCTGGCCACCTGTGCCGAATCCCAAAGCACATTCTGATTATTACCACGTGGAACCCCTGTTGGAGATTTGCAAGCTTCTAGAAGATCAAGGTCGCCAGGTCGCATGCATACTCGACAATACAAAGGGCCAAAATCCATTGATAACAACTCAAGACAGCAGCATTCTTCTGCGCGAAAGCAAGACAGATGGCTGGTTTCATCTCCATCGCCTCTCTGTCGCTAAGGATAAAGACATTGGAAGGCTTAGGGAAAAAACAGACTACCGAGTTTGGAATACAAAATTTGACGAAAGCCCTAAGAAGCTACCGTTGCGTTTCGCCATTTCGAATTTCGAGTTGGAGCGTACCATTGAAAGTACGCTAGATTACCCTGTCCTGGAAATGATATCACCGATCATCTCTGAACCGACACAAGAAAAGGACATCTTGGATTTGGTGGAGACACTGAGAAAAAAGTTCAAAATATCAATCAACCCCAATTGCGGCTTGCACATCCATGTCGGTTATCACTCAAATCTGCCACAGGATTCCGAGGATTCCGAGCCTTCTGAGGCTTCCGGGGTTTCTGATGATTTGGAGGATTCTGAGGATTCGGAGGATTCTGAGGATTTCAAGGCTCCCAAGACTTCCAAGGCTCCCAAGGCTCCCAAGGCTCCCAAGGCTCCCAAGGCTCCCAAGCCTTCCAAGGCTTTAATCAGAGCTAAAAAGGTAGCTGCGATAGTATTCTTGCTCGAAAAGACTTTGATCCGTGAGCTTTGTCATCCAGATCGACGATCGGCGCTGCAGCTGAAGCTTATTGGTGATGAGTCGGCATTAGCCGAAGCGGCCAAAAAAACGCCGGGTCGCGTTGTTCGTCATCCGAAATTCAACAATTTGGTAGAAAATATCTCTCAATTTCGAAACCAGTCAAAGAACAGATGCCCCGAGGAAGCTTCCGTCTTTAGATTCTTGGAAGTTCTATTTTCATATCCGATGATGGAAAATAAGGAAGGTCGACATTTCAAGAAGAATCTGCAAACCGAAAAAGGGGAGAGAACCAGTCTTGCATTTCGCAGGGATATCAAAACTATAGAGTTTCGACACTTCGAGTGTACTTTCGACACCAACATGATCAAATTCTGGATTGAGTTTGTGCGGCAGATATTGTCTATTTGCAGCAAATCAGAACTAGAATTTGAGGCCGATTTCAAAGATTTGTACGAAATGGCGACCAGGCAAGAGCAAAAGCCGAGCTGGGAGGATTGGTTGGAAAAGCTTGGTCTTTCTCAATACAGGGAAACCTGTGCTAGCTACATTGAAAGGTGCAAGGAGTCGCCTCTTGGTGAGTCTATCATACTGCCCGAGTCCTTTGATTTGTAAGGCTACGGCTGTATTTTAGCTAAGCAGGCAGGAAGCACATCTAAGAGTACGAGTGGATAATATGCCGTATTTGTGACAAGAGCTGAGAAATAGGGCTTGGAGTGTGATGGCTTAGTTTGAAGATAGTTTTATATAGTGTTAAAGGTCCTTGGTTCTTGAAGGGATGACAAGGCGGGCTTGATTTATTAGATACATGAAGGGAATAGAGATGCCTGATATTCCGAAATGCTCCGTGATAACATCGTGTAACCATCGTTTGCTGACATAGTCCGTACGACAGTAGTACTTCACACCTGCTAAGCTGCTTTTAGAGCTCAAGGCAAACGACGCACAGGGCAGCAGAGGTGGAAGAAGACATGTCGCACGGATAACGATAGTTCCAAACAAATATCACGAGACGTTATATACTGGGTCAGAAGAGTTTTGAATTCAAGTCTGCTATAAAGGGATAGCCCATAAGTAGTAGACCATCCACACATTGGGACTGTCGAGTAATGGGCACTACTTATTTCATGTTGAAGGGTTCCAAATTCAATATATACCATTATTGGAGTTACAGGAACTGTCATTCAGTAAGTTGAATATTAGGCTCTTTGAGAACAAATGAGAAGCTACCCGGTCTCAAGGAATGGCCGTTAATCCTCAGTGCTGGGTGGACTATAGCTTCTCGTCTGGAGCGGTCTGGTTAAAACGAGTAATGGAGGAGAATGAAGCCGTTGTGCTTCGCATAGCGATTTGGAGTCGTCATATGTGCCGACGATGTCGACACACAAGGCTCAGCCAGTGGCGTAATCGCCAATTATCTTTCAGTTGATCTTTCACACGCGCATTACTGTAACATCTGCTTTTGCATTCTTGGGGATAATGCCGAACTCAGCCGCGCGGAGGCTTTACAATACCACCGAATTGTCTCGGATTTAGTCATGGGCTGACGTGAGCTACCAGTAGGGACCAAGAGCTACCTCAAGTCGTCAATGCCGGTCTTGATCAAACGCTCGTAAGTCAGACATGAATTTGAGAGACGAATTTCGCTGTCGTACCAAGTTTTGAATTGGCATACACCGATACGATACGATGAATCTCTTCTCATGTCAGCGGCTTTTCCTGTTTATTCTACTCCGCAGGTGGATAAAATGCAGGCAGAATTCGAGACAGTGAGGCAGTATATGCGTCAACATCGAGACCCTACTGCATTATCCGCACTTATAACGGCTATAAAATTTGCTGTGACAAAGCGTCAGGGCACATACGCAACAGGCGGGGAGACAGAGGGAATGTTTGTCCCAAGCATCATGCTTGTAGTCACCCACACGCTTACATTCTTGTCATCATCTTCCCCCACTATGATTGCATCTTGTGGAATGATTCAACCGATAAAAACGCACATATTGGGCAATATCACGGGGAGAGAGGACAGGGTCTTGTTATAACAACGAGTCATTTGAGGGCTCCGAGCGAAGACGCGTACTCTTCGCCAAGTACTACACCTGGCAGTACACACTAAGCAACAAAGTAAAATACATGAGTTACATTGCTGTAGACAATATAATATTTAGATATATTCTAACTATTAATCGATGTGCCGGAATGGCGTAGCTTCTGTTGCCTGAATGCTTGTCTCTCTACACGGACTGCAGGTCACGCTTTTATCCGCGGCTGACTTGACATCCTCTCAATTGCACGTCCTCTAGCTAACACGGTAATCCCCATATTTGTTGGCCGTTCACTCACCTTTACACTTGACTCTTTTCTCTTCTGTCTGCCGCCGTGGATAGGTCGGGTTGTAGTAAGCACCCACTTTCTTTCCAAAAAGAAGGAGAAGGAGAGCAAGACAAGAAAGCAAAAAATAAATCATGAAATGTCGTCCCCTCACGCTATGGACTTGCCAGCCATGGGGCTGCCGCCGGGCGTGGTGCTGAATTTCGAGCGACCAACCAGCAGCAACGCCATGTGTTGATCGTCATTTCTGTGTGTCTCGCTGTCTCGACAATTGCCGTCTTGTTCCGTTTGTATTCAAGATGGGTAGTTCTGCGCAAGTTTGAGCTGCAATAATATCTCTGCTTGGAATCGTACACGATATATCTCTGGATTCCCATCATATATATCCGTCTCAGCTGGAATCCTGGTTGGTTCGTCCATCAATGGGATTTACACATGAGTGACCTGATGGAATTCTTGCGCGTAAGTCAAGTCGTCTGAAGTAATATGTCTTCAAGGCATTCCGGGCGTTTATTCCGCGTCCTAAAATTTTACAATGTATAGCTTTCCATTCCCACGACGTGCATGTTCCTCAGTCTCATCATTACGATCAAGACAGCCATCCTCGTGGAGTGGATCTGCATCTTCCTGCCAGATGGCGGCAATCAGCGTCACCTGTTCTTCTGGACGTGTCACTTCATCATCTGGGCCAATATTATTTACTGTACAGTCGTCAATCTATCTTGTGTGCCGCATGAGTACCTCTGGAACCGCACAGTTATAGGAGGCTGCTGCAGAGTAAACACGGCCTATCTGGCCCTGGCGACGGCCTGCTTGGCCTTCGCAATCGACACTATTGTTTTGTTTATTCCGCAGCGCATTATTTGGACTCGTAACATGTTGCGGCGGCGCAAGCTCGGCGACTCAATTGTGTTTACGCTGGCCATGGCTGCCTGTGTCGCGTCCATTGTGCGGCTCTATGTCACCGTGTTGAAATCCATGAGCGCCGACCTGACGTACCACTCGTCAATGGTGCAGCTGACGGCGGTGGTCGAGGGCGTGTGCGGGATTTTGGTCCTGTGCGTACCGGCGATGCCCAAGGCCGTGAGTGGGATGAAGCGGAAGGGCTATGGCATCGCGGCTATCTCGGGCAAGGCGGCAGACCAGTTGACCCGATGGCTGCGTCGGCCGCCTCGTAAGGATGATCCTGACGGCGACAGTAAGGACAAGGACGACAGTCTGTCTTGGCATATTGGATCTAGCTTGGACAGTCGTCCGCTGCCTAACATCAACGCGGACGGCCTGGGACTGGGCAATACCATCAATGGTCCGCAGCACGAGGTTGGGGGCTGCGAGCTAAGTCTCAAGACTGCTGACGAGAGATACGGGTGCCTCCGTGACGGTCATGGAACATGAATATTGGCAGTTGACGCCGGCATTGAGTAGCACAAGGCTGTGACGGACATGGACTGGGACTCATAGGATCCATAACCCAGCTTCCATACCTCAATGGTTTGACCGGGCTCCAGCGTCTTTGTGCCCAGTAAAGTCTTGCCGAGCGCCTCGCCGTTGACTTCGTCGCCGACGGCAAAAATCCGCTTCCCCAGCCCAAGGTCCAGAAGCTATCATGAGCATTCGATGCCGATGCTGCCGTTAGCACCCGTCACGAGGGCTGTCTTCAAAGTTGGGGCGTGTGACCGTAAGAATCCGAGGAGCCCAGAGGGGTATTGCTACTCGACCCTGGCATTTGATATATTAACCACAGCCTACATCCTCTAGAATACGTCGACGTACAAGTGCATGTACTGCGCACTGGCCTGTGAGTGTTGGCCCAGGTAGTTGGTGAGTTGTGATCGGCTGCCTCATCCTCTATCCCATCTGCGGGATTGAGGGCAGGCAGACATGTTTGACCTTGGTCACTTTGACAGAATTGACACGTCATAAACTTCGCCTTAATGCTTTTCTCTCGTGCAACCACCAGCGACATCGTCGTGCGCCCCACAAATTGTAACCGACTTGCACCAACGAGAACATGAAGCGGCCGGGGCGAGAGACTGTTGTCGCTTTATTCCAGGTGGCCTATTCTTGGAAGACGCTGGCGTAGCCAGTTCAAAAGAACGACATCCGCAATGGAGAAGAGAGGGAAAGAGCGTTGAATGTGTTGAATACGTTGAAAATGGAGCGACACTGTGGAGCACGGTAGATTCATTGCCTTGAAATGTTGCTTCTGAGCTGGCTAGGCATTTATCATGTCTCGGAGAGTAGTACATATGATGTTGGAGCTATCCTCATTGATACGAGCAACAAGGGCTCTATATTTTATGTAAAGTCATGATTCTGATGACATGTTGCAAAGACACTTTATCTGGCTAACTGGGTCTATTTCGGACCAGAGGCAAATAAGTTAATAACTTACAAGAGAAAAGATAACAAGAAGAAGGCTAATTTGTCCTAAGATGCTATCGGGGATGGGGACTGTTTCAATGGCAATTAAAGGTTGTTTGGCGGGGATCCAGTCTACAAACTCAGCGATACCGGAAAGAGCACGGGCGATAATAAACATGTTCCATCTTCGGATTATACCGGCGCCATATCCATCAGACAGGCGGCCGAAGAGACTTGGAATGCTGGTCAGCGTCTGAAGAGGAAGCCAGCCTGCATGTCGACCTACCCTGCGGCGTTGAATATAACTACCAAGTACTGGGCTATTTCGTCTCACATGCACGCCTCCTGAATCCCTGCGAAGCCATATAGTCGTTAGGGATGAAAATGCCCTGGGTTAGGACGAATATGCCCAGCAGCAACATGACAAACGGGAACTCTTTGAAAGGTGCAGCGAAGCGGCCGGCCCGCGTCTTCTTCGGTGCCGGCTTCACCCTTGGGCAGACTGCGAGGATTGCAACAATCTGCAGGCCGAGGATGAGAAAGGTCCCAGTCCTCATGGCCCAGGGGTACCCGACACTCCGGATTATACGACTGATCATGATGGGGAAGATGACGCCGCCGACTGATGAGCCTGTCGCCGTGGTGCCCGCGACTGCTCTGCATTTCTTGCCAAACCAGGCTGAGACACAGGCGAGGGCTTCATTGCGCAGGATTCAGTCATCATGGAATTAGTGTAGATCCAGCCTGTGCTGGAGAAAGAGCAGCACCATGCCCCTAGGACGGCCAGCCACGCAACGGTGCCCCCGTCAGGGCGACCAGAGTCTTCCGATTTCGTATCATCGTTTGGGTTCGTGATGCCGTCTTTGCTGTGCCGGTCGCCGACATCAGACTCCAGCCGTGTGGCTGTCTTGAGGTCGGATCTTGGTGTTGCATGGCAGTGGTATTATCGACGCCGTCCATGCTGGGCATGGTCAATGACTTGTGACACAAAACTGGGGGGATTATTCAAGCATGAGTTAAGTGCAAGAAGCGGCTGGTTCAATATCAATTGCTGGGTGAAGCGGAACGCTCGAGTTGTAACAGCTTGTCCGCTTCACGTACACGTACAAACGCAGGAATCCAGTCTTTATACCGATTTAATATCTCTCTCTCAGAATCTCTTGTTCTTGGCTGATTTCATGTCAGAGCACGATAGCCTGGAGAATTGTAGCATTACTTTGGCCCCAAGCTTTCTCTTGAGTTCCGCTGTGAAGACCACGAAAACCCGCTAAAATCAGGGTGGCGATCAACTCGACGTCAAAGGTTGTCAATCTGGTTGACGTCAATCAAACCAACCGAACTTAACGTAGCCTATTCTACCAACTCAACGTGATAACGATATTGAGTGGGTTACGTTGATTAGGTGTAATGGGCCAGAATTCTCCCGAGAAGCCGTTTAGATATACAACATCCTTCCTAGATGCAGAAGCCAGTGGGTGTCGCCCAAGGAAAAGATGGACCGCTGGTTTCACCAACACTTTCGATGGTACAGACCACAAACGTCGACTTCGGTGCCACAAAACACTTCCAACCAGCCTGGCACGGGATTTATGCATATAGATGCAAGGTATAGACGTCAATCAATTCGAGCTTGGCCCCCGAGCACACGTCGGGTATCTCGTTGGCTACCACGCCAGCAGTATCTATAACATCTGGGCCACCAAGATCAATCAGGTTATCCTGTCCCGAGACATACGATTCAATGAAGAGGAATTCTTTGACCACGCAAAAGAGCGACTCGGGATTCAGCCAGTTGTTATAGGAAGTACGCTCCTTAGAGAGCAGCTCTACAGGAGCACACTCAATGGTAGAGTGCTTTTGAGTGTTCATTGCCAACGTAACTTCTATGATTTCATTGACCCGTTCAGTAGATCCGCTATCCGTTTTCCAAGCTCTAGGCTTTGCTTCCACCACTCCATTGGCTTGCTCAACCAAGCCTCGGGTTTGGGGTGATCTTGGTGCTCCGTTGATAATCTGGACCCTATACTTACGCAGCAACAGCAACGGTCTCGAGCCGCCGGTTCCGGAATCGTTCCGGCCACCTCGTATATTAGAGCCAAGGCGTTGTCTTATTATTGGTATATGAGCACTCTTGGTTCTCACGCCATATCTGGCTTTTCCTAGCTTGTAAACGAGTACTCTTAGCTGTTTCTTGCGCGAGTAGTATATTATTATAGTTTTATAGAGGGATAAGTAGAGGCGGCGATTATTTAAGAGGACTATTAAGAAGCACTTTATAGGGGGAGCTTATAGGGGGAGGTATTAGAAAGTGTATCAAGATATAATAGTAAATAGTAATTTATATTAGTTTATATATATCAAGCTGAGGTGATATTTAAATAGGTGATTTTTAATATTATTGTAACTGCTAAAAGAAAAGAGAGAGTCTTCGTCTTATTTATTTAGTTACTGCAAGTCAACTCTAATAAAGAGTAAAATTAATGGGCGTAATTTTTTAGAGGAAAAAGGATAGAGCAGAGGTCTCGGCAAGTGGGGCCGTGCCGTGCCGGGGTGGGGCATTTCGCACAAGAAAGGATGATAAATAACGTTGATTGGACGAGATCGGCATGGGTACGCTTTTTGGAGCAAAAACTGCGGCTAGACTAGAAGGCCTGTACACATTCTGGTAGAAAAATCGGGGCGTTAACGAATGGGCACGCAACCCGAGCTGTCCTCATTAATAGGTCAATACATATGTACTTATGTATGCCTAGTCCTCAGACGAGTGGCGGCTACCTTGGCTAGCTGGGTCAAGGATCCGCCGGACATCATCTCGAGCACGCTCATCTCGATACCTACCACTTGCCGGAACCATCGTCTTAGTTCGGTTGCCATGAGCGAGTCAAGTCCCATCTCTGGTAGGGTCAGTTCGGTGTCCACCTCATGGCTAGGCCTCAGCAGGAGGTCGTTCACCATCGCTCCAACCTCGCACGCCAGGACTTGGATGCTAGCTTCATCTTCCAAGATGGTCACATCATTCGAAATCTGATTGAGCAACGACTTGAGCACGCCCGAGTTGCAACCCTCTGTATGTATCTCGCCGGAAATGTTGTGGTAGCTCCCCATTCGTCTGTCATGGCGCCAGCTGCAGCGATTCATGGCGTCCTCCAAAGGCAAATCCGACCGCAAGCCCATCAAGACCTGACTTGTATTGCTCCACGCGGTCAAGGGTTCGTTGCAAGAAATCGGCCCCGTGTTGCATGGCACTGCTCCCGCCTTTGCTGTCAGGAGGGTGAGTTCAACAAAGTCGAGATAGTTCTTCTCGCCGAGGTAGTAGGCTCCTTGCAACCTCATATTTCTTCGCGCTGTGGCGCTCTCTGCGATATACCCGGCCCCCCTTATCGGGGAAATGTTCAACACGGCTGTTGGCAACCCGAGATTTCTCCTAAACTGGCAGAAGGCCTCAAGGAACGAGCTGGACGCTGCATAATTCCCCTGCCCTGGATGGCCAATGACGCTGACCAAGGAGCTGGCGATCCAGAAGAAGTCCAACGGGCGCTCCGCGAAGGCGAGGTGTAGATTCCACGCGCCGCTTACCTTGGGTTTTGTTACCGCATCCCACTGTTCCCATGTCATGTCAACCATGGCGCTGTCCCGCAGCACCATGGCAAGATGGAACACCCCTCGGATCGGTGCCACCGAGGAGTTGATGGCCGTCTGTACATTGTCCATGTTTTCTGCAGCTCCGGCGACCAAGGTGACCTGGCAGCCCATACGCTCGAGCTCTAGTTGCGTTGCCTTGCTCATTTCACTCACCCCTGCGCTCCTGGATAGAAACGTTATCGATCTGGCCCCATGCTCGACGAGCCATATGGCCATGGATCGGCCAAGGCCTCCCAACCCTCCAACCAGTAGGTATGTAGCCTTTGAGTCGAACTCGATGGGTTTTGCCCAAGCCTCGGCCTCATTTTCGATATCCCCGAGGGCCATTGAAACCACCACCTTGCCCATATGGCTTCCGTTCTGAAGGTGGCGAAAAGCATCCACAACGTCTTTCGCCCGGAAGCAAGACATCTTTGGTATTGCTTTTAGCCGGCCATTCTGGTACTCAGCAAGGAACCGATTCAGCGTGTCACTGACTTGGTCAGGCCGCTTCCTTGCCAACTCAAGACCATCGAAACAAGCATATTGGCGATTGCCCAGAAACGGGTGCATGTCTAGCTGCCCGTGACCCAGCAGATCTCGCTTCCCAACCTCGATCATGATGCCGAACTCGGCCACACATTTCCATGAGGCGTGCAGTAAGTTTCCTGACAAGCTGTTGAGGACAAGATCGACGCCACGATTGTTTGTTGCCTTCATGATGCCATTCATGAAGGATTCGTCTCTCGATGAGAAGATGCGTGCACGGGGGATGCCCTCCTTATCCACGAGATGGTTGAGTTTCTCATCGCTCCCCACGGTGGCATAAATCTTGGCCCCGACCATGTTGCAAACTTGGATAGCAGCCATACCAAGGCCGCCACATGCCGAGTGAATGAGTACGCTCTGTCCGCCTTTCAAGTTGCCCATGTCGAGGAGCGTCTTGATTGCAGTGTGGAAGACAGCGGGGATTGTCGCGGCCGCCTCAAATTTCATCCCCTCTGGCATCTTTGCGACTAGCTTAGAGTTAACAACGACCTTGGTGCCAAAACAACCATTGGGGGTCAGCGCCAAGACCCTGTCTCCAGGTTCAAACCCTCTGACATTAGACCCAATGGCAGAAATGACTCCGGAAGCATCCAGACCCAGTGCTCGCGGGGTTGCTCCCCTTGGGTTGTACACCCCTGAGGCTATGAGGACATCTCGAAAGTTAATGCCGACAGATTTGACCTCTATCTCGACGGCCCCAGGAGGGAGAATCCGGGGGAGTTCCTTTTTCACCCAATGAAGCGCTTCTATAGCACTGGGATTTCCTGACTCCAAGGCCACAAGGGTGTTGGCATCCTCGGGGGTGCTCAAGCGTACAAGCTCCTTCTGGAGTAAAAATGGATGATATCGTCCCACGTAAACAATCCCCTTTTCCACGACAAACTCCCTGTCGGGCTCAAGATTATCCTCATCGTCTTGCCGTCGAATTTTCAGCAAGACTTGGAGTACAAGCTCAGCGAACTCTGCTTCGCACTTCTTTATCTCCAGAGTATGATATTTCAGTCCTAGTTCTGCTCGAATGGTTCTTGCAACGCCGATGGATTGTGCTGCTCGTGGATCGATGCAATTTATCTGAGCGGGATTCGTCAACCATAGGAGGTTCTGCGCCGTACTGAGACATTTAAGGGTGTTTTGGAATTTCTGGAAGCTTTCTTCTCCGATGTCTTGGAAGAAGCACTTCTCAAGATCGACACACATGATGACGTCCTGCCCAGTCGGCAACTCTTCTCCCATCTCGAAAATCGTTGTAACAAATTCAATTTGTTGCAGGGCTTCAATTAGGGACCTTGCAACCACCCCCTGCGGCTCACAGGTGACGAGAGACACCATTCTTTCCTGCGGCAGTTCTTCCGACATCCTTTTCGACACAATCGTCATGGATAATGCATACGGTGCCTCCTCGTCGTGTATGACTTCTTCAATGCCCGTAAAACCTGATGCCAAAAGTTCCTCATGCCATCTCGAAGGGTCAACAAAAGGCTCATTTGTGCGGCCGTCGTTCTCCCCCAGCCACCAACCCTCGAAGTGCCCGAAAACGTAGCCCGGAGACCGGGACTGAGTATAGAGTTCTGACAATAAAAGAACTCCCCCAGGCTTAAGCAGTTTATTGAGATTGCGGAGGCTTTCCTCGAGTGATGGGGTGGCGTGAACAACGTTGGCAGCTATAATGAGGTCGTAGGTTGCTGGCGTGAACCCTTGTTCTATGGGATCTCTGGTAATATCAAACACCATGTACTCCATGTTTGGGGCGTGAGAAAAGCGGTCCTTGGCTTGAGGGAAGAAGCCAGCCGAAACGTCGGTAAATGTGTAGGCCGAATACTGAGGCAACCCCCCTTGATGCAACATGTTGCGAAGAATATGCTCGGTCGTCCCGCCGGTGCCCGCACCGACTTCGAGGATCCTCAATTTTGGCCTTGTGCAGGACATGATGCGGACCAGGTTGCCGTAATCAAAGCTAACGGCATCGTAAATTTTGGTCAGCACTCCATCCGTCATGAGAATATCGATGGTGTCCTCTTCGCCCTTGAATATGCGTTCGCAGTTATCGTGGATGAGTTTCAAGCCTCGAGCGAGAGCGTCCCTGGTCGTTCCCACAAGCGCGTCATGTCGGTTGGTAATCATGACTCGCCGCTCCTCACGCGAGATGCCAAAATAGCTAGCGAAATTCGGTACCAAAGGGTTGTTGCTTGTCGTCGCCTCCCGTACCACAAGCTGAAGCCACCGCCGCAGTTTCGCAAAATGAGGCCGGGCTGGTGGAAGCTTCTCCAGTCTCTCGGCGCTGTCAAGGATACATAGGAGCGCCATTTCTTCCAGCACATGTCCATGATTACGGCTGGCCGGTGGCGTCTTGATGAGCTGTTTCGCCTTGACAAAGTCCGCATCGGGTAGCCACTCGAGCCTTGCTGCAGCATGAACATCATTCTTGGTCGGGCCACCCCCGACGGACTCCAGTCTCAGGCCGGACAGGCGAAGCGCCATCTCCCCATCTGCTGTGGCCTCAATCACCTCTCTGCTTTCCGCGACGGACTCCCAGGCCAAGGCAGTCATGCGGTCGCCGTGCGGGAAGATGTCTAAACTCTCAACTTGAACTGGAACAAGCTGTGTGATATCTCTACAAAGCCCCTTCACTTGAGCTACAATGAAAAGTTGTATGCAGGCGTCGATAACCAATGGGTGCATGGTAAACGCTTTTCGGTCATCTTTGCTCGGTACAGCGATGTTTGCCGAGGCAAGACTGGTCGACACAGACGTAGAAATGCCTCCCAGTCCCCTGAACTCGGGCCCGAGGTTGATGCCTTGGACGCCAAGAGCTTCATAGAGCCGAGAGGCGGCCACCTTCCTGGGGAGTTCCTCTTGTTCAAGAGTGCTGCAAGGTATACGCCGAAGTGGCCGGACTTGTCCTTCGACATGCTTGATCCAGTTTGCTCCGTTGTATGAGCAGATGCTGAAAGTGAACCACGACGAACTGTCGGAATCTGTGAGGCGATGAGGATGCAAGGTAGTGATGATCTCTGTATCCCTGGTGTCGGTCAGGACCATGGCAACGCGGGCGACCGCATGCCTGATACTGTATCCCGCTTCGCCAGTCATCTGTCGCACAGCCTCACCAGCCATGGCGACATAGCAAGCGAGAGGGAAAACGACATCCTGATCAACCTTGTGGTCCATCAGCCATGGTTCTTGCTCGAGGGAGAGTATGTTTCGCCACTGTGGCTCGAGGTCGGGCGATTCCAGAGTCCGTGATCCGAGAAGGCAGTGGTGTGGATGGCTGCGCTTGCGCCAGTCTCGAGCCAACCGGCTCTCGTACCAGAAAGAGTTGCTGTGATCCCAGGAGTATTCTGGAAGTCCTGAGATGGCTTTGGCGCTGGTAGGGTAGAGTGCTGCCAAGTCGAAAGGAACCCCTTCCTGGAATAACCGGCCAAAAGCAGACAAGATGCTTGCCGCGCTACTTTCTCCTCGCATGACAGCCGATGCGTAGCTGCAGTGCCGACCAGCCCCGGCGCAGATCTGTCGCACAGGACCAGCCAGAGTCGAGTGCGGCCCGACTTCCAACATGGTGCCGTCACCCTTTAGCTCCATCAGCTTGCTGACGGCTGCTGAAAACCGCACAGTAGAGATGAGGTTTTGGACCCAGTACTTGGGGTTAAAAGCATGGTATGGGCTCACGGCGTGGCCTGTCACACTTGATATAAAGAGTGAGGTTGCAGTGTAGTGCCACTCGCCCAAGGTTACTAATCCTCTCGAGAGGAGTTCCTCATACTCTTTTGCCAGAGATTCCATCTGATCTAGTAGATGGTTAGTATGATTTGCAGCTCTCGAGGTTGAGGGAGAGGGGCTCACGGGAATGGTAGGCTATGTCCACGTTCAAGAGTTTGACCGGAACCTCCGGTAGCTCTGACCGTATTAGTGAGACAGTATCAAGAATCTTGGGACGGTCGCCAGATAACGTTGTGCTCATGGGACTATTTTCGCAAGCAATCTGGACGCCGTTTACAATGAATCTGGAGAGTTCCCGAGGCCCGAGTCCTACTGCAGCCATGGCTCCTTTGGCTTTCCCCAATCGCATTACATGGCCGCGGTAGTATGCGATCACAATGGCAGCCTGCATTGAAATGGCACCCGACGCGTACGCAGCCGCAATCTCGCCACTTGAGTGACCGACGGCAGCCGTGGGCTCAATGCCCGCCCTGGCAAACTTGTTAAACAGGGCGACCTGAAGAGCGGTGCACACGGGTTGTGATATCTCGGCGGCACCGAGTCTAGTGTGCTGGGGCGGCTTCAAGAACTCATCTGAGTACAGTGTTAGATCCTGGAACGATCAGAACGGTTTCAGTTTCCTCACTCTGCAAAGACCAGTCTGGAGCTGGGCTGAGCGCCTGGAGTGTTTTCTCCATTGTTTCAATATCGGCTTTAAACAAAGCATCTGAATCCATAAGCGCCTTTCCCATGCCAGCCCATTGCGCGCCTTGCCCGCTGAATATCAGATACAAGTTTGGTGGGCTTATCGGCGACTTGACAATGCTAGGGGCATCTGTAAACCTGCCGTCGTCGAGGACCGTGTACCCACGATATGGTAGTTTCTCGCGTCTAGTGGCAAGCGTGTAACCGACGTTCCTATGATTCAGAGGATCCGATTGTTGTAGGAACTGCTTGTATCGCGCCAGCTGGCCCTTGAGGGACAGCTCGGTGTGTGCAGACAAGAGGAAGAGCCCGGGACTCGACTGAGGGCGCTCACGCTGTGAGGCATAGCCACGGTACGATTCGACAATAACCTACGCGTAATCATGTCGTTAATAGGGCGCCGGGCGGCGGGACACACGGAGATACGCACATGGGCATTGGTGCCACCGAGACCAAACGAGTTGATGCTGATTCTCTCAGCACGGTCACTGGGGAATGCGGTAGGCCTGATGGGCACTTGAAGACCCCTGGCTGTGAAAGGAACTGGTCGACAATTATCAACATCTGCGAGGTCTAGACGGGTTTGGGGGGCCAGAGCTGCATCAGTCGACTTTGCGTCGTGAACAACAAGAGGCTGCAATCCACCAGCTTACTTTTCGGGTTCGGTTGAACAAACTTGATGTTGGGTGGAATGATACGGTGCTCCAGGGCCAGAATGGCCTTGATGAGGCCATTGAGCCCAGACGCTCCCTCGCTATGGCCGACATTCGGTTTGACAGAGCCAATGTAAACGCCTCGATCGCCAAATATGCTGCCAACTGCCGTCGTCTCGACAACGTCTCCGACGGCTGTGCCGGTTCCATGACACTACAAGTCAACCATGCCAGGTTAGCTAGCTGTCTGCATGGGGAAGCCGTCACGTCGGCCTTGCAAGAACAGTACATGGCCTCTGCCCTGGTGTTGAACGCACCTCAATGTATGCAGTCTGGCACGGGTCCAGGCCAACATCTTTGTAAACCTTGCGGATGAGCGCCGCCTGTGACTCGGCGGTGGGATTAGTTAACCCGTGACTCTTGCCGTCGGAATTGGTGCCCGTGCCACGTATAACTGCCCGTATTGGATTGCCGTCTCGCAGTGCCGTTGAGACTGGTTTTATATAGATTGCGCTGACGGCTTCCGCCCGACCAAATCCGTCGGCCCGCGCATCGAATGTTTTGCAGGAAGCATCCGGTGAGAGGATGCCGTCCAGTCCAAAGGCGGTTGTGACCACCGTTGTCAGAATGACGCTGGAGGTTGCAACAACAGCGCTTATTGCGTCGCCGTTTCGAATCGACCGGCATGCCTCGTGAAGCGCGACCAATGCGGCTGAGCAGGCCGTCTTGATTGTCATACTTTATATTCGATGGTCAGCCAAACAAGGTTGTATGGATGAAACTGAAGTGGACAAACCTTGGGCCCTTGAGATCGTGTTCATAGGACAATCTGTTAGACAGCATGTAATCTTGGGATCCTGTGAGGATATAGCCACCCTTGTGTTGCGTCTCCTTTGCCGCCATGTGCAGCCAGTCGTCTGTGTACGCACCAACAAAGCATCCAATAGGCTGCCCGCGATAGTTGATTTCCCCTGCATCATCCAGGGCTTCTTTGGTGACTTCGAGAAGCTGCCGCTGCTGCGGATCACATCTCTCAACTTCCTGCCGCGTCATTGATGTCAGGGAGGTGTCGAGCCGAGTGAAATCCTCGTCCAGAAAGTAGCCGCATTTAGACTTGACAATCTCTTTTCCTCCCAGGGAGTCGTCAAAGGAGTCGACATTGTATCGAGTCTCAGGAACTGGACCGATGGCATCCTTGCCGTTGATGAGAAGATCCCAAAAGTCACGAGTGTTGCGGATTCTGCCAGGCAGTCGCACCCCGATACCACACACGGCCACTAGATATTCGTCTCCAGGTGTACTGTGATCGAGACTACCGTTAGGACAGCCGCTGAACATGTCGTTGACTTTATCGGCGCATGGGTTTCTGGATACAGGTTTTTTCCTTCCGAGCTGGGTATTGTGGCTGAACGTTGAGAACCCTATGAGTGATTTAGAAAGCTTAATCACGTTGGGAGGCCAGCAGCCAATATATAGCTAGCAAGGGCCACTCCGGCCGCGGAATTTTCCCAATTACTCTCGCAACTCTCCTCACAGCTCGTTCAATAGAGTGTCTTCGTTTTCCTGGACAAACTCAGCGGGTTTTCGAAGCAGTCGCCGAGCGATACCAGCCCTGTCAGGTAATGTGGGTCAGCCAACTCACAAGAATTACCTAAATTCATATATTACTTGACTATTTGGTAGAAGTATTTCAATAAAATAGATGCTACTGGGCCCGCCCCGTTCTTGTGATGCTGCTCAGTAGCCGGGAGCCAGTGATTGGAAAGGTCCAGACCAGACCAAGTCACCAAGCCACTTTGGTCGGACAGGCTGAAGCATGTGCTGCACCCACCGGTAACAAAAAAGAAAGTACGTTTTCCTATTGCATTTATCTTGTCGTCGTCATTCATATTATCTTCGCTTTCACATCCCCCATCAGGCCCCCCATCTGAGGCCCGGAAATCTCCTAGGCCTCCATACGCGCCTTCATCCTGCTTCGCTAGTAAACAACAGTAAGCCTGGCAGTCCTAAAACACACCCAGAAGCTCTAGAGGGAAGGGAGCAAGATCGTCAGTCGGTAGAAATTTCTTGCTCGGCGCCGGCGGCATAGGGTAGAGTGAGTGGCTTTTGGACAACGGACGGAAAGGGAAGACGTCAAAGTTGACGTCGCGGTCCATGAGGACGACAGAAGTACAAGCCACATAAGCATCGTAGAAGTGCTTTTGAGCGCCAACTACAATAGGTAATTCATGCTTGTTCAATGAGTGCCGACTGGGGAAGAGAGCCCATGAAATCCTCAGACCCGACCATTCCGATCACTGCTGGACGCAACAACGTATTGGCCATCGTTGGCCTATAACAGCATCTCGTCACTTCAAAGGTGCGATACAGCTGACAAAATAGTCCAACTATCTTCCCAAAATTGCAAACAGTAAGTGAGAATTTGTATATTATGTCTCCTCAGGTACAAGCCTCTTTGCATCTTGGATTAATTCATATCGCCAAGTCAAAAAATATATCACAGCGTCTTCCTCTTTGTCTCTAGCAAGATACGATGGACTCGGCATCCGGCCAACTCTAGAGCTTCATATCATGCGAATAAGCAATGGCCAATCAGGAGCGTCACAAGTTTTGCATCATTATCGGTGCTGGTCCCGGTGGCTTGATCCAGGCGGCAGAGCTGTTGCGTCAAAAAGTTTTGCAAGCAAAGGACATACAAATCCTTGAGAGAAACGATGATTATGGTGGCGTCTGGAAAAGAGCGACGTACCCTGGGGCCGCTTGCGATGTATTCAGCTGCCTCTACCAAGTCAGTTGGCATCGAAACCCGGGTATGTTTGCCTGACAAGACCCCAAGCCCAAGCATGCTTAATGCATCTACTACGAATGACACTAACCATTGTCATATCCAGACTGGCAGTGTCTCTTTCCGAGTCGCTCAGAGCTCATTGAATACTACAAAAACTTCGCCAAGCATTACGGCCTTTCCGCATGCACGTCGTTTGGACAACATGCCGTGCGGGTGACATGGGCTACGGAGAAATCGCTATGGATTGTTGAAACAAAAGACTCTGAGTCTAGAAATTACAGGCGGTGGACTTCTCGTGTCTTGGTCCAGGCCGTTGGGACCTTCAGCCAAAAACATACACCTGCAATTGCTGGACTAGATCGGTTCAAGGGGGAAGTGTGGCACGCGGCAGACTGGCCCGAGGACTACGACTTCACGAACAAGACTGTGGCATACGTGGGAACTGGTCCAACACTGGTGCAGGCGTTACCACACATGCAAGCGAAGGCCAACCTGGTCCATGTGTTTTGCAGGAGCATGGCCTACTGCCAACCGATGCCCAACTTTGAGTATCCTTTATGGGCAAGGCGGGCCTTCCGGTGGACTCCCGCCCTGCTTCGTATCTATGCCTTCATTCTTGCAAGCGCCTTCTTTATTTGGCTATACTTTGCCTACAGGCCCGGGTCGTGGACCGCCAGGCTAACAGAAAGGGGTTGCCGCTGGTATCTTTACCGAGAGGTATCCGACGAACACCTCCTCAGCATATTGACCCCCGCAGGTCGATTTGGATCCAAGAGGCCGCTAGTCTCGTACTCGGGATTCTTTAAAGCCTTGCAGAAAGACAATGTTCGGGTGATCAACTGCCCCATTGTTGCCATGGACGAGTTTGGTCTTATTGTGGAAACACCAAGATCCAGCGATTCCAAGAGGCGTATAGAGGTATTGGAACGTGGCGAGGATCATACTGAAGAAATTCAGTCTATGGATCAGACCATTCATGTGCAAGCAGACGTACTTATTTGGGGAACTGGCTTCAAGGTGCAGGAATGGGGTGGAACAGTGCCTACGATAGGGCGTACAGGTGAAACACTCCGTGAGCACTGGGATCATTATCCAAACACACTTTACGGTATGTAACATGGGCACTGATGGTCCCATTGGAGGCAAAGCTCAGATTTCAGTACAGGAACCATGACATCGGGATTCCCCAATCTCTTTTTCATCAACGGCCCCAACACCACGCCACCTTGGGCAAGCCCAATTCAGGGATTCGAATTACAAGCGGCCTTGAACACCAAAGCCATCCGACATATCCATCAGCGATCCCTCAAGTGCCCAATCTACTCTCTCGAGCCTCGCAAAGAAAAGGAGGAGGCTTGGACAGAAGCAATAAAAGCGCATCTGAACAAGCTCGCTACTAGTCCCAGCCATGACCCTACAAACTACTATCTCAATAAACAGGGCCAGAATACTTTCTTTTGGCCGTGGTCCCACACGTATTACTGGTGGAAGGTGAGACAGTTTCGCCTTTTAGATTACATGGAAAATTGCAAAAGTCTAAACTAAACGACAAGACTGGTGAACGTCACAGCGGAAACGAGTGCGTTGATTGTGCAAGGTAGAGATGCTATCAAGGCAGGCTAAGATGGAAGGCGTAGGCTGGGTCATGGACTTGCTATTGCATCTTGTTTAACTTTATTGACCGAACATGCTCCAAGATGCGTTGTCCCATGTCACGCGGATAGGTGACGTGGTCTTCCAAGGCCGGCTTTCAAGTTCCATTGCAGCCGATTCCGGCTGCAACTGCAAAAAAGGACGCTTTGTCACGGTTCACAAGGAGGTCTAGATTGAAGCCCAAGGCATCAAGGACCTGAACACCTCAGTCATCTAGGTCACATTACACCCACACAAGGCATTGTGTACATATACAGGTCACAGTTAAGAGATGGAATTGCTCAAGGACCTTTGATACTAAAGCCGATTATTAGAGTTGAATTGAGCTATTGCTCCACGCCCCCTGAACCACGAGCTATTATCACATGCTATGCCACACATATTTTTCAAGCACACAGTACATGTTGATGCATTTGGCTTATCAAGGATGATGCACCGTTTGCGACATACACTTTTCAATTGATTTACCGCACACACAGCGATCCTTCAAACTAGGTATTTGCTAAAGCCCTTGGTCCCGAAATCGGTGAACAACGTGTTTATATATCCCTGTGCTCCTGAAATAGTACAAGGCGTGTCTCCTCCGGTGTTTCCTCAAATATAGTTTAGTCACCGTGCCTGCTCAAACAATACAGCACGTCTCTAGCATTTTTCACCCGCCCTGCCATGCGGTCGATGTACATCAAGCAGTGCCAATACTTCGCCCGTGTCCAGTGCCCGATGGCTAATTCATTCAGGTGTATAGGAGAAACCGGATTCACATCCAGTATCACATGACGGCCCGAATTCGCATCCGCAGCGTTAAATTAATTATCCTTAAGTTTACCTTTATTCTCGGCATTTTCTCCCTGCAAAGACGTGGACTCCCACATACTATGCCCGTCTATATTTGCTATACTTTCCCAAAGATGACCGTCAATATCTGCGAAGCTCCTGCAATATATGCCGTACTGGGCTCCGCTAGTTTCGACAGTATAAGGATCCGCCTTGCCACCAGCTGCAGCTGCTGTTTTCACAAGCTCGTCCACTTCTTCCTTGGTTTCTTTAGTTATAGTGAAGATAACCTCGGTAGTCTCGTTCGAGTTTATGACTTTTGTTCCAGGGCGGACAAACTGAGAGAATTGGTCTTCTTCAATGAGAAGAAGAGCAATATTGTGGCTAAGTCCTGGCAAGCGAAATGCAGTTGATTTTGGAAATAGCCATTTCATGTTCTGTTGGAATTCGATAGCGCGAAAGAATTTTGTCGCTGTTTCGAGCTGTAATGTGCTCAGCGAGATGTAGAATACGGGCTCTGCTTCTATTATTTGCGGCATGGTCGATTTCTTGCGCGTATCCCGTATGTAGAGAGTTGGAAAATAAAGTAGTTACTAATAGTTCTCTTCAAGTATCGTGTTACGTTTAATCGAAAGGAATTTTATTTCTAAGGTTGAATACAAAGTAGGCTGTAGAGGTAGTATTTATATTTCACTTCAGTTGTCGCGTAGACTATAGGCTAATATTCGAGTTGCTAGAAAAAATTAATTTAGCAAGGTTACACTTTTGCCCGTTTGAGCGCAATAATAGCACTTAGTAAACAGTTGGAACTGCAACCTGGAAGCCTAGAATCCTAGTCTTCCTACTATAAGTTTACTGCTACTATTACTAGAAGCTAAATAGTACTAGCTATTCCCAGCCCTAGCACATAGCGTTAGCTACTGTGACAGTCTGGACTACCGCCGACCTTGTGTTACGGATATTGGAGCCCGTAAGGTGCTAGATAGAACAGTCGAGAGAGCACTGACTACAAATGTAGTCCAATTGATATGTTGACCCTTTTGGCTCAATAGTTAATGGGTCAGGCCACAACCTGCGATAGCTGTCGGGCAAAATCCACTGAGGGGCTAGACCTTAGTGGACGCGCACCTCTCTAGAGTACCTGAGGCTAATCTAAATTAAAAGACCTGGCGGGAATATTTATAAAATAACTAAGAGCTTAATTTAAATTAAAAAACCTAATAAGAATATTTATAAAAAAACTAATAATCTAGGTAAATTTATAAGCAAAAGCCAGGATAGCCGAGCTTACGTAAAAAGCCTTATCGTGGAGGTCACGGTAGACGTTACTTATTATATAGTTAGGGAACACAGGTATTACTAGGAACTAATATACTGATAATTAAATAGCTGAACTTAGTAGAGCCTCTAAAATCTAGACTAAAGCTGGTTACGCGGTTATTTTACCACCGAGGTAGTAATAGTAGTTGGAATACTGCTGCCTAGAGCAGGACTCGAGCTTGAGGAAGGGTCGACAGCGAGGTTCTTTAATATCTAGATTACCCCCTTAAAATCTAAAACGCTTTACCTAGTTAGTACTAATTATCTTACAGTATAAAAAGATAAAGTTAATATAAGAGTTATAAAAGTTATAATAGTTTAAGTAGTTTAAGTAGTTCTTAGTATTACTAGCAAATTTGTATTTTTTCAGAAAGTTACCTATTAGTTTTTGTATATTATAATAGGCGTAAATAATAGAAATTTAATTATTGTCAAATTATAAAGTAGACCTAGTACTTATTATATTATAAAGGATACAAAGCGGAGTTATTTAAATAAACTTTTGTAGCGAAGTAAGGTAAATAATTCAGGGGCAAATAGCCAGGCCCTACTTCTTTGGGATTATCTAGTTGCGCCTCGTTTTGCCTTGGACTACACAAAATTATCCCTGTCCGCACCAAACCCTTATTATATTTAGAGAAAAACTTAAGAACTGATACAATACAGCCTTCGGCTAAATAAAATCGAATATCTCTATAAAAATAGTAATTAATACTATTTTATAGTAAACGTATCTAGGAGTGTAGAGTTATCTTCTCCTAGCTGCTCGACCGTATTACTCTGAATAATACGTACTTGCTTTTCACCTCTTAGACTAATCCTGTAAGGGAAGTTAACTAAACGGCTAATCATCCCGTGCGTTGGCTTGCAGGCTGGCTTTATTTCGACGCCGTTTTTGTCAATCGCCTTGCTAATGTTGAATATAGCTAGAGTCTGTGCAATGGTTAAGAAAATAGTCGCGTTGGCGAGATAGCGCCCGAGGCAAATTCTGCGCCCGTACCCAAATATACCAGTCGGATCAGGCTCGTTTCTTGGCTCTAGGAACCTCCCCGGGTCAAAGGAACTTGGATTAGAGTACACTTGAGGGTCATGGCAGAACCACCATACTGCAGGACTAAGAATTGCCCCCTTCGGAATCAAATAGCCGCTGTATGTAATATCTTCAGTTGTTTCGTGAGCTGAGCCCATAGGTGCGACAGGAAACCAGCGCAATACTTCCTTTACTATGCTGTCAATATATGGGAGCTTCTCTTGGTCCTTGAAACTGGGTAGTCGCTCGTTGCCAATTACTAGATCGATCTCCTCTTGCGCCTTGCGTTGCACTTCAGGGAACATAATCATAGCCAAGATGCAGGCGTTCAAGGTTGTTGCTGACGTATCCGAGCCACCGGCATATAGAGTTCCTGCTGTGTACTTGATTGTATCCTCATTATCGCGGCTAATCTTTAGCTCCCCAGTATCCTTATTGAACTGCTCGACTAGTTTAGATACGTATGATGGTAGATAGCTGCCGCTCCTCATCTGTCTGAGTACAAAAGAGTAAGGAACATCTACCATTAAGTCGGACATCTTGTGAGTTCTTCGTGCTATCTCCTTAAACCCCATACCAGGCAGCCAATCAGGTAGGTAGGAGATAGCAGGTATTATATCAACTAACCAGTAGAAGGGTTGAAGCGCATGAGAGAAGGCGAGCATCACATGCGAGATCAAGTCAACTAGAGGGTCAGTTGTATCGTGGTTTGTAGAATAACCGTAAGTAATCTTTAGAATAATAGAGCCAACTTCGCTATTACGCAATTATCAGTTAGCTTACACATGTTATATAGGTAAGTTCCAATATACACGTGCATCCAACTTACGTTCTTAAGAGCTGGAATAGATCTTCTGGCCGGGCAAAAAGTCGCGCGAGGAACCTCCCCACTTCACTTTCTATAGCCTCATAATAACGCGCAACAGCTGCTTTTGTGCCCAGCTCCTGGTGCATAAGCTTGCGTTCCCGTCGGTACATGTCGTTGTATGGGAGTTGAGATAGAAATCTCCAGAAGCCACATAACTGGAACGCGAATACTGTAGTAGGTTTAAATGATGTTACTGCGGACATCTTGTCTAGGAGATCATTTGCCGCCTGTTTGTCATGGATAATAATTCGAGTTCTACCCATTACTGTAATGGAAAAAATCGGGCCGTATTTTTCCTTATACTTGAGCCAATGCTGATACTCCAGGGTGCCTGGGGGAGGCGTGTCCATAATATTGCCCACGATTGGTAGAGGTTTTGGTCCAGGAGGAAGGCCACGAACTGGCCGCATCCGCAGGTGTTGTTGGTAGACGACAAAGCCTACTATAATAATACCAAAAACTGTTAGAAGTAAACTTGCCATAGTAAATTTTAAGTATAATAGAACCTTATAATAAGATAAAGAATTTATTATATTATAATACGGGCTTACTCGAAGGATTAGCCGGGAACGCAGAATTATATAGTAATCGAATAATAGGTATTTCCTGCGCTACAAACTCTTAGAAAGAAAGAGAGCCAGGCTAGATAGAGAAAATAGAGAATATACGTAGATAGTCTTCCCCCAGAGGGTTTGACTATTTTGGCTTGTAGGCAATAGCCAGGCTTATTCGAGTAGATAGAATATCACATATAAAGTAGAGAGGGGAGCCGTTTACTGCTATTACACGGTATATAAGCGGCGGATATAACTACACGTGAAAAGTAACTTCTAGCTATCGTATATTTTAGGTGACAACTATTAGTCATGTTGTTAATATAGTAGTAAAACAAATATTCTTTGGCCAAGATTACCGCTGGGCGTTATTCAACGATTTGCTAGGCAATAATATAACAAGCATAAATTACTAAAACCAAAGCAGTTGTCTAGGGACTGTGGCAAGTCGGATACAAGAATATATTCTCCAAGGATAAAGACTCTGATTTGCCTGTAAATAATAAGTTTACAGCCCTGCGTAATAGCAAACAAGGGCTGATTTCTCAGATGCAGGCTTGTAGTAATAGGTCTCTCGTAGCGTTTCCTTCCGCATCGTTTATTAGGGGGCCAAATCTTAGTAAGTATAATAAGTAGCACTATAATATAAATAATTTTAACGCCTAATTTATTAACCTATATAAATACTAGTATAATAGGCGATTTAAATACCTAAAACTAAGTAAAATAATACTAGATTTACTTAATATATCTATCTATACCACAGCCGCGAATTTGTGTAGTGGTGTGTAGGAGCTTTGAAGCCTGATATTGAATAATAGTAAAATACAGCTCTTTTCAATCTCCATGTAACGTCCGCTGCGGCGGACTGGTCACTCGAGCGAGGGTTACTCTACGAATGCAAGGTGCAATAAATACAAGGTTGTAGTATATAAACGCAATAACGCATAAATTGTTATGACTTTTGCGACCCAATTGTAGTCAAGATAAAGTAGGGAGTTGGATACCCTGATTTTCTTGAAATATTTCTATGAAAGAATATTGTGCCAACAATCCAGTGGACTATCATCTGTTGAGACGTGGTTTTATTAAGCCGCGTAATTGGTAGGGTCGTTATTTCCTGATGGCGCGTAACTTCTGCATTCAATTGCAGCAACGTTGCAATCGAGCGGGCGGGTGTTTCAGCTGTCGATGTAAGACCCTGCCTTTTACCGCAAGGATCGACTACGCTGTTGTGATCTCTGAACGGATGGTTCTCAGCATTCTGTAGGCCCGTGTAGTTTAATTCTCGGCCTGGGATCCTTCCGTCTTGCACACAAACAGAGTCCAGCGCCGGAACAAACGGAACAGACCTTCTTCGCCTTCCTCTGTTCGTTCCGGGATCGCCGATGTCAATTTTCCTCTCGCAGAGGGTAAAGGTTGCCGAGAATCGGGCTGATATTACTTATCCTGATTGGATTACTTACTGTTGACTTGGTACGAGCCAGAGTCACGTACTAAGCGTGACACGAAGAGCTGCTGCCTAGTGGCACGGACCGAGAGCTGTCAGCCAGAATTTAAAAGAAGCAAGTTCAATCACAGCACTTACACTTGAAGACCTGCTGCTATCAGACCCAAACGGCCGTCGTGTGGGAAAAAAAAAGAAAACAGAAAAGGTCAAGGTAGTCAGGCGCCGGGGCATTGTGAGGCAATTCGAAATACCTCGAGTCGAGGGCACAGTAGAATTGATGAGTATATAAAGAATGGGTCCATAAATAGACGCACGGATCCTGCGGCTCTGAGCAGTACTCTAGGTGAGCGGAATAAGGTGTCTCAGATATCTCTATTTTAGCTGTCCGATTTACTATAAGTTCAGTGGTATTTGTTAACCTCTGAAAGAAATTACCCACAATTTCTATTATTGCTATATATAGCTGTGTATTTGTGGCCTAGAGTAAAATTAATACGAAACTATATATAAATCTATACGTGGGTTTTCGTCTCGTGACTTTGAACCCTGTTTGATATACCAATAATTATCTTAACCTCCGAATTAAATTGAGGGAAACCTCCTTTTATATATAGTTAGAGCTCCTAAAAATCGTATTATAATTCCGTTTATCTAAGCTTTACTTGATCAAGTACTAGACAAAGTCACGAAAAGCACGTTTTATGGTATTTTTATATAGCACAAGTATTTCAATACCTAATATAACATACATAACTCTCAAGTTCATATATAAAAGAGTGGAGTTATACAGGAGCCAAGTACACATCAGAGTAGCAGTATAACGAGAGCTAATACTTTGAATCCGCCACTAGTTCCTGTTCAAATCCTGTATTTAGGGCTTGATAGGATGGTAGGTTTGCGTGGCCATTACCTTTAATTAGTACTGTAGGCGGCGCCAAGCTTTCGCACTTCGTCAAGTATACCCGCCACATCACGATTATTGCAGACTTGGCCGTGGTATAAACTTTCTGCGATCGGCTGCATCTTTTCGAGCACACGAACGTCGTCTCCCCGATGAGAGCATACCTGCTCCACTAATGCTACAAGCATTCTGGAGGTGATCGCGGTATTGCACCTATACAAAATACGTGAGTCTGTGCTCGGTCTCTTCTTCTCTTGGCCTTTTAATAAGGTTGTAACTCGTCGGTCAAAAATAGATCAAATAGACTTGAACACTCACACCATTTTTGCTACCTTTGGTGAGCAGAGCAGCAGGATACCTTTGCCAAGGACATCGGATAGCATAGTCCACCGCTTGCCAAAATGCTTGCGGCTATGAAATTGAGTCCGCAAATCTTTGCGCTCCCTATCATTGCGAGTAGGCCAGTCATGGTAGATATTCTGTAGAATGTTGTCAATAATACACGTTGCGTCTCCTCGACCGATACCGCGCTTGCGTCGTCGTGACTGCCACGTCTCAAACGCTCGCAGATATTCCTTGTTGAGTTTGACCAGGGATATGCGGCTGCGAATTTCGTCGTCTCCCATCCGAGTATAAAGCAAGCATACGGTCGAGTAGGCAAGTTGTAAATCGTAATACTCAGCATTTGGGTCCACGGTACAGTTGTCAATGTTGTACAACCCCCATTTGGCCCATCGAGGCAGCTCGGCCGCCAAATATTCCAGGTAGTCGGCCCGCAAAATCGACCGCGCAGCAGAAATTATGAAGGTTTGGGCTTTGCTACTTTTATCACGATCGCCGTCTGAGTTAGGCGAGCTTGAAGCTGGCCACCTTTGCCAGTTAGCCAATCCCGGTGCATCTGTCAAGGAAATTGTGGGCAAAGGCGAAGTCTGGCTCACTTACTCGACAGAACCTCCGACATGTGCCGTACCAAGGTCCACAGGCGGCCAAGAATTCTGGGGGACATCAAACCCGCCCGCCAAGTTTCGGCATATTCCTCCGGTAAACTGGTCCCACGACAGTGGTAATGGCATCGGGAAAGTCGGTCCTTGAAAATCAGGTGATGGGTTCACGCGAATTTGGTGACCGGGCACTAAGAGGTCGTCGTTGGTGCGTTGAGAGTCGGTGTTGGCTATTTCAGATAGGTGAAACCCAAAATCGGAAGCTTTGAATCCATCAGCAAATCCAACTTTGCTCAATATCGAATTAGATAACGAGTAAACTCTGGATAACTGAGAACATACACATCCCAGCATCACTTGACATTTCCGCAATATTATTCTCGTAATCGAACGGCTCAGTAAATGAGACTATGTTTCTAATAGATAGAAGCTCTAGAGTTATTACCAAGTTCCAGACAGCTCGGCTCTGCGCAGACCCAGGTCTGCGTCAAGAAGAGTATTCGAATGCAACAGCCAGCTTACCTTGTTAACAAGACTTGGGCTTTCAACGTGAGATTGTGGGTTGTTGTATTCGTCTCGTCTGTTCTGTCCATGAGGATGGTCACATTCCTAGCTATGAGCACACCGTTTTCTGCTAAGAAGTTTCCTAACGTATATATAAGTTGGTCAGCAGCACAAAATGGCGTCTGGAGTCCTGAGCTAGGCGTATTTTCATCCATTTCGCTTGATCTGGTCGACTGTAAGGAGAATTGGGGGGAGCTTGCGGGGCCTACCTATTAATATAGCGAGAGCTGCCAGCTGAACTACAGTGGGGTATCAAAAGTCTGTCAAAAACCTACTTTTTATTGTGTGGCGGCTTTAACGCGTATATAACAAAGAAAATCGGAGAAACTATTTAATTATACTTATAAGTCTTATATTTAATATATTTTCCTCCAGAAAAGGTAAAACCGCTAATATAAATTTATTTAATAGCTTTATTATTAGTATTATTAGCTTTATTAAGCTTTTTTATAGCTAATATAATAGCTTTTTTAAAGTTATATTTTAGCTTTATATTTTTAAAAGCTTTTTTTTTTAATATTTTTAATAATTTTATTATTTTTCTTAATTTTTATTAAATTAGAATTTTTAGTTTTATATTAGCTATTTTTTTTTATTATAAAAAGCTTTTAATCTAATATTAATTATAATTATATTACCTTTTCAGCTTTATTAGCTTTAACCCTTAAAGGTTATAATAAGTAACTTACTTATATTAGGCTTTTTAGCACTTTTACTTATATTATTATTATTTATAAATAGCTATAATAAATATTAGTAAGTACTTATAAAAGATATATATATATAAAGGTAATAACTTATAATTAGTTATATTATTATAGCAAGGTTTTAATAATAAAAAAGGTAAATAACTTAAATAAAAAAAATAAAACTAACTTAAAATATAAGTAAAATTATATAAATATATTATATATATAAGTATTTTAGGTTTTTAATATAACTTAATATAAGTTATAAGTATAAAGTTAATAGGTTTATATTATAATATATCAGATTAACTTTTATAATAATAATAGCTAAAACTATTATAAAATAGCTTTAGCTAGTAGCTGTGGTATAATACCAATTATACTAGTATATTTAACGCGTTATAATATATATATAAATAGTTTACTTTTTTAATTTTTTACTATTTTTAGCCTAATATAACCTAATATTATTTTAGATTTTATGCTTATATAATACTTGTATTATATATGTAATTTTATTTAATTATAAAGCGAATTAACTAAAAATTAATATTTTAATATTTAGTTAATTTACTTTATAATCAAATAAAATTACATATATAATACTAGTATTATATAAGCATAAAATCTAAAATAATATTAGGCTATACTAGGCTAAGAATAATAAAAGACTAGAAAAGTAAACTATCTATATATTATAACACGTCAGATATACCAGCGTAATTAGTACCGCATTATGGCCCGCTAGTTACGGCCACCTCACGATAGCCTCAGCTACTATTATATAGTTAAACCTTATATATTATTGCGTAAACCTACTAACTTTATAGCTATAACTCACGCTAAGTTACACTAAAAACCTAAAATACCTATATATATAGTATATTTGTAAGGTCTGCCCTCTCCCGCATTCTAAGTCAATCCTACATCTAAGTTATCTGCCTCTTCTGCTATTAAGACCATAACTAATCGTGAGTTGCTGCCCCTACACACACATATCTCCCACAAGCACTTGCTGACATCCACCACAGCTATCTACAAACAACAACAACATGGGCAAAAGTGCCAAGAAGCCCAACACAAGTAGGTTACCTATTACAACCTTTAAGGGTCAAAGCTAATTAAGGCCCAGTAGGCAACACAGCTATTGACGGATTAGAAGCCCTCTATAACAGAAGGGATACCTGCCTTAAGGCCAAAAATCCTGATTCTATAAAAATTAAAAAGGTTATAAAAATAATTAAGAATTTAAAAAAAAAGGCCTTTAAAAACGCTGAACTAAAGTATAGTATTAAGAAAGCTATAAAACTGGCCATAAAAGGGGCCAATAAGGCTAGTAAAGCTAAGGCCAAAAAGGCCAAAAAAGCTAAAAAGGCCTACAAGGCTAAAGCTGCCAAATAAATTTGTATTGGCGGTTTTACCTCTTCTGGAGGGGGAAAAATTAATATTTAATATATTTATTATTACTTATAGTATTATAATATAAATTATAAAAATTATATATTAGGGCTTATAAAGGATATTATAGGTCTTAACAGTTAGTGTTATACGCGCGTTTATCCCTAATAAATTATTAATAAATTTTATAATTTTTTTAATATTATTTTTTTAAATTTATTTATTTTAATTTTTAAAAATTATTATTATAAAGAAGAGACTCAAAGTCAGGTAGGCTAGGGTAGGTATTATATTGTGACAAGACTAAAGCTTGTCCTCTCCTAGTAATTATAGAATTGCTGTATTTATACTAGGGATTCCCCGGCGAATTAGTCACCTTACACCTGGCTTACTAGAAGGTGCACCAGGCACAGCCTCTGTTTTTACACCTTATAATTATTAATTTCATAAAAAATTGACCTAGAATTGACCGCCCACAAAGCCAGCCTGGTAGAATTCCGAGAGTTTAAGAGACGAGAGCATGTTCCTGCTATAACAGCCGAGACAGTCTGACCTAGTCTCGTCCTCAACATACCAAGGTACAAAATGAATCACCTTACTGCGATGAACAATAAAGCATCTTTGAATCCACTATAAGAAATCTTGATTGTATCAGGGTCTACATATTGCAATTGGGCCCAGTTTCCGGAATCAGTAGATCGTGGCCGTGGCTGTGGAAAGAAAAGTTCCGTCACCATGTCGTCATTTTTATCTAGCATTTGTGTCTCACATAAATTTATACCAGCAGGTCAGGTGATTTTAGTAGGTAGGATGCGGATGACAGGCGGCTCGAAGGCGCCATGGTTTCACGACACTGGCTGGGGATTTGGTGGCTTGGTGGAATCATCTACCAATTGCAGTGACTGCCTTTGGCTCACGATTTGGTGGAAGCATGTGATCGGTTTCTTGTAGCTTATATATTCAGCTCGTCGCCTTGCCACTCTCAACATGTTCTCTTGCTGCCTTTTCCGCGCCCAAGAATTCATCGCTTGTGAATCAATAGGTTTCTCTCTCCATCTCAGTACTCGTGTCATGTCTTACCCAACCAAACCTTGCTTTGTTGGCTCTCTCAAGGGCTTCGACAGCGAGGCCCTCAAACACCCCGCTCTGAGGTACTTTAGCGACCTCAACGTGGATTTCTGCGAGACCAAGGCTGCTCATTCGGGGCCGCATACCAAGTGGAGCATCCAGGACTGGGAGTTCCAAACCCAACACGGGCAGGTCGTCAAAGGGGAGGAGGCTTGGAAGCGGCTCATCCATACAACTCGATTCTATGAGAAATTCTCAATAGAGCCCCTCTCCGCTTTTATTCAGGATACCGAAAACGGGTACGATGGCATAGTCTACGCGAATTTGTATGCAAACTTTGTGAAGCCGGGTGACAAGACTTATTCAGACATCAAGGGAACCAAATGGGAGTTGCGGGTAAGTATCTATAGTTGTTTCTCAAAAAGGGGTCGGTTGGGCAACTACTAAACGCAATGTAGGTTCCCCGCGCTTATTGTCTCACATTTGTCAAGGACTCTGATGGGCACCACGGCCTGAAGCTGAGCAAGCTAGCCATCGTTGGGGATGTTTTGGGCACTATGGCAATCGCAGTTCAGAGGGAACTAGCTTCGCAAGAAGATGTCCTTCGAGTCTAGAGGAACAGAACGACCTCGCAATTAGTATGTGGTGGCGGTGTATCGATTGCGCTAGAATAACCATGGTTCAACACGAGTGCCGGGATATGTTGAAAGGGCACACTGAGCAAAAGGACAAAAATGGACATTGCAGACAGCCGGGGGAAATTGCACGACTAGGATCAGGTCAGTCCTAGAGTCCCGTCCCCGCATGGCTATATTGACCAGACTTCGCGTGGAGCTCGGCGGGATTACTGACGGTTCTGGGTATCGCAGCTAGTTTATCTTCTGTTGTAACCTACAGGTAATATAACTATCGTGTCGTTCTTCTAGTACCAAAACTTATCTATGTCGTCGATCTGTAACGGATTTTTACACATGGATACACTCAAAGGAAGCCGTGCTTGCTCGCGAGGACTACGCTTCTCATTCAAACCTTTTCGGCGAGCGAGCAGGGGAGAAGCTCATCTGACAACCTCCATGCGGCGTCAAACTTTCCCAGGGCTGGCATGATGCTGCAACACGAGACGTAAGGGCGTTAAAGAAAAACTATTTTTCAGGCATGTCTTATTAGAGTTTGTATAGTGTGGGGTGGCGGCAACATTCCTGCAACCTGCTCGCGGGTTATGTGGCGTTTAAAAAGGCCGCCTGCGTGCATCTGAGCAAAAGTAGCCCAGTCCTAATGAGGTGACACATTACCTTGACGACTCTTCGCTTTCACACAAGGCCGTAGTAGCCCAACCCGGTCTGGCGAGTGGTTTTAGCCAGCAGCAGTATGAGACCGTCGGTGTGATGATAAAAGTCGTTGTGCCTCCTATTCAAAACATTGCCTGCCCGAAGCATCTTGACCATGTAGCCAATGCACTAACTAATTAAGTTCTAGTCTCAGGAGGATACTTCAAACTGTTTCCATCTCCTTTGCCCCGTCCCCTCCGGCTGCTAGGCGGAACTCATCTCGCTTTAATTCCTGCATTGTGCCAGATTCTACTCACCCTTCAACGAGTGCTTGTGTCCTTTTGCAAACGTCGAGGTGGCAGTCACATAGACGATATGGGAAGAGAACAGCCCCATTAACCACCCGCCAAAGAACGTACAGAGCCCCATGATACCTTCCGGACACAGAAACACGTGGCGACACAGATAGTACGTGGGAACGGCAAAAACCGGACCGCTAATTAACCCATTCTGGTACGTTGCCCATGCAGTGTAGGCGCGCATGTCTCCCCTACGTTTTGCGGCCTGGGAGAGAAGCGTGAAGCTGATGGCATGGAAACCCCATTGCGGGACGGTGAACCAAAAATCTGCTTTCGGGCGGTGTGACCATTGATCGAAACTTGACAGCTTGGGTCTCAGGAAGGCCAGACTCAAAAGCGAAGACGCGGCGATGATGAGCCGAAGCCTGCTGCTGGTAAGCGTCTCGTTGACGGGGCGAGACTGGCGTCGACGAAGGTAAAATATCGGAGCGGCCACCAGAAATGGACCAGCAAATACGGCGCTGTACAAGTTGACGGTCCATTTGGTCTCTCCCCACAGTCGTCCGAGTACAATCCAGCAGAGCCGGAGAAAGGGGGCAGACAGCATCAACGAGTAATTGAGCATCATGAACTCGCGGTGAGAGCCGACGTCTCCGTTCCAGACGGCGTACACTGCCAGTGCCATGGTCACCAAGACACCCAGGCTTAGCATGGATAAAATCATGGCAAACGACTCGCCTGAGAACACCTCCCTCGTTGGGATCGTGTCGATGAGGAAGGACGCCGACGACCCGGAGATGATCAAAGCACAGAGACCGTATACCCTTCCGAGACTTCGATGGACAATGGGATATTTAAACTGAAAAGTCTTGTTGAATTGCAAAAGGCCCGTGATGATGGCCACTGTGCCGCTGATGGTGTGAGGGAGCATGGACGTTATGTTTCGTAACAGGACGAAATATTGACCTGGACCGTAGTCGTCGGGGTGGCCAGACCCGTTGCCGTACGCAAATTCGCGTGATACGAGGGCATGCAGCATTTTATCGCCCACGGAACTTGGCATCTCGCTGAGAAAGTACGTGAAGGACATTGGCGCATACCACAGGACAAGCAAAGCCAGAGAGCCAAGCAAAATCCTGTCGTTTATGGCGCCGGTGCCTTCATTTTGTTTCTTGGCCACGTATTTTTTGCCATTTTGGCCGTGAAGCGGCGTGGGCGGGCTCTCTGCGACTTGTGCCAGTAATTTTGTTGTCGACATTTTTTAGGCGTGGCACACGGACATGGGGAAAGATGTGCAAAAGAGATGGAAAGGTGAGGGTTCGGACGGGATGGAAATTAGTAGCGAAGAATTGCTTTTTATTCTGTTCATTCTTGGCCGTCGTACGACGGACGCCGATGCTGTGCAGAGTTGTCCCGACGTTCCACTGGATAAGCGAATGCTCTCAACCCCCCGGACCCACTTCATGGCTGAATAGAGAAGTGGACATGGAGGTTTCGATTTCGCTGCCAAAGTTAGACTCAACTTGAGTTTGGAACACATGCACGTTTAGCAATCTAGTTACCGAGGTTTGTAGTATACTTTATTTAAGGGTCTGGTAGACACGTTCTGTCGCACACGGAAACTCGGGCCGAATCGGGGCCAGCAAAAGGTCGCTGCCAGGGTGGCCAACTTGCCTGCACACGGGTCTAGCAGACTCGACATCTAAGCATCGATTGATCGGATCAATCGCCAAGACCTGTGTGTGGAGGTAGTCACTAGCAGTTGCCATGATGAGAACCGGCTGGCCAATTGGCTCTCCGGATCTGATGCATTACGTCGACTGGGATGAGGCGCTAGACATCATTGTGCGCAGATTTCGTGGTGAGATCCACCTCATCCCCATGGGCAATGAATAGACAACATAGTACATGAAGCTTCGAATCCGCTGCTATGTGGAAGCTTTGTTGGCATACCGTCATCTTGGACCTCTTGGCTTGCGTGTGACAAGGGCTCAATAGAGGGCTTAGAGCAATAGCTCAATTCAACTAATAACAGTCTTTGGTATCAAAGGTCCTTGGTTTTCCTCAAGGCCTTGAAGGTCAAAGACGTCTTTAAATACAAAAAGTCGGTGAGGACCTTCTGCCCTAATCCCGTGACCGTAGCCCTTGTGTAACAGGGCGATTTCCGTGTAACATTGCGTGACCATCTTACTCCTCTGCCATCGTCATCAGATCCAACAAGCTCCGTTGTCGACTCTCATATTATATGTGCTCTTTATAATAAGCGCGTCACGGTATAAAAGGAAGCTTCCATGTAATGTATGATAGTTTTCATTGTTAACTAGCAAATGCTAGTTGCAAGCTCTATCAAAAAGTAATTGAATCCAGTCAGCTAACAGCTGTGTACTTTGACGAATGACCTGATTCTTTCCGAAATGTTAAGAAGCGACCCCTTGTTTTGCCCTCTTGCAAACTATTGTATTGCTCCTGCCTTTTGCTGCTGTGAAATGGCTTTTACAGCTAGGCTAAACTGCAAACAAACTTTGACCGAGATCGCGAGGGTAAGAGCCTCGATTTCGTTTAGAAATCAATCTCATCCATCCACTTGAAATACTTGCACCAAGCCTTATATCCTTTCACAGGCGGGTATGGAGTGAAGTGCTGTACATCCTTGCAATCTACAAAGGCAAACCGGAGGAAAGGCACCATGTAAGGGTGATGGCAGCGCTGCTCAGTTTTCCAAATTCTAAAGACGATTCCTTTGTGCAATGTATGAGTATCTCTTATAAAGCATTATTTCGAAAGCAACTGTGTTTGGAACTTACCAGCGCTACCATGGCACTTGAACTGGTCACTAGTCTCTGGGTATCCCATGTTGGTATAACCCGACAAGTCCAAGTCGACAGTATCAGCTCCATTCAGAGCGGGAAGTGACGCGGCGTCCTGGAACGGAGCCTTTTTATCTTGAAGGGTGTAGGTTGACTGCTCTTCCCTATTGACCAACGCTGGTGCGCCGTTGGCAACAGAGCTAAATGCAGCATCCAATGTGGGTGCGGCGTTGACAACAGAGCCAAGTGCGGCAAGCACGCTGAAAACTGAAGTGTAGTGCATTGTGGCTTTGGGTAAAGCTTCTCAAAGAGTCGAAATTAGAATGCTGTGGTGAATGCCGAGATGGTCTGGATTGCGGTTGGAAAGTGATGGACAAGATTACGCAGCAACTCTAGGTATATATAGACGCAGGCGCAACAGGATTACAATGTGCGTAGCAAGACATATCGTAAGTCACATATACCATTCTATTGTCAAGATGGCAATTACTCCGAAATCATGCCACACTTTATTGCACAAAGTGGCTCTTATTACAAATAATATTAATAGCAGGGGTATTTTGTTCAATGCTATTCAGGCGGCTGTCGTCATGTAATAACAGCCATATTAAATACTTCAAGTACTACTCCGCACCGATCTTACTATGACTACATCGCTTATGCTAGCTAGCCGAATAGTACTGTGCAGTGTTTAAACAAGAATAAATCTGTACCACAGGTAAAAATGCCCAGTTATTTCAAGCTAGACAAGGCAAAATGAGAGTGACCAGTTCTCTACTTTTCGCTCGTCTAATTGGGAGGCATTACAGACCGTGTCTTCATCGTTAATAAAGGGGAGCACAAGGTTCTCAAGCGAGGTAAGTGGAGAAATATCGGGACATGAGAGGAATGCAACTAATAGTATGACAGCATCTTATCTGATCTAATGCCTGCACTTGGCCTTGTCCGCCAAGCAAATAGTCAAATTTCTGCCCTAGCAATGCATAAATGCCTCTAAAGCTTGGACGAGTTTCCCGGGGATAGCGCATCGCGTTTTCCACTTCCCCCTGCAGTTCTCCGAGCTCGTGTGACGCATACCGGGTCGCCGCATGGCATTGTAGCAACCGGACATGTTACCGAAACGGAGTCGGCGATGCAGCCGATGACATGCCGCAGGGGTCGTGCAGCAGAAGATTGTTATTTATGCGGCACTACACTATTCCATGTCACGGCCACTTGGCTATACCCACCTATACATTCTTACCCACATGACTGCCCGTGTCTTCTAAGAAATTTATGGGGTTATAGGCGAAGTTTGATACGCGGCTACAGGTCGTTCTGCTCTCTCAGGCCTCTGCCCATCTGTATGTCTTCTCTATTGAATCCATATAACCGATGGCTTCAAGCCTTATAGCCCGTGAGAGTATTCCCAGCATAAGTAAGTGAAACTAAATCCGCTGGCATTAATCCGTTGCTTCCGTCGTGTGGACCCATTTCATACCTGGCCGCAAGGTTACGAGTGGTCACGAGCTTCCACGAGTCAGTGTGTATGTCTGTATCTCGGGTGAGCAGATTACCCGAGGATACTAAAGACGTAGTTGCAGGGCGAGAGCGCGACACGCCCTGAACTTATTCGCCTTGTCTTGGGCCCAGAGACTCATTTAACGCACCGGAAATCTGGTATTTTAAACGATGGAATAAATCTCAATTATATTAGCTGCGCGGATAGTTACATTGAATTCAAGCTACGCGGATTCCGGCTTAAGCTAGGGGGTTAGGCACGGTATCCTAAACGCTAATCTGGACATTTGTGTCCCGCCGTCGTTATAGTTGTAGACGCTCGTGCCAAAAATGGACTCAAGATAACACAGGGAAGCGGTACGAAGACGAGAAGTATCTCGTTGGTTTTATTGCATTACAAGACGTCAATTTGGCCTTATTACGAGCCCAGATTGCGCCGTGCTGGCCCAGTCGTAGGTTGATGAATTTCCGGACCTTAAGGCCCCATGGATGTGCTCATTGTTCCCCTTAGCCTTGCACGCATGCTGCTTTGTCAATGTACAAGGACAACAGTATAAGCAACAGTATACGCAATTACCAGGACCCAGACGGGAGAAACGTTAGAATGCTCCTCGTGAGGAGCCTGTTAATTGCGGATAGCTGGTTTGCCACGTCATATTACAGTAATATTCAAGTCATTTATAATGTTCTCACCCACTAGGGAATGGTTGCAGTGATTAAATCTCTAATGAACAACAGCGTCACAGATAGAAGCTCGGGACAGTTTCTACAAACTATAAGCAGGCCATAATTGAACTTCTAGATGCTGTTACACATATTCTAACATTTATGCTTCGTCGACCAGTGAAGGTGATTATACAAACTTTTCTATCTGATGCCAAAAAGTCATACGAGGCATAGGATGTGTTCCTTCGACTAGACAATTTCGCAAGACCACCGAACATGTCGGTACCTGAGCTCGCAGTTTATGTTCTATCCAGTTCCAGGTTCCGTTTTTGCCGCTTTCAATATCAACACCTTCGAGAACAATCTCCTTCAATGTTGTCTCTTGCTCTGTGGTCGCCCGGTGACAACGCAGCAGTGGCATTAGGTTTTCCTGTGTAGTTGAGCAATTGACCAGTTCGAAAGTCTCCAAGGACAGCGTCTGTAGTGCCTCGGGAAGGTACGAAAATTCCACACTATTATCGCCATCGGCTAAATGCAGGCGGAAATGCGACAAGTTTAGGAAAAGGCCGAGGAATGAAGAGACATTTCTGTCCCAGTCGCTGTCGTCTTGGGTGTTCACAACCAGCCTCAAAGTTTCTATATTAATAAGACCATCTAGTATCGGCGGTTAGTAGATCCTGGAAAGGCAGAGGGCGTTGCCAGTGATGGCGTAACTGTCCCGGTCGCTGGCAAGACCGAGGCAGATGTCGAGTTCTGTCACTTGAATGCAACTTATAGAGATGGCGGCCAACGCCGCCCATAATACGTGTTCCACGAAACTCCAGCTGTCTCGAGAATAGGGGTCAGAGCCTGTACATAGTTCGAATCCAAGACTATTTTCCAGTCGATCTAAGCCCCAGGGCGTACCTGCGTCGCTGATGCAAATCTCATCGCAATTGGTGGAGTTTGTCATGGCCTGGATTAAGTAAGCAATAGCAAGACTGCTGGTAAAAACTGCCTGTTCCAGATATCTCTGATAAAATCCCTTGTTATTGCTGTCAATAGTGGCGGCTTCACGCATGCCATCAATATACCTGGCGTCGTCGGGTATATTGTAGTTATACACATCAGACATGCTATTAGTATCGTCGTCGTCGATGTGTTCAGAAATTGGCTTGCATTGCCAAAAATAATGATTGACGAGGTCCTTTGAAAGATAATGCGTGCATATCTGGAGAGTGCGTACCTTGTCGCGTAAGGTCGGAGATTCTGATAAGGGTTTGTAAACTCTCCCGCTCTAACATAACAGTACAACTCTCACTCGCCATTGTCGTAGATTGGTGTATTCAGGCTGAGACAAACAAACATGAATGAAGAAAAATAGGGGTTGGCATTGGGAGAAAAAAAGGAAACATTGAATGAGGGGCCTGGCATCCCCCACTGTTTGGTGGTGATTTGGGTGGGTATTGACAGGGTAGTCATCATGAACATGCTCGAACTTTGCAACCACAACTGCACCAGATGCTGTAGCTCTTTTTTCATCTCGTTTTATTTCTTTGTTCCAGTCACCCTAGTACTGTATCTGCCTAGGGCACTCTATTGGTAATATTGATTGTCTGCTTCCAGCCACCTGAACTCATCATTTTAGTCAGTAAGGCAATCTTCATTTACAATGAGACCAGAACGATGGTGTAGGGTGGCTATCCAGCTCCTGGGAAATATCAAGAGCTCTCAGCAAGTTTGTTTTTGGAGATGGGATAAGTTGCGACACAAGTGGGCGGAGTGGCACGTGACCTAATCCTGCCACAGAGGCTAACCGTTGACATCATTCACCAGCTTATATGGGGCCCGCTGACTTGGCGCGCTGGTGCGTTCATTTCCTGTCCCCTAGCAACGGTATCATAACACCAGACACAACAGAAGCCTGTGGCAACAAACATGGCCGGATATGGCTCAAGCAAAGAGTCGGGTAATGGTCCGTAGCCGTTACGGAAAACCGACGCACCCGGAAGCTTTACCTGGTAGCCAGACCGACGATATACCCAAAATTCGCTTTCGCCACCCCGCGTATGCGGATAGTGAAAACATCCTCATTTCGCTGGCGGCGCTGGATGGGGGTGGTGTTCATTACGCAACGGCACATATAGCCTGCGCCGTTCTGGCAGACTTCCGATATGACGGTTACTTTTCTCTGTCATCTACCGGCACTGCGATCGAATTCGGTCCGGACGAAATCCTGACAGAGCAAAACTACTACTTCCACGTACCGCAATTAGCAAGATATGACGTTGTCGCCGATTTTGCTAGTTGCATCTTCCCCCATGGAAGAATGACACCATCGTGGTTATCGGACGACCTCAAAATTCACAATGCTACCGGCTTGCCTCGAGAAACAACCTGCGATAGCATAGTTTTGGCCCGAGATGTTTCTTGTCGAGTTACCAACAGTACTCTAGGTACGGAGGGAGCCCATCTCCTTCCCAAGTCAGAGGAATTGTGGTATACGAAAAATTCCATGTTTCAGTACTCGGCATGGGAAGAAAGGGGAACAACAGACGACCCGAGAAACGCGATTCTTTTGCGATCCGACGCTCATACAATCTTTGATGCGAAACAGTTTATAATCGTGCCGAAGAAGGGCAAGTGGGTAACTCACGTCTTGTATGGAGCTGCACAGGACGAACTTGCTCGAAGCTTTCACAATGTTCATATACAACCCCTTACCGACATTGCCGTAGAGTATATATTTGCGCGATTTGTGTACACAGTCCACGCCCTGAGCACGTTCACACTCTCCGGCGGCAAACGTGCACTCCTTGTCCTTAAATCAGGCGAAACGAGTCGGAGTAGTGTCGAGGTAACGGGCTTGCAGTATAAGACACAACTCGCCCCACGCTCACGGGTTGGCAGCAGGACTCCAAGTCCCAGCAAGCGCCAGTGCGACGATCCACCCACTGTTGATGTAGACACTTCGAATTGTGATGGGATAGACGCCAGCGATGATGGGTTCCGGGGTCGTCCACGAAGGAGACTATCTCACGATACTATCTCTCCACCCTGATCATGTCACAAGTTTTGCACGTCGATATCCAGCCCAGTACCAACACTCACAAGTAACCTTAGCGATTCGGGTAGCGATCTTGCAGACACCGATATGAAGCCCCTGCCCAGGGACAGTGCCCTGCCATTAAGCAAGGCTTCACATGATGAGTGCGTCGGCGTAACCGAAGCTATGCACTCTATGCTCGAGTCTGGACCTGGCGCCTGATTTGGTTGGAAACAAGGTTCGTGGCCACGCGAGTGTTCGAATTGGTTGGGAGCCATTTCAACCAGCCTGACATACGCCGAGGACTGCTTCTCTCTGCTTGAAGTCCGGACAACCAAGGACTTCCATATTGGCGCAAATAGACCTCCTTATTTCGACGACCAGGAATTAATGGCGGTTCAGGAAGTGCTGAAACTGGTGTTTCTTTTTTCTAACGTGAACACTGGGCTTGAGTACGGTAAATCCGTACCGTACGTCCGCGCTTGGTCGCTGTTCACCCAAGAGCCACGTATCGATGGCGCTGCCTCTTCCGCACAGCTACACGCGCATGCGGCTCGTATAGTGTAGAGCTTTAGAAGATTTGAAGCCTACTTATCTTCAATTCTGCGCCTGGTGAGATGTTTTCCTCACAAATCGTGGGAGGGTCCTCCAGAACCGAGAGCTGAACACAACCAGGCCTTTCCGGTCTGTCCGAGAATCACGCCAAACCTTTTTCCTCCATCCGGGCTACCCTGACAATCATAACATTCTTCTTACTCTTCCGGCTCTCGACTCATGCGGGATTCGCCATGAAACAGCGCGCATCGCATGTGCCATCCTATCAAAGAGCGCTTTTCTTAGCCAGGGAATCCCGCGTCGATTAATCACTGTAGCAGAGTCAGGGTCTACCCGTGTGCATTCCTTGTCGGCAGACGAGTACCGTGGCATGTTCAACACGGGTCGCGCCAACAGTCGAAGCCAAAGCCCGAAGAAACGACAACGATCGATACAAAATGAGGAAGAGGGGGACGAAAAAGCCGAGCATCTATACACAGAGACACCCTCGGATACAGACCACAACCTAGAAGAGCCTGAACGAGGTAGACCTCGGAAAAGGAGGTGCATATGTGGTGATGATGGAGTTGGAATCGGGATAAGCGGGACCTCCAAACAATGGCCATTATCCAGTAATGACGAATGTTTCGGGACACCGCCACGATCTACTTATTGACGGGATTTATCTGCCGTGCAACGAAAATCAGGTCCCGCTTCGTAATGGTTCTGGCATCCCGTCAAAGATGTCCCGCCCTGCTCCCGGTATATCTTGTTTCATGTCTGGTCATCCCAAACCTTCCTGCAGCTCCACTGTCAACGCGGCAAACGTGGGCTGTCGTCCTGGATCCCGGCGAACAGGTCAAATTGCTTTCTCGGGCATTGCTAGGGCCTGCCATTGGTATAATAGCCTCAACTTAGAGGCCAACACCTTTCCGTTGTGTTGATTGTCCAATATTGATTGCAGCCTTGACCTGCTTCGTGGCAGACCACGATTGCCACCGGCCGCAGGGATCAATTCATTGGATGCCAGTTCATGGCGACCTTATGGCCTTGCTAGTGGGTATTTGTATTTAGAAATCGTACAGTAAGCATGGGACCACAGAAGCCCTGGTGTTAGTTTCTCTTAGTCAGATATTATGAACTGAAAACAGGTCGGGGCAAATTTATCCCCAGCAAATTGTCGTCGATGTAATTAACTAGTTATTGTCGGTATACGAATATATGCTAGGTAGAACCACTAGCATTCCCCCAAACGTATATTGACCGTACTAGTCCATCCATGCCGCAAGACCTGGTGAATCTTCATCTGATTTTGTGCCAATTTACTACGAGGACATGTCTCACAAATTCTCTCTAGCAGCGTAGAACCAAGAGAGAAAGCACACTCGACGCAACAGGAAAGCCGTAATGTGTGGTGGAACCTGCCACTAGTAACAAGATATGTAACGCCGCCTTTGAGAGGGTCCGAAGGTCTACTAGCTACATATGGAGTTATTCACGGTTACCTCGGGGGTGGGGGCTTGGCCGGTTAGCTTGCTTCCATAATGCTTACTTGGTTCTTAATATTGACGCATTCGCATTAGCCAGCCAAGCTGAGTTTTGATTTCTTCATGCTTAGATTATGTTTAGTTGTACCCAATGTCACATCGCAAACTTATTATCTCAGCTTGACTTTCAGATAAAATTTTATTCGATGTAACTATATGTCATAAAACCGCAATTTAGCGAATTCAACTCACGTATATATATTGCCGGATAACCTACCGAGTACTCACCCCTTTCGTCTCCATTATCCACTCCCAGCTCTCATCTACCTCCCCTCCGCAAAACATATACTGAGCAGAAAATTTGACCTTTACCAGACACGATGCGCTCAAATTTTCTTTTCTTGTATTCGGCATTGGGCCTTGTTGCGCCTTCTTTCTGCAGCCCAATCAATGCCCAAGCCAACGACGATGTTGGTTGCCTAAGCGATTGGGAGCAGATTTATCAAATTATTAATCTCTACCCGCTAGCAGTTGACTTCAACTCGACCCATGAGCTATTCCCCCTCATCTACGCCGAAAATGCCTTTGCCAATTACTCCAGCCCAGATGGAAAGAGACAAAATCTGCGCGGCCTACAAACCATTATCGATACATTCGCGCCTGATGGCGAGCACTACGATGCCCATCATTTGCTGGGCAGTATTAGAATCAACCTGAGCAAGGACCAGCCAGACAAGGCTAATGGAACCTTCTACGCCCTGACGAATACTTTTGGAAAAGGGCGTTTTGCCGGCCAGCTAGCTACCTTTTACGGCATCTACCATGATGAATACGAGCGCATCGAGGAGCAGGGGTGGAGAGTCACAACAAGACTTTTCAGCCAGGTTGGACCTGCTTCTGGAAACGTGTCGTTGTTGGAAGGACCTTGAGTCGTAATACCAGGCCAGAGTTAGCTATCTTTGCCACGAGGTCAAATGTCAATATGTATTGGGTTATTCACTGGAATATTGCGTAATGACACGGGCCTAGATAAAGCGTCTCACGCCGCGAGGTTGTATTTGGCATTTTGGCGACTAATACATGTGATGCATGGACAGAATCAGTCGCCAGATATTTTTAGACAAGGTCACTGCCTGGTGGTACTGGGTATATATATACATGTCAGCTAGAATTAAATAGAAGTACATTCAATCGCAACATTTGAGTTGCATACATGCCTATTTTTGGAGTGTCTAGCGATCTCTCAGGGCAAACGCTCTTGGCATCGCGCCGGTCTCATCAAGCGCACACGCCTGCGCTGGCGGTGATTGCTGCAAAGGACATGGCACACGCTATGGGTGCCGCGTTCCTTTCAAGTAATATTTTATGATAGACATCTGAAAAATTTTTCATGGTGACACTGCAGTCTAAGTTGGTCTAGATACAGCCTGGCGTATTATACTACTTTCGATTACTCCAACACTGATTGTCTGTAATGCTACTACCTCAATGTATCAACCGATATTTGGACTCCATTCCTTTGTAAAGCTCTCACATAATCGTCCCCCAGGCTTGCAGGCGTTAGAATTCCTCCTTCACGTTTGCTTAGCGAACTTTGCTCATCAAGGAGCAACAACCCGGCCTCCGTCATGGTCATGGCTGTGAAATCGTTCGCATCTCCGGGATAATGGAACTCGACTAGAGCTTTTGGCTTTACCGAATGTGTAGTGTCAGCAATACTAATTGCCCGGTACGTAAAGTGGTATTTGCGGCGTTGCTCCGCTGATGCGCCGCCACCAGGCGGAAATAACTTGCCAACGACGAATCGAACCGGTGGCAAAAGCATGGAAGCTGCCAGTGTGACAACGGTGACCCGGAAGAGCCAAGCAAATAATGCATTTGACCAACGGATCCGCGAAGAAAAACGAAAATTTGGTCCGTAACTTTGTGTTCCGTCGGCATCTCCAGACGCGTACAAACCCCAACTGCGTCCAACAAGAGGTAGGTCGACGGGCTCGTGGAAATGGGTGGCCATTGTGCCCATACCATCTATAGTTTGCACCCCAAAAACATTTGCCTTTGGCAGCCCATCCTTTCTCTTGCCATTGGGATTGCCAACAGGTTTAACCGGGGAGATGGAGTGGATATTGATGGCTGCAAAAAGGCGAGAAAGTGAATTGTTCGCAATAGAGGTGGAAATAGAGTCCACGGCACCACCACTAGCACTTCCCTTAATGTCGTACAATGCTCCAACAACTTCAAGAGTGGGCAATGAGAAGTTCCTCCGTATCGACGTCACCGCTAAATACGTCGATATGTCTGCCGGCACTGCACCCCAGCCACAGGTGATGACCATCTATCGACGCCACGTTAATTCCGGACGTAGTATAACAGGGGTTAATCTTACTTTCGACCCCGACGTCTTGGCCAGTTTTTCGTATTTCTCAATCATCTCCTGCCGCCATACCGGCTCTCCGGCTCTGTTGCTATTATGAGTATATAGAAGAACAAATGCATCTTTTTATTACTTACCCGTCAACATAATGAGTACCATGTTCAGCGCAAGCCTTGAAGACCACGGAGCCACAGGTCGTTCCATATGGCCCTATTATGTTGACCAGAACACGAGTTGACTTTGCAAGGTTGACAATCTCTGACTCGGAAGAGAGATCCAAGACGATTAGAGCTCCTAGAATACCGAGTCATTACTTATTCTCGACTTTATTACCTATAAGGGCCATCCACTTACCTCCAGCTTCAGTCACCTTCATTTCCGCCGCCACTTCTTCGAGCTTAGACTTGTTGCGCCCTGCAATAGCCCATCGCACATGACTGGGCATATTGTCAACCATGTACCGGACGCAAAGTTGCCCGGTATAGCCTGTGGCTCCGAGGAGAACGAAGTCATAAATTTGACTCATAGTGCGTGAAGTTTATATGTGCGATAGATGGTTACTTTGGAATTAGATTATGTACGTTGGAGTAAAGGAAAATACTGCTTTTATACATACGTTCGTGCTAGCTGTCAATACGATAAGGGCGGAAATTAAACAAAACAATAATTTATATTTGCATATTGAAAACATGATTTGTAATGTACTGTTAATCGGGCGTTCGAAATCATTTTGAGATTATATAACGCAGCCTGGTAGTGTACAGTGTTGATTTTCTAGATGTAGGCGGGGGATTATATAATCTGGCCTAAGAAGTAAGTGAACCTTGTTGAGATGCGATATCAAGTATCCCCTAAATTAGAGCAGTAGCCGTGCCCCGAGTTAATATTGGCCGTTGGAACGGGGAAACAGCTTGGCGACGGCAAAATTTAAATCCCGTTTCCTCCGCGTAAGTAGAATGCGCGAATTCAGTCAGGCAATAAGGTAAATCCAATATTATCGCAAATCAACTTCCCGCGTTATCGGGTACTACAGTCGGGTAATCATGTAAATTCACAAATCCGAATCGGGGAATTTGTCAAATTTTTTAATCCAGAAGATATTGTGCGGCATTACTACAAAGTCGGGGCAATTCCAGGCCGCGGCTCAAAATAATCGTAGCAGTCGGCCTACTTACTACTTAGACAATAGGAAGTAAACTCCGCAGCTGTGTAAGCCGTCTCTTCTCTTCTCTCTATCCTTGGCTTTTTTTGTCAGCTATACTTCTGCCATTATTAATATTTTGGTCCCGCAGCAGGCCAGTCGGCTTTTCCATTGGTATATGGCACATGAATGTCACAACGCGTAGTGGAGAGCTAAGTACTAGTATATTAACATGCTCAGAGCCTTTGCCACTAAATTACTTGTTCTACATTCTAAGCTACACACAGACACATGACTGTAACGCGTCTTCGACGTCTTGTCGTTTGAATCCAGGGGATTGCCCAAGAGAAACAGTGCGCAGAAGAAGCACTGTTCATGTTAGACATGAATGGTAAAAGAGACACAGCCGAATTTATAAACATACCTTGAATGAATTGTTGTAAACTGACGGAACCCTTTGGGCAAGCTGATTTAGACTGGGTATGTGCACGTTGACATCTATGGAGGCTGACTTGTTTTGCCTTGAGAAACATTTCCAAGTCTGTAATATCAAACCATGTACCATCCAGTCGTGCTGCCCAGGCAGGTGGGACCTTTTGCAGAGGGGCCGCAGTTATCACGGAAGGCTCTGCTCTTTTGAAAATAGTTGGCGAGTGTGAAGAAGTGTGAGATAAAGGTTGAGGCCTAGTATCACCGTAATGGGTTCCAGCACCTCCTACTTGCAAGAAGGGAATATTGTCGTTTATAAACAGAGTAGGTTGCCTGGTTAGTTTACTGTGGAATAAAGTGGCATAGTATGATTTGAGTCGGTTGCGGTCCATAATGGTAAGGGCGAGGTGGAAGTAATGCTGTACTCTTTGTAGTGAGATGCTCGGGTTCGCTACTTTCATATAAGCAGAGAAGACCAGAGCGGCATCCAATATGTCTATGAGTTCCTGGTAGTTAATACCCGAAACTGGTACTGGATTTTTGAGTTTTTCTGCCAAGTCGTTCTCCAAGAGTGGTAAAACGCTGAAGACAGGGCAGGGCCTGATGAAGAAGTCTAGAGGCAGAGATAGTTCCAACTGAGGGTTCACTGCAGCCACACGCCGTGTGTTTGTGGCCTCTCCATTATTGCTCACAAGGGAAATACACTTGCCAATCGTCTCCGACAACCGTCCATGTAAGTCTTCATCGCTTACTAGCACGTCTGATTGGGCGAGAGCTTCGCCCAAAGAAGTTATCGAAGTAGTCAGGCTCTCCACTGTCGCTTCTAGCTGGTTATTACGTGCGAGAAGTCCGGAAATTTCCATGTATCTTTTCTCTCGAAACTTCCGCTGGGCTATACGTAGTTGTTCCCGGCGTTTTCCCAAGAGCTACTATGCTATTAGCTGGTGAATTAATTCACCTGAAGACGGAGGAATAACGTACCTTTTGCTGTTCTCCTTTGTTCGGGTTCTCTTTGGTTCGCCTTGGTCTCCCACGTTTCTTGCGGAGCAAGGGCCCCTGTACGTCCGGGTCCGGTTGCTGTTGCTCAGTAGATTTCGTATCCGAGTCGGCGCCCACACAACCATGTGTGGCGAGGCCATCAAGAGGGTTGTGGACTCCGTTGGTTCCGTAGCAGTCTGGCGCTTCACTACCGGCCACACCCTGCATGGCGGCGGAAATAGGGTAATAGTTGGCAAAGAAGGCTGCCTCGCTGGTCCACGCCATCGTTTCGCGAGAATAAGGCAACGTGTAGTTTTGCAGCGGCATAAAGTTGTCGTTGGACCAGAGGGTACTAGGGTCCACGCCTGGACGGTTGTGCGGCCACGAATCCATCAATAGGTATTGCCCTGATAAGTGATTGTATAATCAACTTCGCGATCTATTCCAATGTAAAGCTGTTGCAAGAGGCAAGAAATATCCTTTGCACAGGAGCCCTTCGTGCCAGGTGGGGGAAAACGATATATGTAGGTTGATTAAGCAGAATCGGCTTTAATTACCCCGTACTCTATTCACCAGACCATACCATTTTACTGGTTTATATAATCGAGTTATTTACATGAGCCCCTCGCCTAGCTTGTTCAGGCAGGTAGGTCCGTCTTAACAGACCAATGACATGACATCGATAGTCTGCTCCGCAGCCAGGCTTCCGGACATCCGTCACCGCCGACGCGGGGTCGGACTGGCGTTGCTCTACTACCGCATTCTAGGCAAGGAGGTATGCATCGACATAAGACTAAATAAACTGGGGTATTTTTCTTGGCCTAGGCCCCCCTCTTGGTGTTATTATTACGATTATTCATCAAAAGCGCGAGCGCTCACAGGCTAGAACCAGGTAAAAAAGTGGTAGCACGCAGCTTTATTTTATTTGCTTTGTTCTTCCACATCTCGCGTAATACAATTTGATGCCTCCTACATTTCCACTTTCACAGTTGACTTGGTTAAACTTTTATAAAACCAGACACAACATCTCGTCTCTCACTGCGTGACCTATACGTGCCAGGTTTCCATAAGGGTTTGCATGCTAGAGTAATAAATTAGCTGCTAGCATCACCATCTCTGAACCTAGTGAAGAATGTGTAGCCAATTATAGAGCAAGATGATCCCGCAGATACTCCAGCTGACTCTGGTGCGTTATTCAAAACCGCCGACATGGCATGGCACTCAATCGATTTAGCGACTGTACCGCAATGTGCTATGAAGTACATATAATTCTAGATTGCAAAGGCAGATGCGCAAAATATTCAATTTTGCGCATACTATATACCCCTGATTCGTAATAAAACATTGTACTCATCCAACATCGGTCACCTTTGCGTACATAACCAAACATATCCCTTCCCCCTGGCATGTCCCTCAAACTGGGTAGGTGTAAAGTCTCTGCAACTAGCATCCGACCAGGGTTGCAGGCTGGGCATTGAGGGGAATCGAGAGACATTAGACTCCAGAGTATTATATAATACAGACCAAGTGATGCCGCGGCACCATGATTTTGTCCGAGCGCAACAAGGGTTGTTCAACCTCTCAGCTTTCAGTTCATTACAACCTATCAATCTCAACGAATAAGAGAGTTTTTCTCTTGCTCGTAGCACGCGTGCCACTCGCATGTAGAAAAATACGACGACGAAGTGTGACTAGCAAGGAGAGGTGCTTGTGTTATTGAGCGACGTGGCTTGATTTTTGTCTATTTAAGTAGCCTATCCTCACCTAGTCGTGGTATTGTAAAGAGCACGTCTTTTCTGATATTGTTCTCCGTTATATAGTCAACCCCCAGCCATTTCCGTCCGTACTTGTCTTCAAAGATGCAATTTATGTTCCCTCTGTTAACCTTGGCCGCCTTGGCCCTTCCACCGGCCTCGGCCCATCCCATGAGCGAGAACAAACCACGGGCACTCCCCCCGAGTATTGATCCCTTCTACAGGCCGCCGTCTGGCTTCGAGTCAAAGGCACCTGGCTCCATTCTTCGTCAGCGGAGGATTGCGGCAGCCTTCTTTGGGTTTATCCCCCAGCCTATTGAGGCGTACCAACTACTCTACTGTACCAATGCTATTGACGGCTCGCCAATTGCAGCCGTTACCACCATCTTCAAGCCTTTACATGCGAAGAAGGACAGCTTTGTCTCGCTGCAAACCGCCTACGATAGCACAGCCTCTATCTGCAACCCAAGCTACACCTATCAGCTCGGCGCATTACAGACAAACATCATCTCCTCCTTGGAGCAAATTATTATGCAGGCCTACTTACTCTCAGGGTACATGGTTGCTGCAGCCGACTATGAAGGGCCAGACGCAGCCTTTCTTCCCGGCCACCTCGAGGGCATGGGCGTACTGGATGGTATGCGTGCCGTTGTCAACTTTAGGACAAAACTTGGGCTCTCTGACAACCCCAAGATCGTCGGCACAGGCTACTCCGGCGGCGCTGTAGCTACAGGCTGGGCAGCCGGTCTTCAATCCTCCTATGCCCCGGACCTGAATGTCAAGGGGTGGGTTGCTGGAGGCACTCCTGCAAATCTCACCGCTACTTTTATGAACCTTGACGGTACAATATTTAGCGGCTTCCTGCCTGCCGGCCTGGCCGGGTTTCTGAAGCCCAGTGCCTACGGAGCTCAACTACAACCTGTTTTCGACGAAATTTAACACCCAAGGGCAAGAGAATAATAGATATTTCCAATAAGCAGTGCATTGTTGGTAACCTCCTTGCATTTCCTCAGACATCAATCTTGTCAGCAGAGTTTCAGACCCTAGGCCCCGGACTATTCCAACACCCAGTCGTCTCTGATATCATGGGAAAACACGTCATGGGTGTGTACAAGAACGAGACGCCTGTTGCACCAGTATTCCTTTATCACGCCCCCGACGATGAGATTGTGCCCTATCATGACGCGGGGATACTCGTGGATAGATGGTGTGGCTACGGTGCTAGTGTAGACTTTCTGACTGTCGCTGCCGGCGGACACTTTACCACCGAGATCCTTGGTGTTCCCGACGCCGTGAGATTCACCGCCAACGCTCTCGAAGGGAAACTTGCCGCTGGCTGCTCGACGAGAACCTCGTACAATGACACGCTGAATCCCATCGCTCTGGGGGCTCAGTTGGAGCCCGCCTTGGCGTCTTTGCTCCAAATGCTAGCAAACCTTGGCAAGAAAGACGCAAGTATCAAGCAGGATCTTACTAAACTTGGTCGTCGTATCTAAGAGTTGGGTGTGCATGGAAAGCAATTTTCTGATCTGCGCGTGGAGGATAACTGAGGATCCGGAATTGGATGGAAGAAATCTAACAGCATAGTATATTAGTATTCGTTCAAAGGATGTACTTTAAGTAGAAGGCTGCAGGTGTTACATCCTACTGAGCGGCAGACGTTAGCTAATATAATAACCTCGGGGATATTATTCAGTTTTCTTTCCCTTACATGACAGTAAACACTACGCTGTACCTACATTCATAGTCGAAAAACCACACTGCAAATAATAGCAGGGTCTACTTTAAGTTCTGTGGTCTTCTTGGCGCCCGGTTGCATTTCGAGTCTGGCGTTGTTGGGGTCTCGTTGTCTTGGCACTTTACGGCTTTCGAATGTCTTGAGGTCGCTTGTTTATTTGTCGGTAGTTAAAGTATTGCTGGGCGCTTCATAAGACACAAAGGATTGATCTTTTGTTGCTGATGATACGCGGCTAGTCTGGGCGGCCAATTATGCTCGAGTGCGGGCCATGACGATGGGAAAGCAAATCAGCTGTTATGCAATTGTTTTATGTGAGAACTGCCGTCTACCCTGGCTGAGAAGCCTCGAGCACTAGACTTCAGATGACATAACTGGTCGCCCACATCCAGTCTCAAGCTACAACGTACTCGTGCCCCCTCCCCCTCGATCACTCTAGCTTATATGCCAATGCCTCTCCTTTTGGTATAGACATCTTGGGACAAACCATATCATTACCCCAAGCTGCCAGCGCATGAATAATCCGGCTACGCGCAAATTCCACGAGACGGCTCCGGGTCATAAGTACATGTCCCCCGATTCACACAGTCATCCTGCTCTATAGCACATCGTAGCCACACCGCTTTAAACTTCCAGCCCTCAGTCCATAACGTATGATATTTACCTCTGCTTGTGTAGCCGTAGCCGAACCACTTTCTCGTGCAGCCTGGCTTCTCCCAGTAACTGATCTGTACCTGGCCACTCGGGCAGTCGCCCACCATAGATGTATCGAGAGATGCTACCTGGCAGTTTGTGTCAAAGCAAAAACCATCAGTTCCGCTGGCGACACTAGTCTGGCCGTGCAGCTCTCCTTTGCAACCGGCACTGTACAACGCCTTTACTTCGAAAGCTGGGGTAATACCGACGCAGTAGTAGTAGCCTTGCCAAAGACCGACACACTCTAGTTGACTAGGAAGTTAGCATGTACTTAAGAATGGCTATAGTAGCGTCCCTGATAGTGCAGACGTTTTGTGCTATTGGCAGCGCCGCTGGCGACGTGTTATAGGTTGACTGTATGCGGGAGTAGGAGGATTGACCAACCGTTTGTAATTGCAGGATTCCACTCATAACTGATTTCGACATTAGTGGTGTACAAAAACAGAAGAGTCGGTGAAGAGAGAAGGTTACAGCACTCACAAATTACTCAACATAAGGTGAGGATACTAGTCAACTATGCCTTGACAAGTGTCGCCTCGATCAGCCTTATAGTACTTATTGCAGGATTTCGGTATACCGAGCTGGGTAGGCGAATGCCCATTATTCTTTAGAGGCCTGGGAGATTTTCCAGGAGCGCCAACGCAAACGAGATAGTCCACAAACAAACTGTGGCACGCTGAGCCGACCGCGGGATTCCACCGGTGGAATTCATCAAGAGTGAAAGTCCTGTACTCGTCAATAATCCTTGACAAGTGTCGAGTCCTTGTACCTTGTGGCAGGTAGTACAGGCCTTGGTAAGACCGTCTTGCTGCAGGCAGGTACTGACCGCAGCCGCTACCTTCTGGCGGCCCGAGGATGTTGACGGCATACTTGATAGGAGAACGCTCTTTGCCTCCACGCAATACGATCGGCCCGGAAGGAAGTTTTCACAATCAGTTGGAAGGGAGGGATTCTAGAATACCACGTACTGAGTTAGCAGTCTCTTCTTGGCGGAATTTGTTGTTGCAGCACCTGGTCACTCTTGGCTGTCATGACTATCTGTACTCACCCACATTAACCAGTCGACCATATCAATGCCCCAAATGTCGGGAATATCCTCGCATTTGTTTGAGCCATCGTTGTCGATCCACCATTTACAATCGGCTATCGTATTAGGATCGTGGGGCATTTTGGGATTCTCACTGGTGGCATGAGCGACAAGTGCTAGGGCCATTGACAGGAAGGCATGAAGCCTAATTGATTGACTTAGCATTCTGCCGGTTGATTGCTAGATGAGAAATTCTGACGATAAAAAACATAAGGAGTTCTGAGACTCTACAAGAAGGACAAATAAAATATGAGTTTTTCTCTAGTATCTATATATAATACGTACACACAGGGCGCTATTGACTACCCCGTTTTCCTACATCTCGGTAATATCCGCAATATTGTGGCGCGTTCAAAATGAAGGAATAGCTGATGGATTTCTTGTGGTCACCAAAAAAACCTAACCTGGTGCGCGCGTTTATTATTGGAATTAATCGTGGTCCACTATCAAGAGGATTTGGCTTTCAAGTTTGGCCGCTTCGGCCTCTTACCGGTGATAACCTGGTTCACCTGGACTAATTATGGATACTTGTTTTGAAAGAGACCGATTGATATATGTACATGTTTATTTTGCACAGGGACCTTGAAAGTTCGATGGAGGCAATAATACCAAGGGAAAGACAAACGTACATGGTACTATTGACATTCAAAGGCCCTACTCGACCACCTCGTCTTAGCTACCCAGGAGGCAATGGCGGAAATTGAGAGCTAATAAGAGCTCTGCATCAAAGACAGAAAGTATAATATAAGACATCCCAGTTGACCTCTGTTTCCTACAGGATTTATCCTGGTGCTAGGTATCGTTCCCTGGGACTTACTTCCTCCCCATAATTTGACTCAAATCCACATATGTATCCCTTTAAATTTGCGAAGGAGCTACGCGAAAAGTCTTGCCAAATTCCAGTGGCAAGTGGCTTCGCCAAATATTAAATAAATCCTCATGGCTAGTGTTAAACAAACTATAATAAATAGAGTCGATACTAAAAACGAGTTTCGCCGTAACATTACTACCCACCGTTACTGAGCCACGACACGCGTGCTCGGGAGCATTGACCAAGCCATGTTCCTTAAAACAGCATCCAGGTTGCCACAGTTGCTGTACCAAATGATATCCGCTTGTCTTGCCTCCATCTCGCTGCTAATGACGCTGTAGCTGCTGTTTCTTTCGCTGCAGACGCTGCGGAGGTTTTGGGCGCGGTTGACGGGGGTGTTGATGCCACAATGGAAACCCCTTCTGAGGAAGCAGTGGCGACCTCCGGAATAAAGCATTCCGCAAAGGAAATGGTTTCCTCCAGTTTGTAAGATGCGAATGGTATCAATTTCATTTCATGATACCAACGGAAGTGACAGCTGGAAGCGAGTTGTTCAGCAACGAGGCTGTGCGCAGTCCACCATGATAAGGCCAAACTCCCAAAGTCAGAGTACGCCGACATTACCTCGGATGGGCCAACTGTGGAAAAGGCACATAATCGCGAGCTTTCTGGGAATGTGCAATCGAACCATTCCTCCAGAGGCAAAGTACAAGTTTGGAATAGTTCGGAGGTGTGAGAGGCCATGGCAACTGCCAAAGTGCCTGTTGGTCTCGGACCAACAACATAATTTGTGTAGTTCGCGGCAGCACAGAACAAGGGCTCAGGTTTAGCGATCGCGGTCGGTGAGGATTTCGGAAAGAAGACTGAATGGTTGATCGCTGCCGCAAGAGCGGCGGCGTTGAGAAGATAGAGACCGATGTTCATGGTGTCGACGTTGCATGTAGCTAAGGGTTAAACAAAGACGGACAGTACTAAGGAGTAGAGACGGCACAAGAGTCTGGCTTGGAGTTGACAGTAGATACAGACAGGGTTTGGTATATGTACTTAACCTATACATGCCCCTGAAGAAGGGCATAGAGACATGAGGCCCACGAAACTCCATTGGCCAAGGCCAGGAATATCTTGGCGTTGTGACATAACGTATGAGGAGCACATGACTCTGCGTTGCTGTGTTGATGTATTCTCCCATCTTCTGAAATGATTGAGTACAAGAATTCGAAGACTACATCGATTTGATACTTAATTACATTGACTTGTGAAAAAATGCTGTGGCAAACCAATGCGGCGGAGTTCCGACTCTCACCATTCATCGGTCGAGTAATTATGCTCCACCAAAGCGCTTCGAATAGCTTTCAGACAATCATCTTTCCGATAATTCCGCATATTCGGCCACCCATGCTGGCGAAAGATGCCTTTTATTAGCCGATTCTTCCCTGCATCATCTGGGTGCTCCGCCGCCTTTACATCGAGTACCCTTGTTGCACTCTGCGGAAGAAAGGTAAGCTTCTGGTACTGCTCTTTCAAGACTTGGAAGAAGTCTGGAATAGCCCATGTTCCAGCATCACGAAATGTTTCGGCCTCATTTACAGGGGCGTAATCGTAGGCATCTTCTCTAATAGGTGCTCGGCTGGAATGATGCATCAGATAGTGGTCGCACTGAACCCAGTGTATAATGCCGAGTCTCGTGTCTAGCAAGAACGAGTACCGTTCTTCACAGTCCCAAGTAAGACCAATAACATGAGAAGGCACGTTCTCATAATTTGAAACCCCTTCAGAAGACATCCGTGCGTGTTCAGAGGCATCACTACCAGGTTGAAAGCCGTTTTCGTGCTCTTCTACTCGTCCTTTCCAGTCGGCAAACATGCAGTGGGGTAGCACGTTAGGCCCATCATCATTAGACGGACAATCAATGTAAGGGAGATAGCGAAGTAGTGATATGACTTTCTTTGTTTTACCCAGGCCACGCATGCTCTGGGGAGTAATAGATGGCCAGCCCCCTTTAGGAGGTTCCTTGATGAGGTTTTTATCAAGATACATTTGGGCTAAAAATATATAATAGTCTCGCACAGCCGCGACCGTGGTGTCACGGGAGTAAGTGACTTCCCTAAGAGGTATCATTGTTCAGTGCAGAAAATAATAGTGTAGAAGCTTAAGACTTATAAAGAAATGACAACTCAGAAAACACGAGACTTGAGGATAGAGAGATAGAAAAAGATGTCAAGGGAAGATAAGGGGGTATACTTGCCATTTAATGGAAGCGCGTTCTTTCTGTGATAAAAGAGCACGGGAATTCTCGCTAAAGGGTCAACTCCAATAGTAATTTCCCTTCAATGTCTAGGGGCGTCTTAGGATCAAGATGCCTGCGGCGGGGACGGTGAAGTATCCGCTTGGGACTCCTGACTTGGTTGCCAAGCTTCACGGTTTGAAAACCTTTGCTTGGCGTGTCAAGAGGCGACAAGGCTGTCGATATGCACCAGTTGACATGTATACGGGTATAGAGAAGGCATAACTATCTGCATATCTGCCTCAGTATCAATTGATTGTGCTTATGTATACATTGGGCTAGGTTGTTCAACCAGCAAGCTTTGGTGGTGAAAGCTTCGCTTGAATAGCCAAATTATGAGCGGGCACGATCAATAAATACCAGTTGTCATACCAGTTGACCGTTCGAGTTATTAGTATCCACCAAGATACCAGGCCCATCAAAGGGGCCTGCGATGACATATATATGGCGTCATTTAATTTAGGCAACACTGCAGAATATGGGTCTCAAACAAAAACTGTGCAGTAAACCAGCGTTATAACGATAACCTTCGTGAGGCCAAAATTACCGATATTCGGTGACTATCGAAGGTTCAACTATGATAGGGCTTGTACCTTTACTTAGATGTACTATATGAAGGTACATTTACGAGGATTAGTTTTTTTTGACCGTGTCACGCGCAGGAAAATCGCGTTGAAGGCTATCAATTGATGTGTAAAATTACGGGTTCAGTAGGGACCAATGCCGCCCAAATAACGATAAAAGCCCCGAGCCTCGATTTATATGGTGACTAAGCCTGATGCATACAATATCATGCGAACCGCGACTATCAACGACGTACTGGGGAAAAACCTTAGATGACCGTGAGTTGTCGTAATAGCGCGACTATCGTTAGGATATAGGATCCTTGTAACGCTAGTTTACTGTGCAATATAAACAATTACTGGGTCCGAACGCCCAGCGCCCTGCAGATTCAGAAGTCCACGATGTGCAGAGGCGGAAAGACAAGAAACAATTTGTAAAAGTACTACTTGGCAGGGAAATGGCGTTCTAATATCGTGATAGACGCCTCGACGTTAGCTTTTATTCTTCCCTGCTCTCATTGTGTCAAGTATATCCTATTATTATCCTGCAACTAGTCAAGATGCAAGTTCCTCTGGATATAGCTACTGCCTTTACCTTGGTGTTTATTATCAATGCTGTGCACGCAGCTCTCAGCCTTGATGGAATGTTAGTTATGGGGTTAATTGGTGACGACGACCTTTCACTTATTAGTGATATTGACGCATACGACTTAGACTACTACGATTGTCTACCTCTATGCGAAGACTACTCCAACCCGCACATGTGGATTACTTACCTCTCGGTTAAACATTTGCAACGTTGCCAAAGTCCTATGCTACTTCAGTTGCCTGTCAGACAGCTGCTGGATAATCCCAAATCAACCAGACTATCTTGATACGCAGTTGCTCAGCTACCTCTGGATAGCAATGGGAACAGACCCGTTGACGGCATTCTCTGCTATGAATACCGCTGTGCCCAACCCTAAGCAGGACCATAATCTCTTTCGTTGCAGCCTGGACATTGCTCCCGCTTGTTTCGCCACAGGTAAACCCTGCAAGGGAATCCTAAGCATGGCTTCAACTATGGATATCGAAGAAATGGGAAATGGGCGTCAGGCTGCTGAGCTCTTGCGTCTCATGGGAAATTCCTTCCAAGAGAAGGACAACTGCGGTGAAAGATTCATTTTTGGATATCACCACAAGTTTGCTGCTGGTATCTACCTTGGTTCCGGCTTAGGCAAACAAACAGCCGAGCTCTCTCTGAATACAATGGCCGATCGCTTACAGTTGAACTCAAAAGCGCCCAATCATACTACTGCCGAGCATTTCAGCAGTGAGCTGCAGGCGGAAGAGCCTTTTGGTATATCTATTGATACAACTGGAGATCTGGCTGCGGTACAAAGAGCTGTGTTGGAGTGGAGAGAGGGCATTTGTGCTACATCCAACAAGATTCTGCGGCCAACGTGATCGATACCTAGAATTCACATTTGGCAGATTGCCAAAAGAAACTTGATGGGAAACAATGAAAAATTGCCCTTGAGCTCTGGACTTCTGGGCAGGTCCGCTGGAATGGAACAAGCCAAAACACTAAGGCCCCGGAATAGTTGTCGGTATATCAGAGTGAACTCTGGCGATGGCTGCGCAGCTCTCGTTTCCTGGTGCGGCATTTTTAGTACCGACCTTCACAGGTACAAATCTGAGCCAAGCTTGTGCTCTAGTCTCATGCCAGGAGACTACATATGTATGTTTGCTGCTCACCCGGGAACTGTACAAGGAGCCCACACCCGAGCCGCCTACGCCAAGCAGAGATGGTACCTGCGCAATTCATCTTATCAGCGATAATGATACATGCGATAAGATTGCAAAATTATACGGAGTAACTATAAGGGAGTTCTAAGGCTGGAATAAGTGTAAGAAATGGCCATGGACCGAGTGTAAGGACATGCTAGCGGACTATAGTATGTGTGTATGCGGTGGCTCGGCACCAATGCCGCCATCACATCAAGGCACCCAATGTAGACCATTAGTCCCAGGCACCAAGCCCCCAAGAGACAAGTCCATATCTATTGCTGAATTGAATCCATGTCCGCTCAAGACCTGTTGCAGCAACTGGGGCTTCTGTGGTGTTTTCCCGGCCTATTGTGACGTACACCGGCCTGGTGGTGGCAGCCCAGGGAGTAGGAAAAAGGGCCACTAAAACACTTGCGTGTCCAACCGCGGTAGGAAAATCAAGCTCAACTCTGGTCTACCTACTGTCTTTCAGAGGATTGGTTACTATGAAGCCTTTGCGTCTAAGCGAGACTGCCTTCATTTAAAGGCAAAGCATGCCAATAGGGATGGCTCATATACACATATGCACTGGGGATTCGCCGATATCGATCCAGTCACTTGGAAACCAGTCATCAACGATGGAAAAGACCAGTGGGAGGACTTCAAAAAGCTGCCAAATGTAAAGCGCATTCTATCATTAGGTGGTTGGGTATACTCGACCGACCCCGCTACGTATAGTATTATCCGAGATGCCATCATCAACAACAGACAAATTTTTGCCAGTAACTTGGCACAATTTGTCAAGGATGAGGGGGTCGACGGCGTCGATATTGATTGGGAATACCCTGGTGTGAGTACTCTTATCTTCTTCGCCCCCTGCTTATGGCGGCCTGGCTTCCAAAGTTGAAACATGGCCAGTTATAAGAGCACTGTGAATATTGAAATGTATTCAACTGAACTACTATTCTGTACTAACTTATGTCAGGCCCCGGATATCTACATCTGGAGCCAGCCCATTGGCCAAAAATCCGACGGAGTCAACTACCTCAAATTTCTTACCGCATTAAAAGCCAGAATAGGAAGCGAAAAGTCGGTATCAATTGCAGCACCTGCCTCATACTGGTATTTGAAGTCATTTACTATCGACCGGATCGCTTCTATTGTTGACTATATCGTGTACATGACATACGACTTGCATGGCTAGTGGGATGTTGGCAACCCCAACGCCTTTGACGAATGCCCATCTGGTAGATGCATTCGAAGTCATGGTAAATGCTCAGACGTAAAAAGAAGCTAGTAAGATGTGGTTTGCTAACAGGTAACGAATGCAGTAAATTTGACTGAAACCAACAACATGCTCGTGATGAGTAAGTCAGCGGCGTCTCCCATCACGCGATTCTATTTTTTTCTGGCCGATTGTTGTTTACTTCGGTTTAGTCACTAAAGCCGGGGTCCCCAATAACAAAATTTTTGTTGGTGAAGCTAGTTACGGCAGGTCGTTTCGCATGGCCAAGGAGGGTTGCTGGGGCCCGACGTGTGGCTTTACAGGTTCCCGTACACAGTCAACCGCGAATCCTGGTCGCTGTACCAACACCAGAGGATACCTGGCCTATGCTGAGATCAAAGAGATAATAAGCGCGGGAGGCAATGTCAGGACGTTCCACGATGGCGACTCCAACACGGACGTTTTGCTCTACAATGGAGACTACGTCGGATATATGACTCCGACAACGAAAGACACACGACGAACAGACTGGCGGGAGTTTAATTTCGCTGGGACGATTGACTGGGCTGTCGACTTGCAAGAATTCTCCGAGGAACACTTGACCAACACTGATCGGCCTAAATCCGGCCAAGGCTGTATATCGGGTCACGACATGACGCTTGAAACTGCTGAAATGTGCGAGTTTGCGTGTGAATATGGTTTTTGTCCCTCATCCTTGTGCATTTGCGATGAAAAGGGAAAGCTCAAGGGTCTGCCAGCCGAGAGGAAAGACGTGAAGGGGTCGGCTTGGGACTGGTTGCACTTGGATATGAACAGGCTTTGCGCGTTTTCATGCAGATATGACAACTGTCCACACGAGGTTTGTACAGACGGCATCATCCAGCAGGGCGAGGACGAGGACGAGGACTAGGGCTTGTATGAAATCACACCTGGATCTAACAGCTTGTATGAAACGCGAGCCACGGCTCACAAAGATTGTCATGTGTTTGAAATGGGCAGACTCAGGCAGACTTCGATCAATCAATGCAAGGGCCAATGTGGTGAGAAATTAAGAGAGGCCGAGGCCGAGGGCAGGGTCAGCAACTACGGCTGCATGGGGCTTTTCCCACTTGACAAGCCCATCCCTTGGATAGAAATCAGCGGTTTCCCTAGCCGCATAGCTCCAGGCAAATGCGTCTGCGATGACATGCTGATAAATACCATCGCCGAGTCTGTCATTGAGGCCATGCCCATGATCGCTGCAGTACGTCATCCAGTCCCGAAAGTCGGCCGCATCTCCAACACGAGCCGAAGCGCCATGAGAGGTCAAGTTTTGTTCTATTGGCTAACCAGAAAGCTTATAGGCCGCGTGTTTTATGCTAATGTCGGCGGTGAAGCTGGTAGTTGATGTCGGAGCAAAGTTCATCCCTGGAGTGGGCAGGGTAATTGATGCTGGCTTAAGTAGGACTTCCCATCCCTTTGAAACCCCTGCAGATGCAATGGGAGCTTGATGTTGATGAACTGACATGAATAGATATGGCCATGACTGCTGCTCGAATGGCCTCTTATATCTATCCAGACGGAGAGGATCCCGCGGGGGCCTTTAACTGGTGGCTTAGCCCATGCGGTGGCGAGAGCAATCTTGTGCCAGATGACATTAAGAAAGCATTTGAGATTCTAAACGCTGTTACTGACGGCGTATCTGGTTTCAAGCCACCCAAGAAGATAAAAAAAGGCAGTGGAAAGAAGGGTGACGACGGTAATCCCACCAACCAACAGAAACCTCGCACGCTCAATAATGGCGGCGGCGGCGGCGGCGGCAACGGGGGTGGCAACAAAGGCAATAACAAGAATAACAAGACGAAGCGTTGCAAGATTAGGAAAGGGTATTCCACCAGACGACTTGGCCGTTACAAGAATACCGTCCAGTTTCAATCCTGCGTTCAAGACAAGACCATGACGGAAAACTTGGTCATCACCTCGGCACACTATCATGTCAATGCCAAGCCCACCGATGTAGTCAAAGTATGCCCCAAGAAATATACCCAGGCATGCTACCACTACAGTTCTGCTACGAGAGTCAGCCCTCAATGGGCAACCATTACCTGCCCTCCGGAAGCTGCCAAACCCAACTGGCGACAGGACGGCGAGGCGACTGCGACTTGGGCAACACAGCATGGCGGTACCGGGTGGAAAGATATAGCACACCGAGAGGAGCCCCAATGTGACAGGGACGAGTATCCACCAGCATATCTCCTGAATGAGCAAGACGACGCTTTGAAATGGGGTGGCAAGCCGCAGGGCAATGGGCAGCTCGTCCGCTTCCTTCCCGCCAAACAAAACCAGGGGGCCGGGAAACTTTGGCAGGGAGCTTGCTCTGAGGGACCTGTAGGGGACATTTCAGACATGGACTTGATAAATCGAGTTAGGAATGCGCCAGCTAAACTGCAGAGCGTTTCCAAGGACGCTTCTAGAACCCTCACCAAAGCCGAGGTCACGGTTACCCAAAGACCACAATGGCATATGGAGTTTGAACACACGGTAAACCCACTGCCGAATGATGGCTTGAACGATAACCCATGTTGGCCATCCAAGATTGCGCCGCAGGATCCGGGCTTTGCTTTACTCACGTTTGACCCTTATTACATCTCACTATACGGAAAGGATCAAACTAAAACAAAACACCCGTATACGTACGATGCGCCCTATAACCCCCCAGCTAATGGTGAGTGAGAAGTACAGTATCTTACGGGTCAAGTGTTTGTATAAGCCGCAAGTAGTCGTGCTGGTATGAGAAGTTTACGCCGCCAGGTCCGAATCATCTGAAGTTGGCCCTTTTAGCTTGTTAAAGATTAGGTTTTCAAATAAGTACTAGGGTGAGTCCCACGAGTACCCATAAAACGGCGCGTAGTTTATCCATCTCACACTTGTGAAACTCCCCAGCTCCACTCGAAGATTACGTGATGGTCAGAATGGTGTCTAGTCACCATATGGCAACATACGCTCCAGAACTTGCGACTCTCCAACCTCTTGTATACAATTCTCAACTTGATCCCATTCTCTTTACAACCATCCCTGCTAACGGGTTGTTTGACAGGCCGCAGTGCGAAAGCAATCTATACCGTCTCGGCTGACAAATACCCAAAGGCCCTCCTCACTGGCACCAGTTTGCCCAACTCTCGCGACTCAATGGCGGCATTCCTTACCGCCTTTGATATCCCCAAGCCTGCAAACTCAGTCCACTCCGATCAAGCTGCTTCATTGGTCGATTCCAATTCTGGGCTGCCTAATTCTCGTAGTTGCGTCACCTGCCGCCGTCGAAGAGTCCGATGTGACAGGCACCAGCCTTGCTCCAACTGCGACCGCGCTCACATTCAATGCGTCTTTCCGCCTCCGCAGCGTGCTTCTCGTCGGACGAGACAAGTAAACCACGACACGCCCGAATTGAACCCTAGAGCTTCAGAGATTGAACTTATGAAGCGTCGTCTGCAGAAACTTGAGAACATTGTTACCCAGCTCAGTGGACATGTCGAAGTCAACAGGGAAACTTGCGGCCCACGACCCTCCAGCGGCTACGTGTCTTCGAAAGTTACCGACCCTGATGCGACCAATAGTACGGGCGTTGCCAGCCGGCAAGAATCAAATATCATTGAAGGTGAGGCAGCTTGGAACGAAGATGTAGCTCCAGAACTTGGCCGAACAGACCCGGGGTTGATAGAGACACAAAATGCGGTGCTGCCGGCTGATTTAGCCGACCAATTTGGACGTTTGGTTGTGCACGACAATGGAAGCACTGGACAATACATTAGCAGCGCTTTCTGGTCCAAATTGAATGACGAGGTAAAGACAAAGGTGCCCATTCTTGCAAATATAGTCATGTGTTTGACAAATATATCCCAGCTTAAGCATCTCCATACCGATATGTATTTCCTGAATAGTGTTCCTGATACCTGTTGGGATAACACTTCCTCCAACCAATCTCCGAGACAGGTCTCGTGTGTGGTCTCAGATCGCCATAGCATTCCCTTTGGATTTGGTTCCATGGACGTGGATCTACAAGCACTACGCCCTAGCGAAGCAGAAATATCCATTTTATGGAAGACTTATCGAGAGAACATTGACCCTATTCTCAAAATCTTGCATATACCCTCCATGGAAAAGGTAGTGCGCAGAGCAAGGAGGAGTCCTAGCAGTCTGGAACCGGGGAGCGAAGCTCTTCTATTCGCAGTCTACCACGCTGCCATAGCGTCACTAGAGGATGAAGAGGTGAGCAACTCAAAAGCAATACGTCAAAAAATGCCATCAGACGCTTAATATTTGCATTGTGACTAGGTGCAATCGAATTTCAAGTCATCCAAGCCACACCTTTTGGGCAAGTACAGGTTCGCTTTAGAGCAAGCACTTGTCAGAGCCGATTTTCTCAATATCCTCGACATAACGCTTGTGCAGGCGTTTACCATATTTCTCACCCTCGTGCGGCGGCAAGATAATACGAGATTTTGCTGGACTGCAGTAAGTCTTGTTATAAGGATGGCCCAAGGACTAGGAATTCACCGTGATGGGACCAAATTTGCACTTGTTCCGTTTGAAGTTGAGATGAGACGTCGCCTATGGTGGGCAATTTGCACTCTAGACTTGAGATCTGCAGAGGAGGCAGGAACGGGTCTCATCATAGGCAACTCTTCATTTGACACCATGTTGCCATTGAACATCAACGACACTGATATTAGCCCGGAAAAGAAGGAAGCGCCGATGCCCAGAGACGGTCGATCAGATTGCTCCATTTGTCTCGTTAGGTATGAGGTATGCGCCGTTTCTAGACGCTTGTACTTTGCAAGCACCGAGCCACGGCCAGCTGACGCAGATACCGTCGGACTGAACTTGGAGGAGCGCGAAAAGATGCTGATTGAAGTCAAAAATCGAGTCGAGCAAAAGTTTCTGCGATACCAAGCTTTCACAGAGGACTCATTGGGTTGGATGGTGGCCATCATCGCACGCTTAATCATGGCCAAGATATGCTTGGCCATATATCATTCCGCCCTCTTCCCTGGTATCAGTCCCGAACTGTCAAAAGATATGCGAGATCGATTGTACATCTCAGCGATTCAAATCATGGAGTATTACCATATTCTGTCGACGGATGAGCGCTGCCGGCAATGGCGATGGATCATACAAACCTACCGGCAGTCCCATGCTGTTGCCTATGTGCTCATGGAAACTTCTCAAAGGCCGTGGACGGCAATGTCTGAGCGTGCCTGGGAAGCTGTAAACCCATTGCGCCGCGACGGCCAAGCCATGAATTCCACCGCTGAACCGGATCCAACTATTGCGGGCGATACCGCCGGCATTCGCATGCCTCTAGGCCGACTCTTCACGAGGATGGAGAGTCACCGAGAAGCTGAAATCCTACGTATCAGGTCCAACCCTGTGTCAGCCCATGAGTCAGATGGTCAGGATCGCATGAGTGCGTTTTCGAAATGGCTCGATTCTGCCCCTGGGCTTGAGTCCAGATTACAACAGATAGACAACCGCTGGCGAAGGTTGGTCCAGCAAGAACGCTCTGAACCTTGTTATCCTTCCGCCACAACCCCCACGCCCTGGACTGAGCTACCCGCTATGGCTACATGGCAGCCGGAAGCTGCCGTTTCGTCAGGCCTATGGGGGGATCAGTTGAAGTTTCAAGAAGCTACCCACTCTCTGAGCCTCAATCCGTCCGAACAATGGCTATACGACTTCGGGATCACTAACAAGCTTATATCATTGGACACAAACAGCTATGTGGCTCCTTGTGCTTATACTGCCAGTGATGTTCCACTCGAGCCACTGGCCGGGATCGCCAGCATCCCGGATACAAGAGCGGTTTCCAATTCACATATCTCGTTACATGCTAAACAGACATCACTAGCTTATGGCGAGAACATGTCGGCTAATGAGTTCCGTCATGACACGCAGCCGTGGTTATGGCCTAGCTTTCCTCCAATACCGACTGAGGAGACTGCCACAGGATTAATCAACAGAGATGTAGGCACAAGTTTTAATGAGACTAATTTGGATAACTGGCAAAGAAATTTGTAGAGAATAGAAGAAATCGTTTTGGAGTAAACGTAAGTGTACGGGTAATTCTCAGCCTCGCTGTTAATTGTCTCAGCGGGTATATTCTCCCTATCTAAGAGTATAGCGATATAGATATTAGGGTCCAAGGACAGAGAGGTCTCGACATTCTAGGACTACGTATTGTGGTACTCTGTGAAGATTTGGCGGCGAACCTGGTTTCCCTTGGCGAATTGCGACAGCATAGGTATTGGTGGTATTACCGGCTGGGTTGTGATTGCTTCTGAGTATATAAGTAGTTTTTCATTTAAAATAAAAGGTAAAATAGTTGGTATTCTATAAAATAAAATGGAACGGAAAGAAAACAGGAATAAAATTCCGTGTATTACCGCCTATTTCACATTTCAAAATACTTTTACGAAGCAAAATAGTAGAGCCCCCGACCATGCAATCTCAGGCCACCTGGGTTGATCTGTGTTCTGGCTGTCCAGCTTGGCCCTAGCTGGCCTGTTCACCTCGTACGCGGTCAGCCCATAGTCACTCGCCCAGCAGCCGGGGCGCGTCGCCGCCAAAGTCGATCCACGGATTAGTCGCCAGAGCCTCGGAGCCCTGGGCACTCGGGACCTCGTAGCGCATGACGAACTTCTCGGGGCCGTGGGCGTACGCGACTATGAGGCCGTGCTCGGCGTCGAGGAAGGCACCGTGGGGTCGCTTGCCGGGATAGCTGAGGCGCCAGGCCGGGCCGCCCGTCTCCACAACCGGCACCGAGAGCTTGACGACCGCGCCGTCGGGGAGCTGGTAGAACCACGTCATCGGGCCGCCCGACACCACCGTCATGACCTCGTCAATACCGACGCCTTTATCGGTCGTGTTGACGTGGAGGCGGCCGAAGCGCGCCTGCACCAAGTGCTTGGCGTCTTGGTCCATGGCCTGCATGTCGTAGACCTTGGGGTACGGAGCAACCCCGTGCTCCGAGGTGTTCAGGTGGCCGCCGTCATGGACCTCGGGCGTGCGGCCGGCAAGCTGAATTTGCGCCAGCAGGTCGCTGCGGTGTAGGCTGAACATGGAGATTAGCTGGGCCTGCTCGTCCTCCGAAAGGGCCCGGGTCTTGGACGCTTCTAGGATCGGGCGAGCCTCGGGGGGAGAGGGAGCCCGGTTGGCGTGGACGCCGACTGTGCGCAGCACCTCGTTGACGGCCTTGATGCCGACCGTGGACGGCCGTCCGTCAATGTAGGAGAGCGTGAGATCTGCCTTTGTCATTTCCACTGCTAAGGTGTAAAGCGGTTGAATGGCCGTCAAGTGAAAAGCGTGGCTTGAGCTGCCTTTCTAGAAAAGAGCACTTTTGTTTGAATGGTACGACTGATACAATAATACGAAACAATAGCACAAGCGGCCCTTGAGCAGTTTGGTGGGTGACCGTGGAGGTTAAAATAATTTCTTCGCTGGACCTGGGGGTGAAATTGCGCAAGTATCAGGCTTCTCACCTCGGCTTTTACATCTTGGCTTTCGTATTTCGGAGTAGGAAATATCTGGTCCTACCTGTCCACTGAAACTTAATTTTATGGTTATATACATTTATTCCTCAATACCCTGATTCTTATTCTACTGTCTACTTGGTGTAGTTACCTGCTTATCCTTAACTGGTAGTATTAGATAATGCCTCTATAAATTACAAGTCGCAAAGACTTGGTGTGATAGTTGACTCCACTCAATGCGCTCCCTCCTGACATTAATGCACTATCTCTTCATGCAGTCGGGATACGCCGTCGGCGATTAACGGCCAATCGCGAGGCTACCGTGCGAGCTTAAGTGGGGCAGGCACGGGTATTGCATTGACCTGCTCCACGTTCGCTCTCGCTGTTCGCTGTTCGCTGTCGCTGTTCGCTGTCGCCCTTCGCTGTTCGCTGTTGGCGGTCGCTGTTGGCGGTCTGGGACATGGAACTATGTGCCAGCGGAATGCGACATGGGTCGGTAGTATGTGTGGGAAACGACCCCGGGGGTTGCTCGATTTCGCAACGCCCCGGCGCCCACTTGAATGACTACATGTACAATGGTTGTGAACTTGGGATCCGTTATTTAGGTCCAAAATGAAAGTCGTGCTGGATTCATTAATGCTTGTATCTTCCTTGTGTTCCTGGGCGGGGAGATTTTGTCTCCTCTGTCACCTTGCACCGCCAACGCTACTATTACTATAGCCGATTGCATTTTAGAGTCAAATTGACGCCAAACAGTGAATAGGTATTAAGTCGACTCTGTTTTCGAGAGCGAGATCTTCTTATAGCAATATAGTTCGTGGCTTACCTACTGGTATAAAGATAGTACTCCTCCACCCGACCAGGTTATCTCCACAAGTCGTAGTAGCTGTACCACAAAGGGGAAACGTGTAAAATAGATTTGCAATTTGAAAAGCATGCTAGCACAAACTCGTGGTACATATCGTTGTCTGATAATAGATGTCTGGTGCAAAAAAGCCGCCACTGTAGGGCTGTTTGTCGTCCAATCCAACTTAAGAGCCCGAATAAGTATCGCCAAAACCCAGCCTATAAACCGCTTCAAATTACTTACATTGATTCAAGTGGTAACAAGCTCGCACGGACCTGCACGATTCTTCAAGCTAGGATACAGGTGAGGCACTTTGATCTTTTAAAGAAAGCGGATACATGGTAGTTCGTGGAAGAATTCAAACTCTGGAAACTGACGGCCAAAGATTCGGCACGCTCGCTTAAACATTCGGTAAAGAATTCTCACTTATAAGTTTCCCTTCCGCGTGGAGTGGACGATGATTGTCAAGTTTCCCCTGAATAGACGCCAACTCCTGCCGAGTACGATAATTAACGTCGACGGTTTAAGAATAATATACACTTCTCATATAGACGAAGAGCGGCGAACGGCAGAGCTCGCTTGATTTGACAACGTTTACAAATATTTTCTACTTACTAATTCATCTGGCTCCCTTGCTTCCTGTATTTTAATACTCAAGCACGTCGTTTTGGCTTGGTCCATCCCGAAGCTCCCATGTCCGTGTGGCGACGTTGTACATGTACGCGGTACCACTATTCGTTACCAATTGGCAAAACCCGACAGCCAATCGCGCATTGTCCAATTCAATGTTTGATGTTAAACCCAAAAATTAGGGCAAGACGTGGAGTTGGTCTTTACGATGCCACCTTGTGGATATGGTAGCCCCAGCCAGCTACACCCCACGGTGTGAATTTGCGTCATCCTAGAGTCAATTCAACCCACCTGGGTGATACGCACCAGGGCCAAGCGTTGGACGAGGAGCATCTTCTCAGACCCAAAGTCGAACCCGAAAGCGTTAAAATAGTTCCAAGTCAACTCGGTTAATCCAATAGCCTGAATATTCCGATATGCGGCATGGTTGCTCTGATGTTGGGATATTTTTTTCTTGAGGGATATAAGACCATAAAAGGGAGAGACCGCCCACACCTCATTAACGAACTTTCCATTACGGCAGTGCCGAATTATCCGCATCATAGAGGCCTTTGTGGAGAGCGTCTACTATTTAAAACGCAACTTCTGTTTCTCATATTTTTCACAACACTTGTTCTGCGCCTTGCTGTTTACGGTGCATCTTTACCAAGATGTCGACATCAACAAAAATCGTCATCACTCCGGAAAACACGGGATTATGGAATATTCAACAGAGTGAGGAAGCAGCCCAAGCAGCGAGTGAGTTGCTTCAGAAGGACCTTGAGGTAAAAACCTTGTGGATATGGCTCGGGGCAATCAGACGTTGTATTAATACGCATTTAGGGGCATCATGTGTTCTTGAATAACAAGGGCTTTCATGACCACGTGAGTTGAAGCAGCATGCCTTGAGACAGCCAGTTGGTATACTGACATATTATACGTCAGATGTTGCATCATATTCTCGCTCTCTACGGTACTGGCGCGAGTGTTACTCAGCTGAGAAAGGCTTACGATAGCCGGCATCCACTGCAACGCCCTACCCAACCTCCTCACGACGATGTGGCAGCCCATCTTAGGGCATCTTGGAGCAACTCGGTCAAGTATCTAGGGCAGGAGCAGTACTACCCCGACTTCCTGGCCTATTTTCAAAGTGTTATCAGGACTAAAGGATACAAGTCTGTCGTGAATGAGTACCTCTTCAAAGGGGATGCCGCTGCCGATGATCTACTAGTTCGTTTACATGCTGGTGTATTGCACCCATTGATCCAGTTGATGTATGGACTAGAGTGGAAGCAACCAGCGGTAGTTGCAGAAGCTCTGGCCGAGACTTGCGTTCACCGGCTCGAGGGTTTAGACCAACTTCTGGTCCCAAGCGAGCGCCGTGGACGCGCTCCATCACCACGGTCCCAGGAACGGCCGCTTCTATCAATTTACCACGACATCCGGTCAAATCATGACTTATCAGTCGCAGTACAGATTGATGACGGAGCCGACAAGATTCAGGCCGGCGTTCTTAAGCGTGTCAGAGAACCCATGCTGAAAATCCTTGAGCGCGTTTCCGTTAACCCGAGCAAGCTGGACGAAAGAACGGCAGAAATGATGCATGCAATCATCTACATTAGTTCTGGGGCTGCCATTCAGCCACCCCAGCATGTCAAATATGACTTTTCTTTGATGTAAGCTCTCGGAAAACTCAAAATCACTGCAGCATGCTAACATGGGCTTTCTTAGGCATCACATAAATTCTTCGCTCATATATCTAACAATCAACAACCAAGATTGGATCAGCGTAGGCACTAAAGTCCGAATGCTGGAGTGGAAAATCAGAATGGACTTGCTGCAGTACGTGGCACAAGGTAGTCCTGCGTTCTCTGTTGAGTCTATTGTCAACTATACACCAAAATTGCAACATGGATCGATGGTTTCCGTTCGAGGTGAGTGCTTGCACATGGCCAGGTCAAAAGGCGGACTAACATGATTTCGTGGTGTCCAGATATCGGAGTTCGACTGCAATCTTTTGGCGATGACGGACATGCTATTAAACAAGCCAGGGCCACTTCCATTTGCCACGAGCTGATGAAGAAATACGAAACCAAGCCCTGGGCCGTGTTGAAAGGTGATGACATTTGGAAAAAGATCCAGTATATGGTTGTTGATGCTGTTGAAGGCCCAGGCGTGCTCTACGTTCGCTGTGCCGGGTTGCAAGAAGTTTGGAAGGTACTACGTTCTCATGGTGTATGTGCCACTGGCGATAAGACATGACTGCTAACTCTGTTGGTTGACAGGACGTTCCCCTCCAGTCGAGACCAAGGCGGCAGTCTAATGTCCTTGAGTCCTTACAAACTGGAAGCGGTAGTTCAGAGGAAGCGCTTAGAGGCTATGTTTGAGACGAAAGGAATCCCCAATAACCAAAAGTTCGTGTGTACTATCAAAGGCACTATATTTGTGAGGAAACAGATCCACTTTAGAACCTGGGAAGATGGAGTCCAAAACTTAGGCTGTGTGAATAATTGCCTAAATAAGTTATACTAGACCTTGCTTATACTTTTAGCTCACCGACTTCTTGCATAAACAGACATAGTTGATGGTTAAGGCCGTGAAGGCATTCAGGGAGCTTGAATACCAAAGTTTACATGTATTATTAGATGTATTGAGTCATGTTGCTCCAAGCATTTACCCTTACCACGCTTTCTGATATGTTGTCGCTAGCAACGACGTTAACCTGGCTACAAGTGAAGTCTAACACGTATCGAAACCAGATGTCTTGAATTGTCTATCGAGAGCTACAAATACAAGAGAAACAAGAGAGCCAAGGGGCAAGAGGCAATACAATGAGAAGAACAAAGAGACAAACATACAAATAGGAGAATAAGCAAAGAGCGTATAGAGCTTGCCACAACTAGGCCTGCTTGTCGCTGCGCTTCGGCGCGGGCTCTGGGAACCACCCGTTACTCTTGCATTCCGTCTGAGATTGCTCGCTGCCGTCGATGCAAGTCACAAATTGTCCCTTAATATTACTGCAAACCCAGCGGGGGCTAACGCAATTGGCCTCCTCTTGTTTCTTCTGCTCTTCCTTGTAGGCTTCGATCTCTTCCGGGGTCTTGTCCCGGCCCGAGCCCACAACCCAGCCGTTTGCCTTACAAACCTCCCTGGAGGAATTGTTGTCGTCCATGCAGTACTCAAACTTGAATTTTCCCGCCTTGTCGTCGAAGCTCTCGCAAGCCAACCTGGGACGGACACAGCTAGCCGCGTCTTTCGTTCCTGCCTCTCGACAGGCTCGGGCTAGTTCTTTTCCAGCCGGTGTAGCCTCATCATAGGCATAGGCTGGGTCGCATTTTTGGCGGTCGTGCCAGCTCTTGCATCTCTTTACGTCCTCACGCCAATACCAATGGCTCTCATCCTTGAATGGCACGCAGAGCTGCGTGGGAGGCAGCTCAACTGTAGCACAACACGCGTCAAAGCCGAAGGGAGATGGCTGCGTTCCCGACCTCCCCCAAATCGGGTTGGTTCGTAGCCATTGACCAGCCTTGGTTTCGGGGCCAATTAGTCCACCTTCTGCAGCATTGACCGTGATAAAATCATAGATTGCTGTCAGAAGCCCTATTCCAGCTCCCGTCCCTCCACCAAGGCCGCCCGGGGTGGACGAAGCAGGGGCTTTAAGGGCATTGTGTAGGCTGGTGAGTGTCCCCGGTGCATCTCTCGACAGCCCCTCAAGAAAGATTTTGATCTTCTCGGGGTCGCCTTGTGAATCAGCTATGATTTGATTCAGAAGAACCCGACCATTGCTCTCGTCTGGCTTTTTGATGTCCTCCTTCGGCCCACAAATAACCTACCGTTGTCAGGTATATTAGCACTCTGCCAACATGTACAAGCCAATCTTTCCACTTCACAACGGGGTTGAACTCACCACGTAGTCACCCTGATTATGAGGACCTCCGGATCCTCGGAATCTTCGGCTTAGCTTCTCGCAAAACTGTACACCAAGTTGCACAGAAAATTTCTCTGCGTTGGAGCCATCTTTCTTGACACATGTTCCCGTAAACCTTTCGTAGCCGTCTTGTTTTTCGGTGACAGTGCCAGCTTCATATCCACCTTCGGCGCAGTAGGCTTTGAGATTGTCGGCGCCCTCTTTCGCCTGCCGCTTGTCCGCCTTGGCGGGACTGCCCGCGGCCACTCCGGCCAGTAAGGTGACAAGTCTAATCGAAAGCTTCATAGTCGTCAAGGAGTAGATATATGGACAAATGAATGGTAAAACGATTGAATGAATGGATACTGGAATGATGTCTCTGATGAGTGTCCGTTCCTCGAGGAGCTGCAGTAGCTTTATATACCATTGCGCGTGTACAAACAACAGACATTTGCAAAGTCGCCGCGTACGTTTGGCATGACAAGACCGAGAAGCCTGACGTCAGCTGTTCATGCACTCCATGCATAGGGTGTCATTTTCCCCCTTATACTCGCGGCGCCGGTGGCTGGCGCTGGCGACTGCGTTGGCATATACTCCATCACACTGCTCGGGAATCAAGTTACGGCAGTTATGTCTGTTGTTTGCGCAATGCGTAGGTTCGGACCAAGTGCATCAATTCCGGGGGTCTCTCGGCTCAACTGGGCCGTAGGGGCTTCATGCAAATATGCGTTCTGACTCGGTCTGACTTGGCTTCAAGGATGATGAGAGAAGGCAGCTCCAAGACTGCATCGCTTGTGACGGTCTTTAAAAGAATGCACTTACCTAGTAACAAGTAGACACTAACTTGCATTTGTTTAGTTTGGCATATAAGCGCCATAGCCAGGTACGTAATCTAATGATATAGATAGTTCCTTGTCGCTTAATATACGATCGTGAACACGCCACCCGCGTGGGCCAGAACTATACGAGCGGGTTTGATATTAATCATGCAGGCCATAAGGGTCCTCTGTGGAGCAAAGAGGCACGGGCTCCTTACCCCAATGTGGACACTGTTACCAGCTTGTCGGGAATGCTGAAATATGCTCAAACAAGCTATAATATTATGTCTTTATCTATATAGCAGAATGAGAACGGTTTATTCTAGCAATCAAAGTGCGCAACACTTTTACAATTTCCCAAATAGACTGTTTAGATATCATTCGTCGAATAAACTAAAATTGGGCCCGCAACCTATGCGCCTGTAAATCCCACTAGTGCTCGTTTCGTGCTAGGATGCCAGGGCATAATGCAATTTCACTGACGCGGCTGGCCTACCAGATAAGCTTTCGGTAAGGAAACTTTACCTGCCAAGTTAATGCAGCGAAAAAATAGCACTTGAGACTAATATTGGCGCCTGATAGTTGATATAATCGGTTCATGCCAAGCTTTACTCGGCTGTTGTGCATGAGCCCACCCCCTTCAAACTATACTTGCCTCGGCTATAAACACCGTACAGTTAAACCCTTGAATTATTCCTCGTGCTTTGTCTAACCGAGAAGCTTAGTAAGTGAAAACATATTTAGTAAAATTATAAGAAAAAATATATAAAAATTAAGTAAAAGGTTTTATTCTCTCACTATAAAAGCATGTTTTTATTACTTATTTACCTTTTTACAAGGTCGCGCATGAAAAATAATTAAAGAGTTTAACTGTAAATGCCGGAACTTCCGAAATTCTAGCGCGTATTACACCAGACGTGAAACGATCCGAAAGACGTCAACGTTAGTATTACCAGGAACCCCCCCACGTTGCAAAAGCCCGAGGAGATGCTCTGCTGTTAATAACATCGCGCGCAGTTGGGGTCGTTTGCTGGGGGACTTGGCAATGTACCTTTTCCTGCGTCGCATGATGCAGACGCCAGATAATGCGTACCAGACGCAATTGTGGGCGACCACAACTTTATGGCGAGTCATACGAGGCTATGCTATGGTAGCGAACCACTCGTCTGGAACTGTGTTCCGAGAAACTCACATCAGTCTAGATGAGAATAGATTACATGGGATGGATTCACCGATACTAGCAGAAAAGTCCTGCAAATCTCCTTGCTACATGTACTGTCAGATCGTCAATCAATCTGCAAAGACAGGCTAGTAGTTTCGCGCCAGTTAAGTACAACCTCTGCCTGAGACTCAATGCAATGACGATGATCGCGGCTGTGTGGTAGATTATCTCCCTAGGCTGCTTCCTGCCACGACCTTCTCCGACAAGCCATGAATGGTAACTCGCCCAAGATGTCCTTTGTGCTGACAGTTGTCACTATTCTCGGCAGCGCCCAATCGCGGATCCATGTAGTACCGGTCTTCTGTTCTAGTTCCGTGTGCAAGAGCGACGGGATGTCGGCCTTGGTTTTCAGCAGGCCAGCCACTGAAAACGAAAATGATAGATCCCGTCGGCCGCCGTTGTGGGGTGAGGCGTATCGCAAACGTATCCAAGAACACGCTTACAGCAGCGGAATTGGCTTGCCCACGGCTCCCGATGATAGCAGAGGATAATAATAGCAAGATGGACAAGTCTAAATCGTTGCGAAGATTTTTGGCGATATTAATTGTTCCTTGTACCTCGGGTCTAATGGCGGCCATGGGTTGGCTGCGTAACTGTTGCACATCATCAAATCCTAAATCACGTCAGAAAAACATTTATAATAACCTGAGGAGATGATAACATTACATACGAGTAGCACCATGGAACATTGGACGCAGGCCTTGATGGGAATACAAAGTTCCTCGCTTCGCGGGAGTGCATCCAAAGCGCCAGCCTTCTAACACCCCCGAAGCCCCCGACGAGGAGGTAGGATGCGTGTCCTCTTGGAATACGATCAACAAAGGTATCTAGATTCATCCACAACCCAAGGTAAGTCGCGCGGTAAATAAATAGTGGCCAGTAGAAGTGTTATGAAGGCTGGTTGCTTTTTGATTGCATCAAGACAAGCGTGCTCTTGGCTGCTTATATCGCAAGTCTCGGCAGTGTCGTATGCATTTCTTTTGTGGCCGTCTTCCATGGCCCGAGATGAACAATCTTTTCTTGGTTACGAAATTTGAGGTCTGAGAAGTACTGTTCAAGACAAGGCAGCACGTGTTGAGATACGCTGGAAAAGAATATGGTCCACCACTGCTCTGTCACTCCCACGAGCTGTAGCTAAGCACTATGGGCTATCCTTCAATGTTATCTTCTACTCCCTCATGGGTTGCGAGTCGGCTAGCCCAGAATAAGTAATAATTGTCCCGAGGTTGCTGGGACAAAGCGGAATATGGGTTTCAATCCAACGCTACCAAATAAAGAGGCCTGTCTGTGGTTACAGTGTAGATGGGCACACCTAGTCCCTACATATGTCCATGTCCGGTCTGGTACTTATTAATGCCCCATCGGAAGTTGATGCCGGTGGAGTAGGCACGGTTTTAAGCCGGCGCTGGCTTGATAAGCGTCGAGTCAAGTGGGATGTACTACCAGACTTCACATGATGCATGCAGATAAGGAGGCTAGACCAATGTACATCTTTTCTTTCAAGTTAAAAACTACCCGTTGGCAACTAAGTGCAACGGGTACACATCCCACTTTGTATTTGTCCACAAACGGCAAAGCCGAGCTCATTCATTGTGGAGGAGCATTATTTTTCGCCGCAAGTTACAGTATTTACAAATTACTTGCGGTCAATTTACTCCTCGATGCCATGGATATAGTTTGCCATGGTGCTATAACGGAGCTTGGGGAGTGGAACCAGACGCAGTACCCTAGACCCTTTGCTCAACATGGAAGCTACACGTCGCACAGCGGATACAGAATTGCAAGTAACAAAGTCAAGAGTCCCTTCATTCCATTGCTAATTTATCTATAGCGGATATATGCACTGACTTTTAATCAAATTCCATCATTGTGGCCTTCCTAATGCCAAACTTCTGAGAGATTGTCACCCAGCCAGCTGTGTAACAAACAATGCGAAACGACGCCGCGTCGGTATTATCCCCAAAACCCGCATCCAAAGCCCTTTCAATGACTTCGTAATCAACGAAACCTAGGTTCTCAACAGTTTCTCTCGTCAGCAGACTGCTAAACATTTTGTGCAACGGCCCGTTCTTGGGCCAGTTCGTTGGTGCCCAAAAGGTAACCTTTTTGCGGTTGTACAGCTCGTCGGTAATATAGGGACGAGCGGCTTCACGAAGAATCCATTTCTCCGTAAGGCTCTGTAGAGCAGACCCAGCAGGCCGGCTAGCTACACCATTTATTTCTGTCGGTGCGTACATGATCTTGATGCTGGGCGGCAGAGCGTTTACATATTCTGCGAGTTGGTGATCAAGAAATGGCGTACGTCCCTCAATGCTGTGCGCCATTTCTGCACGGTCGCCCAAACAGGACAAGATGACGTTTATTAAGATGCTCTTGTTCCACAGGTACATGGCAGAGTTGCTTGGGTGCCATTTGCTGCTTAGTTTCTCAAGGACGTCGTTTGAATGAGACGCCATCAGGGTCTTTCGGCTATCCCACTCATCCCCGTACTCTTCGTGTATCCATTCTTGGTACACGTGCTTTGGAGGTTGCCATGCCAAAAGACTGTCGGGCATTGTGCTGCTGTCGTTAACGGGCATCGTCCCTGCCATTTCGGACTTGCTGGCCTGTGGTCGCCAAGTGGCACTCGTCTCCGCGTGGGCGGTTTTGCAAAGTGCCTCTCCGAACTCGAGATCCTCGGACGGAGCAGACCTAAGCATTGTCAAATCCGGCTCACGAAGGAACTCGGTCGCAAAGCTGGGGTATCCGCAAAAGTGTTCGTCGGAGCCTTCCCCAGTCAAGACAGCCTTTACGCCATGCTGGCGTGTGAATTCCGACAGGCAGAATTTTCCGACGGCATTGAGATCAAAATGGTGGTGCTCGCAGTGGTAAGCCGCCTCGGCAAAATTGTCTGACAGCGCTTGCTCGTCCAAGTTCAGCTTGAAGCACTCAACGCCGAGCCACTTGGCAGTTCGGTCAGCGATGGCTAATGTCTTTAATTAGCATTAGGAAGCTGTTGTGGTTGATATAGATTGGTACAACCCACCTGTTTCGTCGTACTCTGACTCCTCGCCGAACCGGATACTAAAGCAGGAAATGCGTCTAGATTCTTCATTTCCAATTGGAACATTCTGTTCCTTCACAAGATCTGCGGCAATGCCTGCAATCGTAGACGAATCAATGCCACCCGACAAGTATATGCCTACCGGCACATCTGCCTGTAAACGAAGGCGAACTGACTCAACGAGTCGTTCACGAACTCCGAGCACCATGTCATCGATACTTCGGACATCAGGCTCGGTCTATCCCCTCAAGGTCAGTACCTAGAGAATACAGTTGTACTTGACTTGTAATAGCAAGCATGGAACTTACTTTGTCAGGATACTCAGCATCCCAGTACTTGTTGATTTGCACGCCATGCTTGTCAGTCACCTCCATCCAGTGGCCAGGCATGAGCTTCTTCACGCCTTTGAAGATTGTCCTGTCGTCAACCAACCAACCACAGTCCGAGATTCCACGAACGTCCCATTCTGGCTCCCAGCCCATAGCCATGAATGCCTTTGCCTCGGATGCGAAGAGAACCTGTTCGGACACTGTAGTCCAGAGCAGTGGCTTTATACCGAATCGATCTCGGCCCGCGATGGTTCGTTTAAAGCCCTCTCTATCATCATGGAGAACAAAGGCAAATTCGCCACGAAGGTGCTGAAATAGGCCAGGGCATCCATAAATTTTATACAATGCAATGACCAACTCGCTGTCACTGTCGCTGGAAAACCTGTAGCCATACTTCTCACCACACTCTTGCCTCAAGCGGTCATGGTCATATATCTCTCCGTTGACAACTGCGTGTATCTCTCCGTCATCACTGTGCAATGGCTGCGATCCATTGGTCGAGAGGTCGTTGATTGACAATCGACAGTGTGCGAGACCAACATGTCCGTTTTTGCTTATCCAAACGCCCGATCCATCTGGACCGCGATGCTGAATGTCATTAATTCCATCTTGCAAATTCTTTGAAAGAGATGCAATTTCAGCTTTTGTCGCTGTTCGGCCGTCCTCGCTGTCTTGTGTCTGTCGTCTGTCGACGCTGGCTACCCCGTTAAGCTCGGCGGCTTGGGAATCGACGGTGTGCCGTATTAATTGGGGGCAAGTACAACATGCTAGAATACCACACATAGTTGGTAGTTTCCGAGAAATGTGATGTAAATCAACACGCAAGACGTCGTAGATGCAAAATTTAGAGGCGATGAATATCAGGTATCTGCGAGTAGAAACGATTTACCAAGGCAAGGAAATGAGAGGCCGCATAGGGAGGCCGTATATAGTACTCTATTATAACTTTTTTCCCGGCGCGATTACGCCCTTGCAACTCCCATGTTCTAGACTAGCCGTTACTTACTCTGCACCCACCTTTACATGACTCTATTCAAGTTTGAAGTATTAGGGTATGTTTTGAAAATTCCGTACTGACTTGACTACCGAAGTGGATACACCACGTTGTGCTTTGATGTCGGAGCAAGCGATAATGTCCGGTAGTTTCAGAGTACATGTCTAGTTTTGGAAACCTGACTCGGTTGTCTGATACTTCGCTCTCGGACGCAGCCGGTGACATGACACGTCATTGCCCTTGGTGTTTCACTTTGACTCAAATTCCGATTGACTCGTCTGGTCTGATTTCTTTTTTTAGTAAAGCACTTTTCGCTTATACGCTTGTAAGGCGATTGCTTTAGTAAACTAGATGACTAGAATATTCCTGCACATACTCTTATTGTCGCGCAAATAAAACCATAAGCCGGATTGTTGAAGTACAACAGCTGTGATGTCGTCATTTCCTCCGTCAATATCGACGCACTTGAGAACTTTGCATCCAAGGATTACGAGTGATTAAAATTCGTGTTCTGTGACATGATGGTGAATAGGTTTTCTGAAATGTACGCCGTGTTCTCATCTAGCTATGCTCTTCAAGAGCTGTGTCTATTGATTGATGCTTACATACATGAGCACGTATCGACGTCATGGCTTAAAATTCCATCACTTGGCACCAAGACGTTCCCAATGTGAGATCAAGATACAATATCCAAGGCTTCCTGCCGCCATGTCTCGACAAATCAAGTCTTGGCTGCAAACTTGCTCATGGCACGGAGTCTCCCGCCGAACCAATAAAGAAGCCAGATACCTGCAATTCCAATTAAACTCAGTCCACCCAAGACGCTGACACCTCTGGCGACACCCAGATTGGTGAACAAGGGATGGGCAAACGAAACGCTTGCACAGGCCATTGCGCTGCGGAAAAAGTCATTGGCGGCGAAAAGACTGGCGGCATAATTGGGATAGCTGAGCGGAATGTAGATGAAGAGACATTGGAAAACAACAAAGACACTGGCTCCATATATGGTAATTCCAATGGTGGGTGCAATCCAGTGAATGGAAGGTCTGGCTGTCCAGGCAAACATGAAAAGCCCGATTGTAGGCCCAAAACAGAACCCCAGTGCTGGAAGCAGGCGTCTCTCTTGTGTGGCAAAGCCACTGCGACCCAAGAAGTAGAGGCATACGCTGTAGGCAATTACGCCTAGTATGCAAGCGATGAGAACACACAGGAACACAAGGCCCATTTGGCCCAGGTTCATGCCGTAATAGACGGGGTAGACTAGCGGAAAGACTTCAAAGACTGCGAGTTGATGGTCAGAGAAATGTAGGGTGTGGACGATAGGTGGACTTGCATGAGTAGTAGATTCCATATATGATAGAGGTATAGATCTGCACAAACAGCACGGCCGGATCTTTGAATGAAATCTCGATGGGCTTGATGAGGGCTCCGACAAGGGCCGAAGTGCGGCTGCCATGTGTCTTGTCCATATGGCTCCGGATTACGAATCGCTTGCCGGTTAGTTTAGAAAGTCGCTGGGCGCGTTGAAACAGGATACCCTCGCTGCTTGTTTCCGGGAGGAAGAGGAACATGAGGACCAGCACAGGAATAGAGGCCCAGATGGTCTCGAACAAGGACCATCGCCAGTGCATGGCGGGAACAGAAAATCCACTCAAAAGGGGTCCCAGGGCAGCTACGTACAGTATCGTCAGTACAGTCAGACGCCACCTTGCATTGGGATGGCTACTCACGGCCGCAATAGGAAGCAGAGACCCAGGCCAGCATAGCATAGGGCAGTGCCTCCATGCTGTAAATGTCGCCAACCGAAGCACCTCCCGAAGCTAGACAGGGCGAGCCAAAGAAGCCCTGGAAAAAGCGAAGTGCAACGAGGGTATGGAAATCCGACGCGAACGCTGTGGGCACAGAGATGATGACAAAAAGCGTCATGGTGATGATGTAGACGGGGTTTCGACCAATGGATGGTATCTCGCTGAGTGGTGAGAAGATCAATGGCCCGATGCCATAGCCGAGGACGTAGAGTGATAATCCTAGAGTAGCCTCGACTATGGTGACTTTGAATTCTTTCATGACGCCTTCTGTGGAACTTGTATAGATTGCAGATGACATGTACACGACAAAGGTATACAGACAAATGATGAGCGTTATCAAGAACCGCTTGCCATTTGACCAATTGTAAGGATTGTCAGAGTCATTGCTTCCATACCAGTCCACCACATGCAAATTACTGTCATCTTTGAGTTCATTGTTGAATTCACTCGCACGAGGTGAGCCGATGGACTTTTTTCTGTCAAACGTAATTGTCTCCAGTTCGTAGTCGCCGTCGCCGTCGAAGCCGGGTTGACGAGGCGACGAAGGTCCGCTGCGGATCGTGGTTGGCGAGCATAAGCCAGAATCCAAGTCATTGAATGGATTGTGCGTCCATTTCGTAGGGAGCTTAAACCCGGGCTTCTCTTCGGGGTATTGTAGACGGCGGTTATTGGTGATCCAACGAATGATTTGTCCGATGGGAGCGTCGCGAATCAAGTCGGCCATGCTGCCTGATCAACACAGCATACGCGCCACGATATTGAGCGGGTTTAAGAATTCGCAACCTGGAATTGTCGCTCAAGTTGCTATTCACGCCGGGCGAATGGTGCCGTTTGATTTGGATTCAATGTTGTGCCTTGATGAGCGACTAGAGGACTCAAATTTGATAAAAGTTTGCGGCGGGGCGGAGGAAATACAACCAGCTTAACTTATATCAAGCCATGACTATATCCGATGCTACTCGGCTGAAATGAAGACACTCTTTTAGCTGACAATACTTTTGCTAGTAATTGGAAAGGACCCTTGTCCTTGTTCCGGTTGCGAACGCTCCAGATGTCGACTCATGTGGTGGTTTCACAACCTCCTAGTTCATGCAAATCACCAGACGTGGCGACCCTAGCGGCACAAATGGATATCCCACTTGACTTGACTACCAATTCGACTTGTTGAGTCGGGTATTTTCTGCTACATGGCTGATCTTGGCTGTTTGGGGCAATGTCTTGGAGCACAGACTGACTAGCCTGTATCCACCAGCACATTATGCAGAGCCCATGAGTGGAACCAAAAGAGAAGGGACAAAGGAGAAAAAGAAAGGAAGATGGAAAATACTTAAAGTTCAGAGCCATAGTATCAATGTAGTGATAACACAAGAGACGGAATGCGCAGCGCAGGGTTGGTTGTGGAAGGGCTCTACCAAAGAGCACTTGAGGCTATTCCAATACGGGAACAACCCAAGAGGCCGCTGGATGGTAGCAAATGAACGTCATGCTGACCGCTGCAGACCCCGGCCGACTTGTGGAGGCATCGATTTTGGGTTCGTCGAGTCCCGGACAACGGGCAACGAACAACCTCCGGGTCAAGATTGGGAGAACTAAGGGACAGCGGAGATCGGATTTTGTACGTAGGGAGTAGGGCTGACTAGCCGTCCCTACGGGTAGCCACTCGGCTGAATCGGACATCACAGATTAATGAGTCGGAGCTTTGATCTACGACTGGGGTCTGCTTGGATCGAACTGACGGCAACCCCAAATCCCACTCGGCTCATGATACAGCATATAGAGTCTGAGAAGCCCTTTCTGCCACACAAATACACGAGGGCTGCCATCGCCGGACCTAGGGCAGAAGACTGTCACCGACTTGTTGTATTGATCGAGCTATTTAATCTATCTAGACGTGGAGAAAACCATGGACTTTTGAGACCAAAGATTTAGTGCTGTTATTGGATGAATTAAGATTGATACAAAGACCCTGATGCCGACGAGTTGCCCTAGGGTAGGCAAAGCGGGTGAGAATGACAACTACTAGTTGATCAGTCACGTTGAAATTATACGCCCAGGGCCCCGAGAGGAGAAAATGAACGGGAAGCTTTAGGGAATATTGCAAGTCTAGTAACTTTGGAAGGCTCAAGTCCAACAACTCAAATAGCTCGAGTCTAATATCTGCAAAAAGCTCACATCCAGCAGCAGCCTTGATTACACCTACAGCAAGGGTTCACATTGGCGTGGGACGTAGAAGTTATAAAACGATGATATTTTCATCTATCCAGCCAGGTTTCGCTGACAAGTAGCTCAGCACTAAATTCCTCCTCATTCCCTTCCCGCTCCGGGCATGAAGCTCTTTGCTTAGGCACTCTTAGGCTTTTCGCCATCGTTGGCTTTGTCGTCCTGCATAGCCACAGCCTCCTCATCGAGCTTTTTGATGTAAAGCTCCTTTGCGTGCTCCAGCATGGCCGTAATCAATTTTGCGTCGGTGCCCAAGTCCTTGAATCCTATCACCTCCTTGTGCCGAGGTATATTCTTGATACGCTCCTCACTCAGGTCAAGAATCAAGCCAAGATAGGCCATGGATTCTTCGTCACGGCCATGAGGAGGGATATTTGGGTGCGTACTCCATCGGACCTCCTTCTCACCGAGGAAATTTCCCGTCACACCACTTTGGGATTTCACCCACAGAACTTTTTGCTCATCGTAAATCTTGCCAAATTTGACAGCGAGAAGAAGCTGTAATTGCTGAACAGTGCTTGCGTCGTCGGACGGCCAGAGCTTGGAAAGCTTGTCTTCAGTAAGCTTACCCCTTAGTAATAGCGAAATTTGTAGCGCGTGGTGAAGTGAGTAGAAGTCAACATCGTCTTGTGATAGGTCGGGCGCTCGGGACTTGATAAACTCCCCAGGGCTCAGCGATAGTGGGTTGATATCTAGCATGCCCTTTGACTGACCGAGAACGTAGGCAATATCAAATAGTTTAGGCAAGGGCGGTGGGTTCTTCTTTAGATGCTCGCCGATTGCGTGTAGGCTGCCACGGGTTTGATCCTTGAGGTTTTCCTCATCTCCTAGTGGTTGACCATCAATTGCAGGCACCAAGGGCGTATATTGCCTAACCATGGACTCAGAGGTCATGTGCTCGATTAGCTCCTTGTTAAACTGCTCGGCGATGGGCTGAAGAGAGAGTTTTGTGTCACGCAGTACCAGTTGCGGTAGCTTGAGCAGAAACTCGCGTTGCCTGCGGACAATCATGGGCGAAATCTCTGCTGTAATCTGGTTGGCGACATCTAAAGCCCCGGCCTGAATTTTGGGCTTGTCCGCATTCTGAGCCTGTAAAGCAACCCGAGCACTGGTATTGGAAATGGCAATAAAGTCTGCGGCATCCGACACCACACCCAAATGGTCAGCAAAAAGAGTACCGTTCAACTTGTCCCGGAATACCCTGTTTTTAGACACCGAGTCGTCTGAGTAAAAGTATGTAAATACTCGATCATCAAGAAACCTGGCCCATCTCTTGTCGCGATTATCCTGTACATCCTCTGCTTTAGGTAAATCTTTTGGCTTGTATAATGACATGATACCCCTAAAGACCTGGATGACAAAGCTAAAGGGGGCAAGAGGAGTCAGCAATAAGATGTCAGCGTAGATACACATCATCTTATCGACAACATCGACTCCCTCCTGGGAGTCAGCCTCAGCCAATGCACTGAATCCGCAGCCAACAAAGGGGATGATGGCGGTCACAGCTGCGGCTCGTTGTAGGCCCGTTGTATGCGAAGTGAAGGCTTGAACCATTCCCGTCACCCAAAGGGCAACACCAGCACCCTCACCAGCTAGCTTCAATCCGGAAAGTTTCAATTTTGGTGACTCTGCTGTGATGGGCTCGTAGCCTGATAGCCGCGTTCGTGCTTCTCCTGCCTTGACACCTAACTTTGCCGCTTTTTCACCCATCTTCTGAGAGCTGAAGAGGTCCAAGAAGACGTCATCTGAGGTCTTCCGGGTCAACTCTACTCCCTTAGCATCATCGATAGCTTTGGGTAGCTCCTCTCCGTTGGGATCGGTTGGCTTTACTTCCTCTTCAATTGGCTTTCCCGGCTCAGGCCTATCGTTTCCCGGCGCCGGTGCAGAGGTGTCAGAATTGCACAGGGATCCAGCTCTCTTGCGCAGATTTGTGCTGCAGACGCTGGCAAGAATTTCTCTTTCACTTTTATCCTCAAAGTCCCTGGCCCTGTCTTTGTGAGATTGGACTCGCCGCTGTATCTTCTGGCCCTCGGCTTCTCCCTGCGGGCCTTGGTCAAATTTATTCCAGGGCTCTAGTTCAAAGGGCTGTCTCTCCCACCCTTCGTTTTTCATAGTGCCCTGATTAATCCCACCGGGGGGGAATCCAGCGAGATCCGGTCGGACGCCAGCATGCGATAATGAATCAAACTTGTCGTTGTAATCAATGTTTTTCACAAAAACGCCTTCAGGTTCGTCTCCATTTGCAATCTTCTCGGCAAGACCTGGGTTCCGAAGGATGAGCTCGGTTCGGAAATAGCCCTTGATTTGCTCCGTTGGAATGCCCTCAAACGCTGAATATTCAACCTGGTCCAGGTAATCGCTCGGTATGAATTTTTCATTTGACACAAACTCCCCATTGGCGCCTTTATTCGCAAGACTCCCATGGGTGTCGACGACGTTAGGCGCATCTTGTATTTTCCATATAACGTTGAGGTCCAGGCCATCCCGGCCCTCGGGTTGAGTCAGTACTTTGCTCGGCTTTCCATTTTCCCAGTTGGCAGAAAACTCAATGCTCTTGTGGACACTTTTGGTCATTGACATCCACCGTGTAGTATACTTGGTCTGACCGTTGACGTGCTCCCACAGACTGGTAGATTTGAACTCGTCAGAGCCACGGCCTGCTTCGGGGAATGGCTTCGGCTTCCCCGTTGTTGGGTCATAGTTTCTCGGCCAGAGGCCTTTGTTTTGCTTCATTAGTTCAGCTGGGTAGACAATTCCCTTGCCTGTACTGAACCATTTCTCACCACGCAGCGAAAAGCCCTTTGTGTGTTCAAGTTTTGTCCATGCTTCGTCTAGTTTAAATGGTATTTCTTCATACTTAATCTTGAACTTTTGCAATTCGGCCGTGTTTTCTGATGCGCCATCTGGTAATCCATCATCGAGGGCACGGTCGTTCAACTGCCATGAAGTTTCAACATGCTTAGCTGAGTCCGAGCGAGGTATGCTCGGAACAATGCTGCGTTTGAATCTGCCCCGAGTTATTTCAGGTGACAGAGGCTGTTCTGCAGATATAAGCAAGAACAGGACAGCCGTCCATATAGTTATTGACAGCCAAATCTGCCTCATTGTTGCAAAGGGATATTTGATTGTATGTCTAGAAAAGCGTAATGAGAGAAGGGACGGCGCTTTTCTGAGATTCAAATTGACTAATAGATGAGTTGATAAGGAACGGATGGGTTGGCAATGACATGAGTTGGATAAGGCGATCAGAAGGGCATTTATATTTCTACGCTTGTGAGCCGGCAAGTAAATTTCAGTATCTGTCATCACCATCAACGGAAAGCATTCTTCGGCACGTCGGTTTTCCCTGAAGCCAATCTGGTCCGTTCCGTTCGGCAGTTGCCTTTCATCCAAGCACAGCCGTACATGCGATTCAAGCCCTGAAGATTTAGGCAGGGATAATAAGACAAGGGGGGTTACAGTTCATTCAAGGTAGTTATTATTGTAAAAAGGGTGTAAGGGGGAAACAGTGCCTGGTAACCCGTGATGGTCTAGCGCGACTGGGCTGTGCCCAAGATAATCCTTAGTCGAAGAATGGTCAATAACAATCGAACTCGCTCCGTTAATACTATACAGCCAAGGTCCACGGGCGTCTTTCATCACCAATGTAAGGCTCAAGCACAGATGATTAAGTTTTCTTGCACGGTCACTTATGGGTGAACTTGCAGGGGATAGATTTTGTACAGTAATAAACTAGCCATTTGACTAGTGCAATAGTATATCCTAGATTGAAACACCGCATGAAGGGCGCCAGTATAGCTATTGATCGCCGTCATGCATGATCGCCGAGAGCATACGGCTTCTACTGTGGTACTCGGCCCGTCCAACATGTATCAAGGCTTGGCCACACTGGTATGAAACAGAGCTAGCAAGAGGACTATTATGTACTAGTGACCAAGGGCAAAAGAAGAAGAGACAACAAAACAAGGTAGTGGAGTTCGGCACGTGGGAATGCTTGCTTATGGATAGGCCCGGATCAGGTGCCGGGGCGGAAGGCGAGAGAGCTGGTTCCAGTGACATCGCAGTTTCGGGCCGTTGGAGCATTAATGAGCGCTTCATTGTGCTATACGAATTGGGGCTTAGATATTTATGCTCACGATGATACATTTATGGCTCTTGGCAGCGTCGCCTCGGGTCAGATTGGACTCTCTATTGTTGGGGGTGCTTTGGAGAAACTCTAAAGCTCGTTCATTGCTGTTGAAAATTATTCGTAATACGTATATACAAAAAAGTTGTTAGACACAGTCGTCGCTGGGAGATTTTAACACATCACGGTTAGCATGGGTGGCCACAAGCTGTGGCCATGGCAGTAATCATCGGCCATTAATGCTCAATGTTAACTCAGACATCGTTAGTAAGTTCCGACAAGGAGCAGATAGCACGCGAATCTACCGAGATGCTGGAACGCGTGTTCCGAGTCGCAGAGCTCGACATGGGCCGGGAACAGAGTGACGTAATCGCCACAGCCAGACTGTGGCGGTACAAGGGCACGACTCAGATAGTGTGTAGCTTGGATACAACGAGTATCTATATAGAGATAGAGGGTTCTGAAGAACCATTAAAGCTCCGAGCCGCACTCTCCAGGTTCTCAGGTGGGGCCGATCTCCCTTGCACTCTTATGCCGCATGCGTTGTTATGCCGGCTTTGCCCCCCAGTTCTTGTGAAACTTTGCCAATATTTGCCCTGTCCGATCCTTATCCCAAACAGGCTGGGCTGAAACAAGCAAGCAGCTCTACGATTGGTGACCGCAATATCGAAACTGTCCGAGTCGGCAGTTTGCTGCTGTCATTACTCAGATTATCTTTTTTTAGCTATATCCGGCGTTACGAGCCGCATTCAATGTACGTAAACTAACCCACGTCGCCGAAATTGTAACGTAGCATAAGGGTAGTTGATAGTGCTTCGCATCAGGCGCCGCCTGTTTTGGGACGATTGCACGAATTGGTACTCTCTCTCTCGTTTCATCACTGTCTTCCAACGTTAAAAGCCATGTTGCAACGACAAGTTGACGTCTGCGAACCCTTGATCGATAGCATTTGAATATAAAATTGCAATTGATTTGTACATTTCCTTAATTTACAGTGGATGAAATAGAACCGACGGAGCTTCAAGAGTAATTCCGACCGCAACGTCTGGCTGGCGTAAATACATAATTTAACGGGGAATTTCGGTGGAAATCTTCAAATAAACTGTAGGTGTCACTTTGGCTGTGCATGCAAAATAATAAGTAGATCGGGCCCAAAACGTCGACCGTATAGAAACCGTGTTTTGTCATTGCTATCTAGCTGCATCGTGATCGCCCTTTTTTGGTGTTGAGGCGGCTTAGGTAAGCCGGCTCGGTACCCCTTTTCGGGTCCCACATCGGGAGCGGCGACCAATCCGGGCGCGTGCATCGGCGCTGATGTGGCCATTCCAACATAAACATCAAACATTGGATATTTGTGTGGCAAGACTTGAACTCTAAAGAGTGTCATCACCACCTGACGATATATAAAACATTCATGGGCCGGGATCTCGGAATAGCCCATCGTTTCAGCTATACAACTAACTGTCATCACGCCCGGCGAATTGGCCGACTCTACAGCTACTATTACGATCCCGGTTTCGGCGAGCGAGAATATAGAGCAGGCGGCCGTGCTGCTTGAGCTTGATCTTCGGCGTACATCTGCGAGACCGACGAATTTCCATAGGCATCGGCTGGTCTCAGCGGAAAATACGCGCCACCGGGACAAGTCTCGTTGCCATTTAGTTACCCCGTCATAGCCCGTGTTAGGTAGGGATCTTTGAGGCCTCTGGAGAATTCTCCCTGGTGTAGTAGAGCATGTTAGGCAAGCATTTTTATCGAGGGGGTCCATGGCAGCATCTTTCCTTATAGCATCAGGATGCTCAACGTAGTTCTCCCCGCCAGCATGGTTGTACCTGAGGTGACAAAGACATTTGATGCTGTCATGATATGCTACTTGGATAGGAAACTTGGCAAGCTGGACTCTGCAAACTCCTTGAGTTTCCTGTGCAACCTTTCTGCTAGGCCCAAGGTGAAGTCTATCCCAGGAAGAGACATGACTCCGACCCGAAATGGAATTCATTGTCTTTCGGGATGCGTATTTCTTGCTGCACGTGTGAGTCCTCGGCTCAAAACGGCCTGTGTGCATTTACCTGTTGCAGCGTTTGTTAAAATTGGTGTGGCGAGATTCAAACAGTCTTGACCAGTAGAAGCTACGATTGAAACAGAGGTTACTACTATCACCATAAGTTTTTATGACATTGGTCATGTGACTGTAATCTTCCCATTGATCTTCTCAGCTCTTGCAGGATACGTGTTCAGAAGATAATGTGAACACAGAGGAAGCTGAGTACAAGATTAGACATGAAGGCAGCACGCAAAACATAATTGAGAACGCGCAATCTTTCAAATCTGTGCAACCAGGCTCTAATTCTTGTTGATCCATTTCGGGCTGCACCAATGAGTTTCTAGAATTCTGGAGAATGAATGAGCACGTCACGCCTTGAGAATAAAAGTTAATGGCATGAGCGATGAACTTGTTTTGGTTGCCATCCATGATGCCACCTGGATAGAAGAGGTACTCCTTGCTATCCGGCTAGAGTGTCTTGTTTTGCGAAATCATGATGTTGTGGCTTTAGTTCGTGCAGCGGGCTAACCCTGGTCGCAAATATTAGCCAACCTCGACTAGTTCCGGTGACGGTGAGCGTGCAGCTAGTATTGTAGGCCCTTTCGGTGAAACTAGTAGATGTTTCACGACTTCCCTGTCTACGGCAGGCTTGTACGGATGATCCACGCTTGTCACTGCCGACCAATGTGATCCATAGCCTGCGCTTGACTTGGTGCTAGCCACCAATGACGGAACTATTATAATCGCGTCATCATCTATTAGCTACTCGCTCATGTGGTTCAAATCTATGGCTCTGAAATGGCGGAGCGTCTGACGCGCAACGCGCAACGCGATCTTCTGTTCGGCGGCTACAACAGCAAGCGTTACAGATCCCTACTCGCCCCCTGAGTCCTTCCTTGTCCCTCGGCCCCCGAGTCAATTGAAGAAAGCAATAATTTTAAATCGAGAGAAACAGAGTATGAATAAACTTCATTCTGAATAGCTCAGGCAGGTATACACGGCAGTAGAGAACGAAACGATATCTATTGCATGACATAGCACGTTATCCACTGGGCCAGCTGCAGTAGTGGCACGGCGTGGACATGTAACGAAGTCTAGATTTCGTCGAGCAGCAGCGTGACGACATTTAACTCCCTTTCGGGCCTCGTGTAGCCGTAATAGCCTTGCCTACGCGTTGTTCCACCCCTGACCGGACCAGAACCAAGACTGAATTGACGGAACTTTCGGCTACTGATTGCTTTTTTTTCTGGTTGGGATTGTGTCATCAATGTTGGAAAAAACACCGGCACACTTTGTCTAGCCGGAATAACACGTTGTCTCTCGGCAACAGTCATTGTAGCGGGCTCAGGAGATGGCACTGGAAGTTTTATTAGCATGTACGGTTAGGCTTAAGTTAGTCTTGCCATCGAAAATAGCGCATAGCAAGCTCAAATTGTTGAAAATGATGGAAAGGACTGTAATGTGCATTGGTAAGGGTGTGTCGTATACCGCAACTCGTTCGAGATTCTCCATCTGTCACGCAGGCTTATTCCAAGTGAGTCTGGACTACAACATTAGACTGTTGATGAAACTTTAAGCAAGGTCTTAGTTGTACTCTGCAGACACAATCACCCCGAACGAAGCTTTACAGCCACGCCTACCCTAATTGGGAACATTTGAAGTCGTCATCCTCACCACAAACTCGTTTGTTCTTGGTGTCCAGGTGTGATTGGAGCCCCCAGGCTTTTACTATAAAGTGCTGTTCAACCTCCCACACCTTCCTCCTCACTTCTTTTCCACAGGCACACCATATCCCACGGTGAAAAAACAGTAGCTCTACTGCAACTCGGCTTACCTTTTCCTTTGCCACGCCGCCGTTGCTAGTTGCTAGTCACCACGTATGCAGATTCCATCAGTGCGTGATATCGTCTCTACCTCCACACCGCCGCTCAGATTATACTAGTCTCGCATCAGTCCCAGCAGGCAACTAATCATGGCGTTTGTTTGGTCCGTTGTCGGTATGGGGAGCCTGGTTTCCATGATGGTGGGCGGGGGGTTCTCCATCGGCGCCGCCCTCATGGGCGCCATCTCCTTGACGGTGCCCAGGCCCTTAATATTCGATCCGACTAACATCATCTACAGCTTCAAGCTGGGCCTGGATGGTGCCGGGGCAAACGAAGGATATGACCTTCTGCGGGGTGCCGGAGGACGCGCCCCCAAAATAGTGGTTTTCGACAATCATGGCACGCAGATAGGCCAGACCAAGAAGCAGGCTAAATGTGGCGACGGAGAAGATCACTGCGTGGAAGTGGTCAAAAAAATCAAGAAGCAGCCCGCCTACGCGATGCTCCTCGGTCAGGACAATCCCATTTGCCTCGCTGCTGCCAGTGTCACATACCCCAGCGGAGACAGGTATGCATGGGTTGGAAACTGGGCACACACTTGCAACAAGGCATGGTACGATACAAACTTCTCCTCCGCGTCCGTATGTCAGTACTAATAGAAATAGGTACTTTTCCGACATTGACGCTCACCACACCAACGGTTCTGTCAAGCTTCTTTGCGCATGGTTGGGCTTTGATGGCTACAAGAACAATTACTCGACCGGCATTCGAATCCATTTCCCCGAGTTTGCTAAGGGGTTTGCCGGTAATGGAAACAATGCGACCTAGTATGTTTATCAAGTCTTTCTAACGGCATTCCATCTCGTCTTGCTTTCTTGTAACCCCCCCAAATAAACATCAACTAAGACGGCGTGTTCTTTAGTTACTGCCAGCACAACAACACCGCCCTTGCCTTTTTCAACAACCGCGGCCCCAAGTACTTCAACGGCGACAATGAGCAGGAGCACAGGGTCAATGAAAAGGACAAGAAGGAGCAGGACAAGAAGAACAAGGGCAAGAGATCTGCCGACATGAAGACTCAATCCGTCCGGTCTTACCGTGCTGCCCACTCGGCCAAGGTTTTGTGCGACAGCTCTAGTTCCGCGGGCCCAAGTCTTGTTTCTGTCCATGAGCGATCCTTCTGCCACATGCCCGACAAGGTTCTTTACCACTTTTGCGAGGATGTCTCTGTTGGTTCCTGCTGGGACCACAAGGCGCATGCCTTTGGTGCCAAAGGTCCTCGCGCGATGCAGGCTCGGGCTGCCTTGCCCGACGTCGAGTTCGATAAGCCAACTGTCTGGGGGGGAAATTAGGCGTCTGGCGCTTTGTTTATGGTGGCGGCGGTCTCTGTTTCCTCTTGTTTCTCGAGAATATACCCAACAGATTTTGTGTCTTTTTTTTTTGTTTTGTTATTCCGTTTTGCTTTTTGTTATTGCGTGTGGATTTTGTGTTTCGCGTCAAGGTCTTTGTGGACCATGACAGCGCCATAGTCAAATAATAGTTTAGTCTAGTCTAGTCTCTTTTCTTTTTTTTTTCTTTTTTTTCTTTTTTTTCTTTTTTTTCTTTTTTTTTAATAATTAATTCTACTTGCATGGCACCTTTTCCTATTCAAGGCGGAGTGATGCTCATTTCGACAATGAGCACATGGGCGGCATTGATGGTGACGGTACACCACCAGGCCGCTCGGCGCTATATACAGCACGACTAACCAGATAAACCCAAAGACTCGACATCGATAACCTTGAGTGAAATTCTAGCCCTCTCCATAACCCTAAGGCTCTGGTGCTAGTCCATTGAACTCCAACACAGAGGGCCCATTGTCGCGCGGATCCATCGAAAGCGTCCATGATGTGGTCATCGCGCCCATCATTCTGCGCGATATTCTACCAATCAAGCAGATGATGACGCATGTTTGCAACTTGCTGACCCCTGAAGCTTGTCTCTTGCATTCTATGACCTGAGGTCGAGACCATTTAGCGCCCAATTAGCACCAATGTCAGCACTCTCTTTAGCCAGGGTTACATCATACAAATGGAACTCATAATTGCCCAAACAGCGGGATTAGTTAGGGCAACTTGGGAAAAGCGAAAGTAATCATTTGATCATACTCGCGGTTACCCAGATCCTACTCTGCTGCGACAAGGGCCTGCGTTTAGGGGCATAGAACAGTGTTCATATTCAGCGAATGCTTTGCTTTAATATCAAAGGTCCCTAGTTTTCCTTGAGGCCCTAATAGCAGAAAACCTTTTATTTATATTAAGAAGCGGTAAGGGACCTTGCCCTAGGTCGCATGATTAGAGCCCTTGTGTAATTATCGTCGGGTTTAAGGTTCGGCCCGTGCCTTCATGGCAACGTGTCATCTGTGTAACATCTGCAGAATAACGAAGTCAAGATTTCTAAAGTCTGCGATATTCGGCTTCTGATTGAATGGAATAGCAGTGTAATTGACAAGGCCGAAGAATTTACAAAAGAAAGCCTTGGTATCGACACAGTCGTCTCCCTCCTGAACGATGTGGGTGATTTGATCTAGACGTCAAGTGCGGAACACACCTGCGGCACATGGCACTATACAGTAATAAACTTGCTGCCTGGAGGGTGTAGAAGGACTTGTTTCTAACCGCTACCTCTTTTATTTTTACCGTGCCAGTCGCTGATCCTCTGTTGAATCTCGCTCTCCTCCACAGCTAAAGAAAAGAAGTTGGGCTACGGGTGAGCTGATACAAGATCTAGCATTGTATCAAGCACGGTATCTGATTCCATGTTGTTTAAAATATCCACCTATAAATGTTGGATTCAGTGAGACCTGGAAAGGGTCCGGGAACACAATCTTGATACTACTGAAGTACATGGCGCAGACGTCAACTGGTTGACGAAAGACTCTAGATGTCGGCCAATAGTCCGAGAGCCGCACTCCGGCCACCCCTGAGCAAGTGGCTTCAAGCTTTGACGCAACAATCATATTCCAGAATCATCGGGCAGCAACTTTGAGCAGCACCTCTTAGCATGGCATTTATCGACATGCTTCATCTAATCCTTACTGAAGCGCCGCGATTGGAGCATCTCCGGCATTCTTCCAGCTCCCCTTTGAACCATCGAGGGCTTCCCTAGCCTCTAGAGCCACCTCCTGTTGGGCTATTCAGTACTGCTCTCAATCCAACAGCTTCAGTCTTGCCTACAGATACCATGGTACGCTGGTATGCTGTCCTAGTGTAGTAAAGACTGCCAACGTTGGGTTCGACACAGCTCTGGTTTCGACTTTGCCGTATTCGAGCAACCGCTGGGAAGACAAAAGACGATTACAGCAATCTTTCCCCTTTTAAAAGTTTCCCATCAATTATAGGCCAGATTATCGGCATGGCGTGCTGATTACTTCGGTTGCCAGTGCGTGGCTTGACTAATGACTTCTTCTCCGAATGGAGTCTGTCATCTCGCCTTGTTTTAAAGGTATGCAAGGACGACTGGGATGAGGAATATGGAATGAGAAGTCAACACAGCATCAGATTAGATATCTTCAAGGGGTTATAGTCCCCACGTGCTGCGGTGAGTGCTATCATGATGGAGTTGCGAGGCTGTGGCTCTCAGATGTCAGTCGCGAAGGCAGGGCAAGTCCTGCAGGAGCTACACCAGAGGTGAATGTATTCCAATGGTGCCCATACCTTTGACTGATATCGCCGGGTCTGGCGTATTGCCAAACGATATACGGCCAGAAAATTTTCGCCTCGTTGGCAAGAGGGTCATGGTTGTGGATTTTGAGATGGTACGCCAATTCAACGCTTAAGAGGACGTCGACGAACAGACGACGCCTATAACTAATTGATTAGCTAATTGGTATCAGTATCATCGGCGATGCTTCTTGGACGATGGCTTAATTGATCCAGAGACAGATACGGTGGAACAATGAGACTTTGCAACGTTAATGAAGATTCCATGCTGAGTCCCCTGCACGTGCATTATTTGCATATGGGCCTTGCGTGGAATTATCATCATTATAATCGTTCCTTTGCTGTCGGTAACATTGCCGTCTTCCTGGGGTCATTCTAAGCTGGTTTTGTTGAGAGAGTGTCGACGACTTGGGAACCTGGCAGTGCAGGTTACGTCGTGAGTCAGCCTCTTCCTGTTCGCTTTCGGAGCTTGAGAAGCCCACGTGGAAGACTTTGAATAAGCAATTCCCGGGTGGTGCTGGTTTTTTTTTTGGAAGCCACGTGCGATGGGAACTCCTCGGACGCTACAAACTTTTCCACAGCCATCCGACGCGTTCGAAGCCATCAATTGATGTCATGAAATGACTCACAGCATTTGTCCTTCCTAAATTATGCCAGGTATCAAATGTAATTGCCACAGACGGCGATCCTCTTTTAAGAGTTCCAAAGGCGGGTAATCCTTTCAAATCGCAGGCCCCAGGTGCCCGATATATCTCCATAACACGCAACCTCGGAGCCACCACTTGTACAAAAGTCAATTTCCAGAGAGGCGACATGCGACGGCAATATCGGCAATGGCAGGGATAGGAAAACTCACGTCATTACTAGCTAGAGCCTGCCTGACTTGAAAACTATCCATGTTTCCGGTTACCCGGGACAGGTGAAGCTACATGGGTCGGACCGTAGTGGGTTTCGTAAAGGCCATCTGCATGAACAATTCCGCGTGAGTCATCTGCATGAACCGTTCCGGATGACTGTGCCATGAATCGACTTTTGGGTCAACCCTGCTCATCGGGGCTAGCAGGGTCCAATACTAGACTTGATAAATAATGGGGGTATGGCCTCGTAAACCAGCCCGTTCCATACAAACCAGTCCATCCTCAGAGCAACCCGCCTTGGTTCAACAATGGAAGCTCACCCAGAACAGTTTCTGACACGGCCGGGCGGCGTGAAGGTGTGCTACCAAACATTTGGTCGCAGTGAAGCGACGCCATTGCTGCTGCTCTCTGGTGGAGCGCAGTCAATGTTGTGTTGGCACGACGACTTCATTTCAATGGTGGATGAACAGCTGGGAGGCTCCTTCATCATCCGCTTCGACTACCGAGACACTGGCAGGTCTACCAATTTCCCCCTCGGAGAAGCGGCTCACTATTCCATCAACGACTTGTGCGACGATGCCGTCGCTATTCTCGACGAACTGCGCATCGAGTCCGCCAACCTCGCCGGGTTCAGTCTCGGGGGCGCCATCGCATGGATGATTGCTGCTCAGCACCCGCAGCGCGTGAAAAGCCTCTCTCTCTTCTCATCAAGTCCCGTTGGCCCGTCGCCGTCTACCCAAGACGCCCTCCCGCAGTTGAACCCCGAGCTCGGCGCTCAGCTCGCAAAGGCGCCTATTCCCAGCGATTGGCAGAATCAAGAGATGGTCTTGGACTTTCTCATGTTCTGTGTCGACTGTACTTCGTTTCGCAGGTACGAAGGCCGTGAGCGGGAGGACATGTACCGGAGACAGGCCGCGGAGTTTGCGCGCATCTCCAGGCAGGGCAATAGTGTGCAGAGCATTTTCAACCAGAGCGCGGCGGTATCCGGACGCTGGCCAAGGGAATTGCTATGTAATGTCAAGTGTCCCACCACCATTGTGCATGGCCGGGAGGATCGGAATATTCCACTGGTGCACGCCGATGTCTTGAAGGAGGAAATCAAAGGGTCCAAATTGGTTGTTGTTGAAAGCATGGCGCACGAGATGCCGAAGCGAGAATGGTCTAGATTTGTACGTGCAATTGCTAGTACTTGTGTCTAGTTGGATTATTCTAGATTAAATTGAACCTTTGATGTTCTTCGCCCATTACCCTGCCCTCGTCACGCCACCTCGACCTCATCCGCTTTCCCCTCTGCTCTATTCCTTGGTCGTCCAACAGCCTCACCACGGAGAACGATCTTATAAATAGCTCCACTGAAGAATCCTACGATGATTACGCCCAAGACAATGGTGGTTTTTCTCAAGGCCTAAATGACTGATGAGCTTTATTTATACCAAGGTGTACAGCCACAAGAGAAGCATATCAGTGGCGAAACATAAGATTTTAGGTTACTTCCTGTATGTAGTCTGAGATGAGCTTCAATGGTCCTTTAATATACGTGGCTCCTCCAGATTGTTCTTGATCTATCGCCAGCCTTCTTTCTCCTCACCCGTCTGCCGCGGGTATTGGCACCGTGCAGAGAGGTCTCGACCCTGCGAGCAGTCCCATGACATGTTGAGATGCTACCAGACATCTTGGACAGAGCCGGTGACGAAACAGAGAATCTACAACTTAAAGGTCCATCAGGTTTAGTTGTAAGAGGCACTGGTGGGAGTGACATTGCCCTTTTCCCTGTTCTAGTAAAGTCGTGACATTCCTCATCCCGCGTATCCAACCCAGGCTATGCAATCACCAATATTGCGAGAGTCTGAGCGGCCCAATTCAATTTCCTCCTATCGCGGGATAGTGTTTTCTGCAGTCTTCAAGTGGTAACTTTGAGCTTAATTTTTCGCCATCAGGTTCTCCACGACGGATAAAAGTTTCGGGGTTCGCCGGGAATTCGTTCTCATCGCCAGACGTCTTTGTGCCGTGTCTGGAGTGAATGAAGAGAGTTGCTTGGTAAGTACGGCGCTCCAGCAATCGAGGCCAACGGCTCTTCAGCCCGAAAGCGCCATATCTATGACGAGAGTCGCCTTCTCCAGTGGCCCGCAGCCTGCAGCATCTGGCTCACGTCCTGGCTTTCTCCGTCGCCGCCTTCTTGGAAGCGCCGCTTCGTTTACTCTTTCTCCACAGGCTCGGCTATACTCAATCTCAATGCCCTATCCATTTCCCTCAAATCAAGGACGCGTCCCATTTTTGGCAAATGGGCGGGAATGGGCGTGTCAAAAGCTGCAGGGGTACCAATGCCAGTTTCTGAAGAACACTCCGGCAGTCGCGATGCATTTGTGCCCGTCGTCAGAGTATCGTCAATTCATAGAGCCCTCGAGTATAACACGTCAAAGTCATCTTCCATATCAACGATTTCTCGATATGCAAAGTCTCCATCATATTGACGCTATTTAGCTTCTTTTAGGTTATTGTAACATTAACAGGTAAATGGAGGAGGGAGCTGATGGCCGGCATAGGCATCGACAATGGCACGAATGGTGACATAAAGGCCTGCAACGCATATGAAAGCGCCGGACAGAATTGTTGCCACTGCGAGAAGAGCTTGCCCCCATTGTTTTCGCCAAGCATAGAAACCGGGACCGTAGTGATATGAGTCGTGCAGCCAGAACATGCCAGCCCTGCAAAAAGAATTGACGTTAGCAGGACACTTCACAATACTTGAATGGTGGGACGAGTTTGGACGGACGAGAGAGCCAAGATGATGTGTATGATATAGAGTTTACACGACTTACATGCCGTACGTAAACCACGCGGCGAAGAGCGATGCAGCGATTCCGATCAAGTAGTTGAAGATGGGAACGCCGACGGCGAGCAAAAAGGCCAAGGCGTTGGTGAGCAGAACCAGTGAGATCCAGACTGCCCAACCTAGCAATGTGTGGCTGTGCAAATGCTTGGAATGGCGAAAAATCCTGACAAAGATGACTTTGCTGGCTGTATGCGCGAACAGAGAGCCGGCAAGCAGAAGATTCGGCAAGGCAAGCCCCCAACATAGCTTTTGCCAGCGAGGAGACAGGGATGAGAAGGAAGGCGACTGGACGGTACTTCCAATATAGCCGTAGGTGACGCCGGCAAAAACGGCATAAAAAACGGTGGCAAAGGACTGCAGGGTGTAGGCCGCGCGCATGGCGTGCTGCGGCTCCTTCATCTCCGACATGAGAACAAAGAACCTGTCGCCGGAGGAATGTCAGTGCTGTGAAAACAGGAGGCTTCGCAGAATGGAGCAAATTACATGAAGTGACCGGCAAACGAAAAGACCGGGTTGGTGATGGATATAAATGCAGTGTAAAAGTTGGACGGCACCGCTACTTGGACGGTTCTGCTCGGATCCGGCGAGATGCCCGCGGCAGCCATGGCGACGACGCCGGCAACAAAGATGCTCAAAACGCTCGCGATGGAGATCCAGCTCAGACCGTGGAACGTCCTCGGCAGCGAGAAAAGCAGCGTGGGCACGGCAAAGATGCCCGTGTACAGCATCAGGCACAGCTTGTTCTCGCTCAGCGAGGCCAGGGCAATCTGGCCAGAGAGCATCTGGCCGCCCGACGCGAAAATGGAGAAGCAGCAGGTCCCAAAGGCCATGACGTCGCGGCCTACCGGCCCAAACATGATGTAGCCGGCGTCGCCCATGGTGTGCACCTCGGGGTGGCGCAGCTTGAACTCGACCAGCAGCCGGGACGTATACGTGGCGAATACGCCGAGGAACACGATGATGATGAGGCCGGGCACCATGCCGACCACGGCCAGCGACGAGGGCAGAGAGAGCATGCCGTTGGAGACAATCTCGGCAATCATGAGGACGGCGACCAACGGCCACGAGAGCCTCTTGTATTTGATGTCATGGTGGTCTTCTTGGCCGAAGACGTCCAACGGTTCGCTGCCCGGCTTGCTGGATGGAAGCGGGTGTTGTTTGCCCGTGGTAGACGCTGCCATGGCGGGATGCGCTCAACCAGACCAGACGCGATCGGACTGCCGCAGATGAAGACGGTTGGTTTCGAGAGCGAGAAAAACACGTGTGCAACTTGACGTTGCGGCAAACCGCTGGTTCAATGTTGACATCTTGGCGCCCATCTCATCATGTCGTGCCAGGCCAGGGGTGAGGGGGGACCGATTGACGCATTTGGCAGCACAACTGCAACATTCATGCCAATCAATATGCGAAGGCCACCTGTGCAAGGAGCAAGCTCCACCATGGTGGAACTCATCACTCTGTAGCGAGATGAGTCTGGTAGTTGGCGGTGTTTGGGACAAACATTGGACGGTATCGACTATATCCGTCGCCGCTCTGCCAAAAACTCACCCTTTCACTAATCCTTCGAAGCGCAAGAGATGGCCAATGTCAACGAATCCTGTTTCGCGCCATCAGGCCTCAGTTGCATCCTAACCCTTCCCAGAGCCTTGCTGAATCTGGCGTTGCATAATGTCACACGGCTGGGCCTGGATACAAGCATCGGACAACAAAGGGTCAAGTACACAAGAACAAAAAAAGCCATCACGAGAGCCCAGAGTTGGGCTTTAAGCAATAGCCGCCAGCAATCCTCACCGATTTTTTTGTATTTTTAAATAGCCCCCGTCTCCCAAGACCTCAGTGTAAACCAAGGACCTTTCATACCTCAAAGTTACTTGTAAAATTGCATCCCAAGCAACTATTCCAATCTTTTAGTTCTGCTTACAAAATTCTTGACCCTCCCGACTAGTGTTGAACTTGGTCGGTCCGCGTTAACCCTCTCGCTAAGCCTTCTCTTTCTGCCCCCTTGCCGCCTGCTCTTCTACCTTCTCCTGATATCAGTGGCCTTTTCTTGATCCGAGAATTCATCCGGTCTCGGGTCGACGTCCGCTTCGGGAACAGATGTGGGACGTGCCTGAGCCGTCGTGCCATCACCTTTACTCCCAGAGTCATTAAAACGATTTGGAGTCGGCGACTTATTACCCGTTTGGTCACAGTCATTGGTGGGTTTCGCAGCCAGCGCCGTACTGCTCTTGTCGCTCCCAGGCTTCTTGGAAGCTTCGGTAGCCGGCCCTGTACTGCCATTTGCGCTGCCGGAGTTATCAGCACCATTTAGAGGCGACTTCGCATTATCCTTATCGGCCACAGAGTTATTAGGAGACTTCGAAGCCGACGCTTTAATGCCCTTGTCGCCCCCAGAGTTCTTGGAAGGTTCGGTAGCCGACCCTGTACTGCCTTTTTCGCTGCCGGAGTTATCAGCACCATTTAGAGGCAACTTCGTACCATCCTGATCGGTCACAGGGTTCTTGGAAGGTTTCTTAGCCGGCGCTATATTGCCGCTTGTGCTGTCGGAGCAATCAGGAAATTCCCCTGGCGGCGTTTTATTGTCAATGTTGCTGCCGGGGTTACTAGGAGGTTTCGCTGCCGGCGCTGTACTGCCATTGTCGCTCCCGGAACTGCTAGTAGATTCCGCTGCTAGCGTTGGTTTGTCCTTTTTGTTCACAGAATTGTCAGACGGGCGGCTGTTATCCCGCTTCTTATATCCACCGGGATAACTAACTGGAAGATTCTGAGCCCGCTGAATAACGCTGTCGCGCCGTTCAATATTGTTATTTCGCACCGCAGGAGCGGCTTGAATGCCTTGAACAGCCAAGGCGACTAGTTCTCGGATTAGCTAGCTGCTTGATAAATCATACATGAACCGTAGGAGTACTGACTAGACATAATAAAGCTAGGGCGAACCATGGTAACGGTGGTGGTATTGTAATAATGCTGTTAAAACCTTGGTATAGAAAGAATCAGACTGCTTGTGACTTGGACACAATACCAGGAGGAGAGTCGGAAGTTGCCTTATATATACCTCTAATCTAGACAGTTATCATGTTCTTGCACAATACTTGAGTCATTTCTGTTTTAAGATTCATATATCGTCATGCCCGCTCCATGTTTGTAGATCTGTGGCTGTCGGCTGAACATCCGTCATCGCATTACTCTGGTGTGGTCTGATTCCGCATGCCACGCATTGCCTATTCTAATCTATTTGCTACAATGCGTGTATCACCTGCACGTAGAGCATAGCACAATAAAGTCATGTCGACAGTTCTTCAGGGTAAATTAATCGCCTTCCAACAACACCAATATGCGCATGATCGCACATGAATCTGAGCGAACTCTGTGTCTGTACGCAACTTTTTAGTCTAGATCCGCGCGCATTGGACATGGGAAGGGTCTTGACAATACCGCTCCCTCTTGCTAGTCATGGCTGTATGGAGTCGATTTGCGGCATAACAGTCTTTGTAGGCCTGGATATATACCCTATACATGTTCATGCCTTGGTGATGTATCTGGACAGTGGAGGCTATTAACCATCATGGCTTTCGAGACAGAGGTCCACAGTCTTGGGAACTCCGAGCACTGAGATGTGCCCGCCTGGCTGAGGACACTTGTAGAATGTAGAGTTGACCTCTTGATTGACATTACGTGTATCGCCACCCTGGCTCCCAGTTACTAGGGGGGGCTGGTGACATGGTTTTGCGTTTTCTATCATTGCCGTTATTCTCCAGGCATCGCTCTCACCCCCCTGCAACGACAAGCAAAGCATAACGAAAAATGCAGTTATAGAGCGAGGCTCATGCGCATAAATAATGCCTATTCGTGCTACGCTCCCACTATTGATATTTCGTCTTCGCGTAAGGGTGGAAGCGAAGACGAAGCATTAAAAAGCGGGAGCATGACAGGAGTCGCATGAATTGTTTTGAATATTAATATATTCTGAGGAGATGCATACACGGGCATGACTTTTGCGAATTCTGATTGGTCGTAAAGTATTTCCCGGATTTTAGCCAGCTTTAATAATACAACTTTAAATAGCTTTATTGTGTGCCCTGACTCGGTCCCTATGCATTATTACAGAAATCAAGACAAGTGTTCAATGTAGCAGCAGCGAAGGCCACCTGGATGCCAAATGTTTCAGCGTGGCTCACGGCTATGACCTAGTCGGCTTGAAAATAAAATGGGGTGTCCGCATACATCGATTGGCGATGAAATCTATGAACAAGTGGCCAAATGCCTTTGCCTTTGGCGTAACCATTGCCGCCGAATCCTTGTGAATTACCAAGCAGAATCGGGGATCTGATGTTGATGCTGACTACCCACACGAGGCTTAAACCAGGGCCATGCTCATACGAATCATTGGGCTCGTAAATGCAGCCACGAGGCCATACCCAGATCGACCTAAAGGAAGAGTGTGAAAAAGTGCCGGTGAGTCGAGTCCAAAACAGAACTAGGGCTCGACCCCAAAAGTGACGAGTAGAAAGGTGACCGGTACTTTGGCATCGGTTGTAATCAAAAGTAGGAAATAAGACGCACAGCGTAATTATCATCAAGTTTACAAAACGTTGGCACGTATAGGATCCGCGCCCTGTTCGATGACCTGCGCAAGAATGTATGGAATACCGGCACTACATCCAAAACCACCGCGAAAGACGGATGGCGTCACGATAAACAAAAGCCATGTGCCCCTTGTCCACGAAAGGTTCAGTGAGTCTAGAAACAGAGCCGTCGGTATTTAGCATCGGGGCTTGGCAACCCGTAATTTTGGAGCTTCGGAAATACCCCCATGGGTTCTAAGCAAGTTCAGGCTGCCCCGGATTTCTTGCACTCATGCCACCCCTAGGATCTTTGGAATGCCATTGAGACGAAGTGCACGAAATTTGCCCCCGGTAAACAGTCTACAACTCCGAGCCACTTGACCAGGTTTGGCGGGGGAATATCCCGACCACTCCTGGATCGCTTGTACAATCGCACATGGCGATTCTGTATACTGCACTTAAGATCCATTTCTCGCTTACAGGACGTTTCCTTATCTGATTTGGGTTGATGATTACGCTGCAAAAATACTCTATGCTCACCGAGAGTATTAATATTTTGATAATGACTCATACTTGGTATTGTTGGTGCTCGACCGAGAATTGCGCTTCGTTCTAGCCGCACGACCAGCTTTGGAAGAATCCAGTATTAAGCCTCAAATAATACAAAGTGTTGCTAACGAGTAGAAAAAGCATTGCATATTTAGGATACCAATGAAAAGACACCCTCATTGCTAGTGCACGCATCATTGTCGTCGTTCTATCTAGCCTTCGTCTCGGCGAGCAATTTCTCTACTTCTTCAAGGTGAGCCGAGAAGTGGTCTTCTAGATCGTTCCATAATCTAGGTTCGTGCTCGTGCTTTTTATCACTTGTCCAAGCATAGTCGGTAATTGTAAAGGCCCGGCTCGACTCGAACATAAAGGCCACTGAACCCGTCGAGATCTGCATTAATGGCGGTTCGCATTCAGTGGCTTGCTTGAATTCTTCATATGCTACTCCATGCGGCACCACTGCAATCTCCACGTTAGCATTGCTTAATTCGTGTCATGCCTCGAAGACAAGACGTACTTCCACACTCATAAGAGATACTGCCAGGGCGAAAGTCGTCAGAGCGGCCGCCATAGTCTCCGTAGATCAACCCCATGAGCTCAGAGGCAGAGTTGCGGTGGAAATACGGTGGTCGATACGTATCTACGCATGATTAGACTCGCAGGATAGCATTGGCCCGGGAGGTACGTACGGGATGCCACGTCCCAGCGCGGGGAAAAGATGAGAAAGTCGGCCAGTGGCGCGGCGGGATTCCGAGACTTGGCAGTCAGGACACAGAAGATGGAGGGATCAATGTGGTCGACCGAGATGGAGCCAACATTGACAAACTTTGTCAGGTCGTATTTGAACGGGACCTCGCGCGTGTCAGCGAGAACCTTGTTTCAACGGGGGGGTAAACAACTTCACAACACCTACATAGTTTCCATGCCATGCAACAACATCGAATGGCGAGTGGTCCTGAGTACACTTGAACTGCTTCCCACACACTTTGAAGATAATCTCCCAAGGCTCCTTTTTGACTTCGTAAAAGGCCTCGGGCGTCAAAAAGTCGCGCGCATTGGCGAGTCCGTTGGCACCAAGCGGACCTAGCTCTGGCAGTTCGAAACTCGAGCCCCAAATTTCAAGCATGTAGCCTCTGGATGGCCCGTCGGGAAGCTCGACTCTGAACCGGATTCCCTTCTGGATGACAGCAATCTCGCCGGGCTGGACAAACATTTTGCCAAACTCAGTTTGTACATCCAAGGCGCCCTGTTGCGGGACAATCAGAAAGTCTCCGTCAGCATTTACAAAGGCCGTTTGGGTCATATTGCAATTGGCAGTGTATACGTGGATCGCGAGCCCTTCACCAAGGGTCGGCTCGCCAGATCCGGCAATGGATCTGATGCCCGCTACAAAGTCAATCGAGCCCGAGTCTGGGATATCCATGGGAGTCCAGGAGAGCTGAGATGGAGAAATATGGACCTTGGGGTTGCTGAGCAGATAATTGGACTCGGCGGCTGCGTTTTGTGGGATATCGACCTGAAATCGAGCATCAGCCCCAGCAGGCAAGCAGGTAACACTGTTGAAGCATGAATTTCTTACAAATGCGTCATGGGCGACGGCAGGGCGGACACGATAGAGCCAGGCCTTCCTGTTGACATGTCGTGGCGCCACAAAGGCCGTCGCCGTGATTTGCTCGGCGTACAAGCCGAACCTCACATGGCGCGGGTTATTTTGGCCCTGGGGCAATGTACCTGGAACAGCCTCGGAGGAGAATCTGTTTGACAAGCTTAGCACATGCAGCAACAGGCGTAGTGTTTCATCTGGCAACATACGAATTCCCAAAGCCCGCTTGGTACTAGTAGCAGTGAGTGGTTGCCATTCTCTTCAAAGTTTACACGAGTCATACCTGGTAGGGGTCACTCTTCCTGGTGTGGAAAGACGGTATCGCCCCGTTCTTTTGAGTCTCCGCCCAATGGAATATCTGTTGATATTCATTGCTTTTCGTAGCAGAAGCCATTTTGACTGGAGAATGAAGAGCAGTGTTGGTTTGTTATGCGTCTAATACTTACACCTTTGTCGTTCGGCTACAGCAATCGAAGTGATCTGGGATGTATGCAAAGGGTGAAATAATAGAGCAAGAACTGACAGAGGGTCTGGCGGTGTACCAATTACGCCAATTATTCAAGGTAGGATGCTCTGCTCCATACTTGGGGGGTATCGCGGGCTATTTGGGGGTTGGGATGGGGGGTTTTCCGAACAATCTCCAACCCCCATGTCTAGACCCGCCGATCTCCAAGGCTGAAGGAGTCGGGGACGTTGAAGGTTTCAATGTTAGCATTTGGGCCTGCTTTTCTAATCGACCCACCTCACTTCCGAAGGCAAAGCCTTGGCAAAACTTGAGACCGACGGCCGAAGCAACTTCCTTAAGAAGACGGGGTTGGCCATGAAAGTCCTCTCGATGGTTAATTCATCCCATCTCGCCATTCCATTCCACTATTCCCGACGTCTCTATTTTCTACCAAAACGACTACCATTATGACGGAGTCACAAGATACAAATGGAAACGACGGCGGAGCGAGCTTCTTAGCGGACCGCTCCATTGATGACTATCGCCCAATTCGTGTGGTTGTCATCGGCGCAGGCATTTCGGGCATACTTGCCTCGATCCGCTTCCCCCAAAGAATCCCAAACTTGTCCCTGACAGTCTATGAGAAGAACGAAGATATTGGGGGTACTTGGTTCGAGAATCGGTACCCAGGTTGTGCTTGCGATATACCTGCCCACGTGTACCAGGCCACTTTCTCACCAAACACCGAGTGGTCCCAATTCTACGCGTCATCTCAAGAGATACATGGGTACTGGAAGAGGGTTGCCAGAAAGTACGACTGCATGAAATACATCAAACTCCGCCAGCAGGTCGCCGGCGCTGTCTGGGACAGCAAAGAATCCAAATGGACGCTGAAGGTAAGCGAATCGTCTCATCGACCGTCATGCAGCAATTAAGATAACACTTGACAGATTCGAGACTTGGTTCAAAACTCTGAATACACCGATAAATGCGATGTGCTCATCTCTGCTACCGGTGCGTTGAACTCGTGGAATTGGCCAGATATTCCCGGCTTGCACAAGTTCCGGGGAAAGCTGTTGCACAGCGCGGCCTGGGATGAGTCCTATGATTACAAGGTAATTGACACCTGGCTGCTTCTTCTCTCGGCCGCGCTCATGGATTTTTTAGGGGCAACGAGTGGCCGTGATTGGCAATGGATCGAGCGGAATACAAATCCTGCCGGCGATGCTGCCGAAAGTCTCGCACATTGACCATTACATCCGAGGGAAAACCTGGCTGTCGCCAACTTTTGCTCGAGCAATGATAGATGAGCGTAGAGGCGGTATTGACAACTGTAAGCCCTACTTTGGCCGAGAAGTAACCGTTGGAAGAGGAAGCTGAGACAGAAACAGTTACGTTTACCGATGAGGAAAAGGCCGCGTTCAAGGCGGACAAATCCGTATATCAAGAGTTTCGAAAAAGTAGCGCCGTCCACCACTTATTTGGTCAGAAAACATGTTGTCCACTAACACGCCGCCCAGATATTGAGCTTGAACTCCAGTCCGTCCACGGATCCACCATCAGAGACACGCCCGAGCAGCTTGGGGCCGTGGGATTGTTCACCGAGGCCATGAAAAAAAGGCTCGAGAAGAAGCCGGAGTTGGCAGAAACTCTGATCCCCTCGTTCCCGCCCATATGCCGCAGGCTGACTCCCGGCCCGGGCTACTTGGAAGCTCTCACCGACGACAAGGTCAGCGTCATCACGCAAGGAATAGTCCAGGTCGATGAAACGGGCATCCAGACACAAGACGGAAAGCATCACCCGGTCGATGCTATTGTGTGCGCTACCGGCTTTGACACCTCATTCATGCCTCGCTTCCCCATCATTGGCAGTCAAGGCCAGTCACTGGCAGAGAGGTGGGAGGCCGTTCCGGAGACGTACCTTTCCATGTCGACAGACGGCTTCCCCAACTTCTTTGTGAGTCTGGGACCAAACGGGTCCTTGGGGTCCGGCAACCTGCTCCTGCTTATCGAAAAGGCCATGGACTACATGACCATGTGCGTGGCCAAGATGCAGCGAGACAACATTGTCGCCATGGCTCCTCAAAAACAGGCCGTCCAACGCTTCACCAAGTACTGCGATGCGTATTTCGACAAGACAGTCTTCACGCTGCACTGCCGCAGCTGGTACAAGGGCGGCACATATGACGGGAGGATCAGCGCACTTTGGCCTGGTGAGCTTCTGTACGCCCAACCAATCTGATGAACAGTACTGACATGAAAGCCAGGTTCGTCTCTACACGCCATGCAAGTGTTTGCTCATCCGCGCTGGGAAGATTTCGAATACCGGTACGGCAAGGGCAGTGTGAGCAGCTGGATTGGCGATGGATGGACAGAGCAGGAAAAGGACAGGGCCGTCAACGTGGATTATCTCGATGATGATCAGATAGATTTCCCCACGGTGCCTTTGCCCTCGCCGGCACCGACACCGACATCGGATGCGACCCCGTTGGAAAAGAGCGTATTGTAGAAGACGCAGCGTGGCATTTTTGGCTTGGTGTGCATTGCGTGGGCTCATCTGACCCCATTGACGGCTTCTAGACTGTAGACTACGTACCTAGGTAAGCTTAAGCAGGCAAATACATGCAATTTCTTCAATGTTGAATCGAATAGGAATCAGGCGCATGGACGGCATTTGCGCATGCGGGGTACCTGGAGAAACTGGGGTGAAGACCAAGCCGCTAAGCCTACTTGAGACTAGAAAGAGAGCGATGAGACATAAAGGTGGGGCATTAACGCATTGGACCAGGGGCTTGCCTACGTGCGACGTCGGAATCAAATCCGTATCCGAACCGACGACGTCCATGTCGAAAAACTGCCAGACTCTTCTCTTTTGGCGAGCTCCAGCATTCCTTCCAGCGCAAGATCATTGCAAAATGACCATGCAGACTGGTTCCAAAAACTGCAGCTCGCCAGTCTCCCCCGGCGAGGCTGGTGGTGATGACGTCTTGCTTGCTGTCAAGAAGTCGTACCAATGCTCAACTTGTGCCCGGGAGTTTTCCCGTCCTGATCACCTGCGGAGACACGCCCTGAGTCGTACGTGCCGCGTCCGTCGTTACTCATCAATCATGGCATGGTGCCTTCTCTCGGCATCTCTCACTGACCCGCGCGCGTAGATACCGGTGCGAGGCCGTATTCATGCCTCTACTGTGGCCAAAGGTTCGTAAGGAGTGATCGTCTGCGGGATCACTACGATAACTGCGGAACGAGGGGCGACCGCGAGATCCCCAAAGGCGGCCAGAGAGGCAGGCGTCGGCGAGCTTGCGCAGCGGTCAGTTCACAGCAGCCGGTGTGGTCATGATTCGTTCCCCTGTTGACACGGAGCCCAGTGCACAGCGTCGAAGCTGCGATGCGAAGGTGGCACGCCCTGTAATGGCTGTCGGAGGAGGAATCTGGCCTGCGACACCTCCCGAATCGCTCGACCGCAACGGCCGGCAAGTACCACGGGTGCGCAAGTCCCGCATCCATCAATGTCTGTCTCGCGAATGTTGCTGATACCAGCTAGACGAAGAAGGCGCTGCGGACGACAGCCAGACGGCCGATTCTGCGAGCGATGCAAGATCCATCAAGGCCCTTCTTGACAACGGCACCCAAAGTTTCACAGAACAGTTCAACCTCCCCTTTTTTCATGACGAGACGGGAGATGTTGGTGCCCCCCCGCAAGCGCCTCGCTCGAATCCATCGTTGGACTACGAGGGTCTTGCCGATGTTGGAAGCCAGCTTCACCTCAGCCTTGGGCCGTCCGAGGGTTTTGAATTACTGCTGAATTCAGTATCAGACTTTTGGACCGGACCTTTTGGCACCACGCAGCCATGGATGAACGACGTCGACGAAGGGGACTTGGTCTGGCTCGTCCGTGAAAATGTCCCCAACATGTTTCAACAACCTGCCCTGGGTCAGGAGAGCAAGGCCGAGACGCCTCAAATAACCGCGTTGCGAGACGTCCTGTTGCACACTGCCCAACAACTTCATCTCCACCCCAGTTCCTTGGACGAGATGACCGCCATCATCGGGTTTCTGTGCTGCCAGCCAAAGATAGATGCCTTTGTCGGCTTGTTTTTCCTCAACTGGCACCCCAACGGCCCAGTCTTGCACCCCCCCTCCTTTGATACGGAGCTTGTGCCAACGGAGCTGCTCATTTCCGTCATTGCCCTTGGCGCCATGTATTCTCAAGACAAGGCCGAGCGTCTAGCGGCGCGCAAGCTTCTCAACATTGCCGAGCTGGTCATCTTCTCGGCAGAGGTGTTTGCCGCGGCCCATGAAATCAAGCACGCCTCGGATGAGTCGACCCACAGCGAGTTGGATTGGCATCAGTTCCAGCAGATCCAGGCAGGCTACCTGATCACGACGGTGCAATACTGGGCCGGCACGCGGCAGGACAAAAGCCGCGCCATGGAAACTCGCTTCTGCGAGCTTGTCAAGGTTGGATTGACCGCACAACCTTGCCACTAGAGGGTCGGAAGCTGACGTGCACAGGCTGCGCGGAAATCAGGATTGACGCAGGTTCAACACCTCCCGCAGGATCGAATCTCTGAAGAGTTGTGGATTCGCAAAGAGACGCAAGTACGGTGAGTCTCTTTTTTGTACCCCCCCTTTTTAAGCTAGCCCTGACTTGTTGCAAAGCACAATCATCATGATACGGCTGCTAGACTGCGCATTTCTCTTCTTCTCGAATTATCCGTGCAAGCTCGCATTCTCCGAGCTAGAGCACGACCTCCCGTGCGAAAACGCCGTCTTCAATGCAAAGCACCCCTTTGCCGAAGAAAACTTCCGCTTCCGCCGCGGCTCAACGACCGCCGAAGCCTTTGAAGAGCTGTTCCGGGAGCAGTCGAACCCCCCGCCCGCCCAGCGACAGTGCGACGTGGAGTCTTGTGTCAACTATGGCTCCCGCACCGTTGTGGATTTGTTCCTGACGATTCACTGTAAGCTCGCTCGTTCTTCCTCGGCTGACCTGGCACGTGTCGCTGACAAGGGGGCCAACAGTGCTCTACGTCTTTATACGTACAAACATGCTCCTGCGTCGTCCTCTAGGCGCCGCCATGGGCCAGCGGCGGCAGAACCCGGCGTCTGAGCAGCCCGCGTGGGCCGAGGGCGTTGATCAAATCACGGCGGCGGCGCGACACGCGCTCAAGCGCTGGCGCTCGTCGTGGTTGGCGGTCCGGGCTAATACTCGGCAGGACGTGTGGCGGGCTTCTGGCATGCACAGGAATGCATACAACTTTTGGCTCGTGGCGCATTTGTTGATTGAGAAGAATGAGGCTCTCGATTTGGTCAAGAGGATCGAGGTCCAGTGTGAAGACTCGCTGCAGTCTCTCAAGCTCCTCTTGTAGCATGACTTTTCGTAGCACTGCGCATTGTAGCCCCGTGGTTTAAGCCTACGACTCTACACTTGCTTGCGGCATATTGGCCCGACTAGAAACGCATAGATGCCAGCATTAGATGCTGTGTATATGATGGAGCCCCGACATTCTTGAGGGTTTGCAGCGATTTTTTATATTGAGGACGGTAAGCTCGGCGGCTTCAAAGGAACAACAAGTTGGCTACTGTCAATAGCCGGGGGGATATTAGCAATAGACATTAAGGACCGGCCACTTGGTAAATACCAATCCAAAGAGATTTGCTCAAAGCTGGCTCTTGGGTGCTCTTCTCTAGCAGCTCCACGTGGCCAATGCCTACCTGATATTAGCTTACCATTTCGTCTGTGCCTTTTATGCCGTTGTTGCGTGTGAGGACATCGATACTGAACCATCAATGTTTCAACGGGGCGAGGGCTCAAGTGCTCGGACTTCGGCCGAAAGGACCCCAGACCCTCCGACGGCGCCGCAATTCTTCAGGGCGCCCCCGGGAATTCGGCTACTCCCCCCAAACCCCCAGAAAACGGTCGGGAAATTCCCCCAACTGAACCATCGGGCCATCGGGATCAATTGATTGATAACACAAAGAAAGAGGGAGGGGTGGAGCCAGGTGCTCATCTGATTGATAATCCCCCATGTAGGCAAGACCGCGCAGCATGCTTGGCCTACAAGGTTGATGCAGTATTCATATAACGATACGGAGAGGCCTCGAACCAACCATCGGAACTCGAATGGACTTCTTTTCATGAACTTCTTTTCATTTTTCCTATTTGCAAACATAGAAACATGACTGAGATAACATTAAATTCGCTGAATCTGTCTTCGGTTCGAGACAAGGTGGTCGTACTCGCAGGTAAGTCACGATGCGTCAATGAATAGCGATACAACAGGACACTAAACGCATGCACAGGCGGTGCCCAGGGCATTGGGGCCGCAACAGTTTCTACATTATACCGAGCAGGCGGCCACGTTGTGTGCGGCGACTGGAACGAAGACGCAGCTCGCTCATACAACAATGCCCTCATTGCAAATGCGGGAGACGGCACCGGCAGCATTCAGTTTGTGAAAGTCGACATTAGCAAGTACGAGTCGCAGCTTGATCTCTTTGACGCAGCCATCAAAACCCATGGACGCGTGGATATCGCCATCTGCTGTGCCGCCGTGGGCGAACAGGCGGGTTGGTTTGAGCCAGAGAGCCTCGACTTGGAGAGCGTCAGAACCGTAAGTCTTGTCCGGCCTGGAAACGGGCTTACCACCCCCAATGTGCTTTGCCTGACAGCGGATGCCTTGAGGCGAGCAGCGTTGTTGTTTTTTTGCCAACGGTATTAACCCTGTGCCGCAGGTTCCAACGCCTCTGGCGGATATTCTCGACATCAACCTGAAGGGCTCGTTGTACTTTACCCGGATCGCACTGGCATACCTGCGGCCGCAGGGACCAGCAGAGGGACGCGGAGGCTCCCGGTCCATCATTCTGCTGTCGTCGGTTGCCGGCTTCAAGGAGTCGCCGGGGCTCTTTGCCTATTCGGCCTCCAAGCATGGCGTGCTGGGCATTATGCGCGGCCTGCGCTTGTACACGCCTGCCAGATTCAATGTCCGCATCAACGTGGTTTGTCCCTGGGCGACCGACACCCAAATGCTGGGCCATGTGAAGAGGGCGTGGGAGGCGGCGGGGTTGCCCATGAATCAGCCCGCGGATGTGGCGCGAATCATCTGCGAGCTGGCAACGGGCGAGCAACACAATGGCAGGGCTGTTTTCGTCGGAGGCGGGAGGGGATATGACATCGAGAAGGGCATCGATGATTTGGAGCCGCAGTGGCTCGGGGAAGAGCCGGCAAGGGCGTTGAATCGCGGCCAGCAAGTTTTGGGTATGGTAAGTAGGCGCTTGCAATCTGCTCCCCCGGACCATTTGATGCTGAACAAGTTCTGAACAGGGCGAGAATTGGGGTAAAGGCAAACTGTAGGTAGGTTGCACTTGCCAGCTTGAGACGATGGTGGACGAAGGCATCAAAAAGATTGAATATTGCTGGCGAGATGGACCTTTACCATATAAGATTCCTGGCTACTGTTGGAGAAAGCTAGGTATTAGCACCATGCAAGTAGTTTGTCAGAAATACGGTAGCATTGGTACGGAGGAAATTCCATCTTTGAGCAATACTGCCGTGTGTTGTTGTCTTGTTTGGGCTACTTTACTCGAAATTGAATGCGAAATTCCATGGGATTAAAGACAGTCGTCATGGTGAATCAGTTAATTCAGAGGTATTTAATATAGTTCCATTAGCCGTCGTTTTGCAACACCGCATCCTGTCACAGAATTTGGCGGACAAGCGGCCGATGCCACGCGTTTTGGACAAATTTTGCCTGATTCTCTTTGCTGCGTTTTGGCCTACAGCTTCTCACCAAGAGCCAGTTCGTTGTGTCCACAATCATTCTCCACGTGGACTATCTTCTGCGGCTTCCAGAAGGACTCGGCGATGCTGATCTGTCGTACGACGAGTTTTCTTGTCTCAAACTTAGTGCGCACTGCCCGAATCATGCTTCCGCATGTGGAAAACGCCTTCCGGTTCTGATGTGTGTTCACGGTATGCCCCCCGGCGCCGTCGTCCAGTGTACATAATATCCATCAGGAGGCTCCCGAGTCATGATGTTCGCCCCGGCATCGTCGCGAGTCTGCGGTACGTCACGAATCACTCGTCGTTTGGTGGGGAAACGCTCCCACTGTAGGGCCTAGATAGTCTGAGTCCCTTCAATGTTCGGACTCTCTTACCTTTTTTTGGGAACAATCGCCTTATTCTAGGTGGCGCTTGACATAGCTTGTCCCTTGTACTGTCAGATTTCTGGCAACTACGATGCGACTAACCCCGAGGCAGACCCGACACGTATCGTTGCACAATCCATGACCTCGGGGAACCCAATCATGCTTGTCACTGTCAACCATCTATTCAACTTGTTCGCGTTCGGATATCAGAGTTGAAAGACCTCGCCTTGCGGGACCAAAGACTTGCAATCGAATTGGCGGTTCGAAACATTGACGAGTTTGATGGAGATCCAGCCAGTGACGCCTTGTGTGCCTGCTTGCTTGGAAAAACACCTCGAAGCATGCTGACAGGAAGCGCAGGGCAGAATCACGTTGGCCGGGAAGAGTGCTGGCGCCGTTTATGTCCGCGCCCATACATTCCTCGATGCGCAGTACAAGGCGCAATCCTCGATTCGGCGTCTCTGCATCTGTCACCCCCAACAGCCACAGAGACTACTAACGACACGATAAAGAAACTGTCATAAACTGCATGGAGAATAGCCAAAGTTTCGCTTCGTGAAGCTCCAGTCGCCATATTAATACAAGCACTGTCCGAGTGCAACATTGCATCTATGTTCCTGCAATCCGAATCAGGTCTAGAGGGCTGGAAAACGCTTCACGCTTGATGATTGGAGACGTTGAATATCAGAAACCAACAATAAATAAACATTCTAATAATCAATAAGCAGGGTTTGGTTATGTTTCATTGGATACAAGACCTCTGGACAGAGGTTTTCCACACCACAAGACTACCCAAGTCAACAGCTTTATCCCACAATGTCAGACTTGTTGTTTCCACGATCGTAAAGCTGCCGTCCTCCTATCAGCACCTGCCCAAGGAATATCACCAAGTTTCCCACGACATAGGCCAACCCTGCCCCCATCACGTATCCAATATCCAACAAGCCAGGGAATTACTGCAATTTGGAACCCTTGTCAATCTTTGTCTTCTCCAAGAAGTAGGCTATCCAGTTGACAAGTATTTGGGCCATAAAAAGATAACCCTGTGGGCCTATCCTTGCTCCAGTATCCCGTTCCGGGTCAGCCCACGCAGTGCCTGGGTACAAAGCGGCGGACAGACCGGCCACAGTGGTAAGAGAACCAACAATCGCCGCAATAAATACAGAATCTTTCGCGGCCGTAGGGTTGGGGCTGCGTCTACCCAGAAGGTAGAGGGTTGTTAAGGCAGATAAAACACCAAATGACATGCTCTGGCCGTTGTGAAATTTGGCATGCGGCGGCCAGCGCGGGTTGTAAATGTGCGTCTCGTTCCAATCGGCAACATAGGCGAGAGAAGCGAAAACAACGTTATTGCAAGCCATGATTCCGCGCGGGAGAGAGTTGAATAACTGGAACATGATGGAAAATGGTTGCGTCTGTACTGAGCGGCTGTTGTTTATTGCGTCGTCGAAACGTAAGATCTGGTGATGGCACTTTTTTTTCAACTTGACTTTACGAGTGGTTTTCCCCCTCTTTATATGTTGTCAATGATTGGCCACGAGTCACAACGCCGACAGCATCAATTACTAAACATTCTGGTGCCGGGCAGCCCGAGCCGCGCGGGAAGGTTTGACGCATCGCTATTTGCTCCGAATAGCCTACATATGTACATTGGCGACATCTCTACACCACAGGATCAACACACTCGTTTCATCCGCGTTCCGCTGTCACGCTTAACACCGCCGATGTAGGCTATTTATCCAATGATGCTCCCATTTATTACTTTAAGGGACACCTTGGGCATGTCATTCGTCACTCGAGGTCGGTAAATGCAGCGTATTCTTGGCCCGAAATACAAACTCAACTTGACGCAAGTCAATCGACAAACCGGGGCATAGGAGGAGGCATAGCAGCCTCCCTACCTGTATATGTTAATTGCGGACAGAACTCTGTGGTTGAACCTCCATGCAAGAGTCGTCACGAATAGCACGAAATACGCAGCGTGCTCACAACGGCGTTGATTGCTGCAGGAGGTCCGGTTAGCCTACGAGTAACAGAGTGATAATCCAAGTTATCTAATCAATACTGTCGATTCTATCCGGTCCATCTGAAGCCCCTCCTTTGGCATCCCACTTATGCCTGTATGTCTGAGTAAATAACGCCTCCACCACTTTAGTTGCAGTCGTCTCCGTCGCGCATCACGGGAGTAAAGGCACGAGGCTACGTTTTGCTTGTCACAGACTTGGCCAACATCACCCTACGTCCAGGCGAACACGGATTCCCCCACGTCCTTGTACCGTTGGGGTGACTCGCTCATAATTACGACCAGCCCATAATCATATTGCTTGTGTAAATGGGGTCTGAGACTTTTACATTAGATCCCTACAGTGTGATTATATGCTTTATATGCCTTGTCATATTTGCTCAGGGGTGCTCCGTACTGACTCTCTCGTGCAACCAGTCAAATGCGCAAGGAGCACAAGGAGCATGGAGCGTATTCAGCCAGACGCCTGTTACAAAGTCGCATTGGTTGGGCCAAAGACAAGATGAGCCGAAATCTCTCAAGGATTGTGAGACATTCACAATCAGTTGTCAATGGCGGCAGGTGCGGGCTGCGGGCTAGTAAAGATTCAATGCCACAGGAGTAAAGCCGACCGTCATCTTGCGATTCAAGAACGGCGACAAGAGAACCAGGAGCAATAGTCCACGATAACTCGACTGCCTTGAGTTGTTGAATCATGATGCCTACCGTCTGTATTTTACCTCTACGCAAATTTGATGCTCTCAATGTTGCTCATCGTGTAGTGGATACACTGAACATCGAATAATCATGGCTCCATCTGGTTCTGAGTCACTTTTACGTACGGAGTACTCCGTACTATCTCAGCACTATCACCAGACATCTCCACTATGATATCTTGAGGCGGCACCTGGGGGGAAGAGCCGGCGAGGGCCAGCTGTCAACGCCCTTGCCAGTTTGAGAAAAGAGCACCGGGGAGAATAATGTGTCTGCCGGGTCGTTTGGGAACCGTGGCAGTGAATGGAATGTTAGTACCCTTGGTCGCCGATTGTAGGGTTCAATATGCATGGATTTACCAGCCCAGTCATTTACGACAGAAACTTCTACAAGCCTCATCCCTCATCACAATGACGTGTCACTGCGGGGTGAACCTGTCGACAACGAACTGCATGTAATTAAGACAATGTGTGGAGTAAGCACGCACCGACTTTATCCGCGACAGTGCCCGCCATTCTCAATTATATCGAAATGAACTTCTACATCTAATCTATCTCTTCCATCTCTTCCTGCTTGGTTACCTCCCAATATGGTATATTACATTATGTGTAATATACAGTCCGTGTAGTATAGCAGGGAACGGATTTGGCTATATCGCTGGCGTCATTTTCATACGCACACTGGTATAGCTGAACCAAGACAATTTCACCACCTTGTCCCCGCTGATTGGATCAACGATTGACCGGCGCAGCTCAGCAAGATACTATTCATAAAAGAGGTACCGGGGTAATGAGACGTAATCATTGTAAGCGAGGACATATTCGGCAAGTATCTGCATATGAAACGTAAGAAGGACGTAGGTACAGCGCAATGGGAAAAGCATCAGTATTATAAAAACACCAGGTCTTCCCTTCCAACATTGGTTTCATCATAACAGTTCCTCGTCGAGTCAACATTAAATTTCCCTCATCACTTACAGCCATCACCGTCCAATACTACTCGTGGGTTGCCCTTCTCGAGATCTAGTGTATCGTATAACTCATTCATTTTCCCTTAGTCACAATGGTTAAAGCTGTCTTTGCCGTCGTATTGACCCTCTTGGCGGCGGCCAATGCGTGCGAGCAACGTTGTTTCGTCAACCAAGCGCAGAGTGGTGGCAACCAATGCACCTACGACTGCCACGCTGATCAGGTGCGATCAGCTCAGCAGAATGCTGCGGATTTCGGGGGCGCCCTTCGTCAAAAGGGGTTTTCTTGCGGTTCCAATGCAGGGCAAGTGACATGCCAGAAGACTGGAAATTTCGGAGGATGTGGCGACCACTCTTGGAATACTGGTCGTGGCTGCTAAAGCCATTGTGCAGACGGCAGCAACAATCCAGAGTAAGATCAACTTGGTTGGAATGGCGGAAGAGTCTCGGAACTAATAGGGCATTAGTCTGGTGTGTGCTGTTACTTTGGGCTTCTCCAGACAGTGTTCTCCTGGAAACCCTGGCGATCAGCCAAGACTCTGCGAAAAGAACATCGGCTCTGGGGCCGTCACCAAAATGTTAAACTCCCAAGTTAGGTTGATAGGGCATTGTCCAATATATTAATGCGTTACCTTCGTTCCGACTCTTGTTAAATTGAAGAACCGTCTGGCAGCTACGGCCACCGTGAGTTGTAGATGCAGACATCTTGATGAGGCGCCGGCACTAGCAGAACTTCTCAGGCGTCTGTTCCGGCTTATACGCCAGGTGTTAACGATGACCCTTTCTCAAGTTCGTAGTAATTACAGAATATGAATTGAGGTGCTCAGCAAACCCTTTCCTTTTATACCCACTAATGTGACATGTACATTGGCCATTGACAACATACCCTACTACTTCTGTCTCAATCGTCTTACAGGCCTTGATCAGGTCTGCGTAATAGAACACATACAGGATCATCGAGAAGGACGATTGAGTCTTGTGCAATTTGCACTTTGATTGGTCTTGAGGGTGCAATTTGTTATTGCTACTTTATAGCCGTGGCTCCTGAGAAAAAACGTTGCCCATCGTATCATCTCATTTCTCAACTGATGCTTGCGAAGCTTCAACAGGAATTATTGACGAGACACATTGTCGCAGGCCACAAATACATCCATTAACAAGGAAGATGCCTTACCCTCAGATCGTGCTTCTGGAAAATGTGTTAAGGAAAGTGCATGATACGGTTTGTCAATGAGAGTTTTGGATCCCCAGTATGTCGACTGGGGAGTGGTCGGTAGACAGTAGCCACATAGGCAAGCCGTCTCCCCATTATAGTTTCTAGAACTTTCCTCTGAGCACAACAATGGCTTTGTACGCCTTCGGCTGTGTATCGTTGTCTTTGCTCTGTTTTCAGGGGATTGCGGCGATGGCCTCGTTAAAGTGCTCGGCGCCCTGACCCCGATGGAGGCATGCGTTGAAGAGTAGCACCCAGGCCTTTTCCCATTCCATACGATAGATTTGGAAATGTCTGTCCCTATTGACGCCCAATCTTGGACATGAGCTTCTCCTCGGACTTGTGTTTTTGAATGCAGAACAATACTACTTACTTGCAATACTTCTTATTCGCTATTCTGCATCTCTAGCCAAATACAGGCGGGCCAACCGGCTTGTGGAATAAATTCAACAATGCGTTAACGCCAAGTTTGATAGCAATACCCCACGTTTTAATGTCAAGCAAGGAGGACAGAAGCGTTTTCCTTGAACAGCCTGACTTGGGCTTTTTGCCCTTCATAATTTTCTTCAACCAATAGATTGCTTTCGGTGCGCCTATCAGGGCATAACTTGCATGCTCGGACGCAATATCCCGTACATATTCGACACTAGCACCTCCATCGCAGTACTTCTTCACAACGGCATCGGAATCAGCGACCCGGCTGACTTGATCGAAAACAGATTTGTACCAGTATAACGGAATCTTTGGTGTCTTTTTACCCAGAGCATTCTCATTGAGAACTTGAACGACAATCTTGTTTTGATACATAAAATTTCGGTCATCAAACATGCCGATAATGTCTTTAAGGAGGTACGCGGCAGCGTTGGCCAAAAGGCACCGGGTCCCAGCCTTGAAGAATGCCTCGGTTTTTTCCGGCTTCAGATGATCCAGGACCAGCTGCGCCACGTCAGGATACTCTGCGGACAAACCTAGAATGCCAGTGGGGATCAACCCTGCGAACAGTCCCTTGTTGATGGTAGTGAGCGCCTTGGTAATGTTGGGGACTGTACCGCCTACGGCAGCGCCGGCAATCTGAAGCTCAGGGGCATATTCTGGTTGAAGCTCAGCGGCATGGTTGGTCGCCAGACTGCCGCCGGAATATCCCCACATGGCAATGGTAGAGTTGCCGCGGATGCCGGTAAACGGAGACGAGTTGAGAGCGGCTCGGATTCCATCCAGCGTAGCATAGCCAGCGCGCCTATTGGCCAAGAATGCGGAATTTGGGCCTTGGAAGTCGGGGATAACAACCACCCAGCCTTCTCCGAGAGCTCCTTGGACGAGAAGCAGCTCCCCTTGCGTGAGGAGTGTTCCAAGAAGTGGCCCGGATGCTGAGTGGAGCTGAAGGGCATAAGACGGGGCACAGTCAATAGATGCTGCGTCTTCTGCGACCTGGTAGGACAGGAGCTTTGAACGGTCTGCCTTGTGCGGTATCAGCACAGTGAGCACGGTTGCTGTTGCGTTGCCGAAGCTGTCTGTAGTTCTATACAGAATCTGGTAACTGGAATTCAGGTTGAGCCGCGCAATGCCGAAAGCGGCTATTGGGGAGAGAGGCTTCCGCCGTTTTAATATTGTACCAGGTTCTACCTGGCCAACATTGTCAGGAACAGCATAGAAGGAGTCTTTACTTGGCACCATGGGACCAGACCGTGGGCTGAGCGGTGTTGGTATTGCTTTTGCCATGGTAGCCAAGACGGCTGTAAGAAAAACTCGAAGAGACATGCCCATTATTATTTGCCAGGTGATGACTTGAAAAACATAACCGGCGTTGGAGAAAGAAGCCACAACCGATAGGTTCAAGGTGGAAAATACGAATGAAGAAAAAAAAAGAACCAGCCTTCCTTTAAATGCTTAGAGTATTTTTCACACGGAAATGGCCGATTACACTAGGGCTACGGCCACGAGACTAGGGCAAAGTCCGTCACTGACTTGTTGTATTTAAAGACGCCTTTGGTCAACTAGGCCTCGAGAAAAACCAACGACCTTTGATACCAAAGACTGTTATTAGATGAAATGAGTCATGTTGCTCCAAGCCTTTCCACATGTCGTTTGTTGCTCGCCAACTCCAAGTTCAAAGGTGCAATACTGTGACAAGGGCTAAAGGCATGTGGGCTTGTGTCGCTCGGAAGCTGCGGTTAATTCGTCTTGACTAGACCATCTGGAGGCTTCCCCTTCAAGTTGAGGCAGCAGGCAGTTGAGAACTGAGTCGACGTCGGCCAAGCAGAAGCCATTCCGAAATAGGCACTGCGTTCCAGAGATATCGACAATGCACGCGCATGGGCACATGGCAGCTAGTGGACCTGGCACGGGGAAGTGGGGTTATTGTCAATGCCCTGGGGTTTACCTGGGGTGATGCAAAAGGGGCCGTGCTGGCAAAAAAGAAGAGATATCCCGATGGTGGCGTTGGGGTTGATGCATTGCAAGCGGTCATGAGATGTTAATCTATTCAATGTTGGGACATGGAGCTGTATGCATGAGCGCTGTAGCCCACATCGCGACCGCCTTTGATACACACACATCCAGGCTGCCACACCCTTACATGTAAGTTTTGTGTAATTGAGTGGAAATCGTGATATTTATTTATAAATTAAAGGTCGGAATTGAAGGTTACTGGGCGCGTGGAGGAAAATAACATATTTCCATTTTTTTGTGTGTAGAACACACCAAGGGGTGTGGGTTGTGGAGTCCCCGACCCCATCGGGCTAGTAAAGTGGGCTACATCGCTCATGAGGCAAGAACCAAACTGCATGTGGCCACTTATTCTATTTCTTTTTTATTTCTTTTAGAAATATGCCATCATGTTCGTGATACGGTAGTGCCATTGTATTTCTGACATTAAATCCCAAGTCTGCCACACGGCTATTGCAAGACCGGTCCGGCCGACTCACGGACCCGGAGCATCCGACTCACCAACGCCGTCAATACCGTCGGCGAGACTATCTTCCAGACTTGTCCAGCCTGGCAACCCAAAAAAATCCATGAGTAGTTGCTCAGCCCTCTTGGCGGGCTTCACATCACTCAAGTCGCGGCCCTCATTTTCCGGGGCCGGGGGGAGTTTGCTCTGTGGACGAAGTCTACGGAATACTTGAATAACGTCTGTCCAGTTATAAGGGCCCGCAAACGCAAATAAGCGCTCGTCTCTCACCGCTGGATCGAGAAGCCCAATGACGTGAAGACGGGCCGTATCCTGCACGTCCACGTACCATTCTGTTTATTCCCACGTTAGCACTTTACCTGTGGGAGGAGACGGTTGTCCTTACGCGGTGGCAAGAGATGCAAAGCCGTCTTGTCCCCTTGCAGGAGCCTCCGTGCGAGGCCCATCGTCGACGCTGTCATTTGGGGCGAAAGAACACGCCCATACTGTGCAGCGGGCGGTAAAGACTTAGCGACCGTCGTAATTGGTTGCAAGGGGAAACAGTCTTACGTTGACGTTGGGCAAAACCGCGTTCATGACGAAATGCGGCTTATTTTCTCTCATCCAGTTCCACGCAGCTCGCTCACCCTCCGTCTTTGACGCGGCGTAGACCACGTAGGGCTTGTGCGCGGCCGGCGTGCTCTCGCTCCACGCAGCCTTGACCGCGTCATCGTTCCACGTATCTAACTGTAGGTTGGGATCAACGGGCTCTTGTGACGCGATGGCAACAGCGAAATACATACCCTCTGTAACGGTACATTTCTCGTTGGGTTTCGGGATGAGAGCCGCGGTTGAAGACGAAGTCAAGACGAATCTTTTTATCGCTGCGTGCTTCGATGCACTTGTGAGTATGCTTTCCGTCCCCCTCACTACATTTGGAATAACAGCGCTAGGGTCCGGATTCATAAAGACAATGGAAGCTTGTGCCAGTCGCGTTGTAAGTTTTCGTGCCTCCCAAGCGGCCTTTGCAGCGTGAACCTACGACGTGGATGACCCCGGCAGTGTCTTGCATCGCGTCGTCAAATGCTCCTGGCTCCTCCATGTTAGCTGTGACAACCGTCTCGAAGCAGCCCTTGCCATGTCTTTTCTCAAAGAGTTCAGTCAGCCACGGCTTGTGCTCGCGAACGGTCCCGCGGACTCGGTAGCCTAGCTCTAATAAGAGATCGACAATATTAGAAGCAATGTACCCATTGGCTCCCGTGACAAGAATCAGGGAGCCCTTTGAATTGCTGTTGTTGGAGACATGGGTCTGGGAGAAAGTGTTCAATTTGATCTGATAACCCTTTTTGATAGCAAAGATGCCATTTTTCAAGGCCCTTGGGTCAAGAAGAGCCAGCTGGGCCTTCAATGTTGTCTATACGAGCAGCAGTGGGGAAGTCGTCAGGCCACGGTTGCCTAAAACCTCCATCGTGGTCTCGTGACTCTTCAATTGATGTTCTCGTGTAACCTTTGTTTGTGTCCTTGGCCTGACCGTGTACTTTTCTTTACAATTCTGCAATAGAAACAAGTGTTTTTCTCGTAGTATACTTGTAGTAAATAGATGAAATCTCGTCTTTTATTTATATAATATCACGACACGTCTTAAAGCGCATCGTATTGACCCTATACTCGTTTTTCGTTTGCTGAGTTGGGGTTAGAACATCAATGATGTCGACTCACACGGAATCCCTCCAATTGCCAGGCGATTCCTGCAATCACTTCTTGTGTGCGCCCCGGTCAGTTCCCCTTATCCCCTATAGGGTAACCCATGCAGCCAGCCTATTCTGGGACCTGCGCCGTGGCCTGTAAGCTGGACCGTAACATGTCGTGTATACAAGTTCAATATAAATTTCGGCTTCTTTTCGACTGAGTTGCCCAACAGAGAGCATTATCTGACAGATATAGCCTGTCCATTTATAACATGGTGTCTCTAGTCTCCTTCACGCGAAACAAAACTTCAATCTGCAAGTACTGCCGAGACTGGAGCACAGCCAAGGCGAGATTCACGAACTGTCAATACAAATCGTGTTTTCTCCGACAGCAAGAGTGAATACAGCGGGGGTCGGAGAGCCGTGGGGATCAAATTTCAAGGTATTCTTTGCTTGTAAGTCCTACTTGCGCAAATGAAAACACTTATACGACGACGTTTGTCACACGTCCAAGACCAAAACAAAGGCACCAGCCACAAAGATTACACAACAAAGAAATTATCACGAGGACCCGGAGTTGGACCTTGACGAGGGTTGTCCCAGTCCTCACGGACATTTTGTATTTACAGAGACCTCTGATCCCCAAAGACCTCTTGGGAAACCAACGAACTTCGATGCCTGAAAGTCGCTCATTGAATTGAATTTTGAACCAAACCGTTCCAAACCCAGTAACGCTGCCATTGTCAGAGCATCGTTTGCTTGTTTGCTCTGCTTGTGCAAATAAAAACACTTGTACGACGACGTTGGAGGCCATCGGGGGCTTTGCACTTGCCAGACCAAGTGGTGTGTGCAGTATTTGCAGCCCGATACCAGCTTCATACCATATTGTACCATTGCGGCAGTCACCCTGATATCACTGTAGGAGACTTTGCCGCCCATCGCTTCTCAGACGTGGCAAGGTGGCTCCTTTGCCAGCTCACTATTCCCGCCGGGCAGCTCATCCTGCGTGATTTTGCCGCTACTGCTGAAATGAGCATTGTAATCTATACCTACATCTCAAATTTCAAGCTAGTAAAAGAGGAGTTTCTCACTTCACTCAACACCCTTTCCATATAATATAGCATCACGCATACCTCGAGCTAGCGCGAAAATATAGCCGACGTCCAAAGCAACTCGATAACTCCGTCATCTTTATCCAGAGGGACATTGTTCTTGTCGACCCACCGGGGGTCATCGCCTTTTCGCACATAAGTCTGCAAGATGGACCCGTCTTCCTGACGCGCCGACTCTCTCAACTCCCAAGCGTCCTTGCGCCCCGTTCCCAGTAGCGATGGCCGCTGCGGACCAAACTTGTAATCAAAGCTGCCCCCCTCGTTTGTATACACGGTGCGAAACGTAGACTCAATCTGGTGCGCGGCAAACTTGATGCCGTGGGGATACGACGCGATCGAGTACCCGGAAATAATGTAGTCGTCTGTTGTTTGGAACCGCTGCAGGATGCAGTCCTCGCCGCACGCGTAGGCAACCGTGGCCATGTGCCCGGGGACGGCGTGGTGCCAGCTCCGGTAGTGATGGAGGGAGAGCGGTTGTCTCCCCGATTCGTAGAAACCCGCAGGATCGCCGGACATGTCGAGTTGCCAGAGATTGTCCAATGCGGTGAGCACCACGTCGGGGTTTCGGCTTATACACTGAAGCAGTAGCCGGTCGCCCTGCTCCTCTGCTTCGTGCAGCTTCTCGGCTGATGAGCATTCGTCAAATAATCCCGCGACCCGCTGGGCGGTGGTGTAGGATAGGAAGACGCCCGCGCCGCCGAATGCTTGTGGTCCGTGGCGTAGGACGGCATATACCTCCTCTGAGAGGGCGCCGATGTACATTTCGGCGGTGTGGTCAAACTCGGCCATCTTTTGCGCGAGAGCATGCATAGAGGGGAAAAAGGTGTCGTCGTCGCAAAGAACAAACCATTTTTTTTCCAGTCTCTTCCGGTGGGAGAGCATGGCAGGAACCAGGTATAGATAGCGAACTGCCATGTCTGGTGCCGTCGACGCCTGCACATCGGCATCTATGCCCACCTGGCGAAGCAATCTTCGGGCCACTCGAAGCTGCTCATCGGTGGCGTCTGATAGCGTCAGAAGCAGCGTGCCGCCGTTGGATCGGCCGGCGCCATCAGTCAACCAGTAGGCCCAGTCGTTGATGTACGGCGTACGATTCTCCTCAAAGCGTTGATAGGTGGTTGAAACCCCAAAGATGAAGGCCGAGGCATCGACATTTTGGGGAAAGTTGGATGCGGAAACGCTCACTTCGATGGGATCGGAGCACAAGTCGATTTCGGGGTCGAGCCGGGACCACTTCAACGGCAAGTTGCGTCCTGACGGAAACATGGGCTGTGGGAGCTTGGTGAGGCTCTCGCGCCGCAGCTGAGGGTTTCGCGAGAATTGCACCAGACGCTTGGCGTACTTGAAGTCATCTTGAAGTTGGTACCTTTCTTTGAGCTCTGCAAAGTGAGTCTCGTTTGGCCGGCACTGTTTGCGGTCAAGCGGCTTGATGTCCGGTGGCATCCAACCTAATGGCTGCTTGTGTCGTCGTGGCGCGAAGACACAGTCCCCCGGCCAAGACCAAGACGTCGACGAATGAAAAGTCGCCGTGTAGATGAAAACAGCCGCTAGGAGAAATGCGACGAAAATGCTGGGCTTGAACGTGCGCGTTGCAACTCGCGCGACCGCATACATGTCGTCAACAAGTAGCGGGCGCCCATCTATTTTGTGATGGTAGCCTGGGCTTTGGTCTCGAAAAGCAAAACATGAGGAGCGGCCAAGCACACGGTTCATCGAAAGAGCAACGCAAAGGCTTTAAAACGCACTGCGTCACATCTGTTGGTCCATGCAAACGACGGGAGCAAACACGTGTTACGTCTTGACCTGGATGCATGACGACGGGCTTGATTTAATTAGGGACTCCACAACCTACGCCCCTTGGTGTTTCAAAATGTGTCAATCATCTTGAGAAAATGCCTCTCATCATGCGGTCCGGTACTTGCCATGTCGGCTTTATGCACGTTGACACTTGACATTTCTTCAACAGGCCCGAGCGGCCCTACACGGCAGCATCCCAAGCCGCTCAAAACTGTCAAATGCGCAGATTTTATCGGGTCGGCTCTTGATCCGAGTCCATCTGTGGGCTTGTCGCCATGACAATTCCATCCTCCGCCATCGACGCTTGCAACGGGCTGCTTCTAGGAGCTTGTACGACTGCCGATCTTGTTGCGCTGTGTTACAGCATTTTCTGATCCTCCATACCTGCCTTGAGTCGTTAGCTGCGACTGCCCTTTAATTTCTGATTGTGTAAGGGTTCAAGTCTTCTTTGAATGCTGTCTGGTGGCGCTCGGGGTTAGACCCTGGTCCATCCAGGTATCCTTGCCCGGCATTTCAGTCCCTCCATTTTATTATATTAATTGGTTTATATGCAAGCTAATAATTTAATCTTCCGTCATCCGATCACTTGACTCTACATGTGTAGAACAGCCCGACCCTTGATTTCTTCTTTATGCGTGACCTAATCTCCCGAGGCATGCGACCAGATGCCTTCCGCCCGCCCGCCCTATATAAAATACGGAATAAAGCCAGTATATACTATGTAAATGCATGATTAATAGAAGTAATACAAGATAGTTATTTATACATAATAGGGTTATTAGTATACTAATACATTTAAACACACAAGCTGCAACCCGTAATACTTATAGCCAGCTACGACAGCCAACTTGCGACGTGGCCACAACGGCTAGTCACGTGCCACACGGTTGCATGCAGGAAATAATAGAATTATTTCCTACTATCGTAGAATAGTCAAGTTCGTCTTTCCCGATAACTGGTGGCTTTGGACGGCCCTGCGTCTCGTATTTGGTCGACATATTTAGCTTTGTCAACCTTTAAAAGGCCGTTGGGCCTAAGACTGAGCGGGTATTGGCAAGATGGGGGTGGCGTAAATAGGGTAAGAAGTCAATGGGATATGATTGGGAGATGACATACAGCGGCGTCAGCTCTCGAGACGAGTAATGGGCTACGGTTGCCCCGACATATTTACGCCGATTGCACAGAGGAAGATGGTGATTTGATTGCTGGAAATTCTTTCGTCGACCTTTAACAGGGCCCGGGAAAGGGGGTTGTGCCTGGACAGCGACCAACTTCTATAATCGCGTAGATCTTTGATCCGTGTGTCTAGCCGATGGGCACTTTCGAGAAATACCCGTACTCCGGCTGCTTTCACCATATTACTCTAGGCTGTGAATATCGTAGGCAATAGCTGCCAGATTCGGTTGGAGCTCTCGAACCATGTTTCAAAGTGGCAGCAAGTTTGCTGGAGATGTTCCGAGGGCGAAATAGACGTCGTCTTGCGGACAGGAGCTTCGAGGCATAGGCAGTACAACGGATGAAGTTGGAGGCCAGTTGTAGTAGCTAGTTTGGGCTTGCCCCTTTGGCAAAAGATTCGTTCGGGGGACGTTTCTGTATTGGCATTAGCATTCGATACGGGGCAGAGTTCTGGGGATAGTAGGTAGAGCCATATTACAGGAGAAACGTGCAGGCGAGAACGAAGAAGGGAACAGAAGGGGGTCGACGACAGTTAGCCACAGATCGGCTTTGTTTAGGCAACGGCAGCCAGAGTTCACGGACCCTCGAAGTGGTGGCATACCAAGCCAGCTCGCCAAGCCAACTGCGAATCAATGGTCTTTGATAGAAGGGCCGACTACAAGGCGGCCAAAATTACCCCCATGACCAACGACTGCCGACCAACAGTTACACAGCAACACCTAGAAACAAACGCCTGCAAATAAGCAGCTGCCAACTTTGTCCTTGACTGAATCTACCCAGGTCGGGAATTGTGGCACTTTTACACCTGAAGATGAAACATCGAGAATAGATCTGTTATTAGTTTGGACCTCATGACCGAGATTTACCTTTTGGATAAAGGGCATGCACATGGCTTGTTGGGCCTCCTAGATACAAAGCCTGATTCATGACTCAACCTTTGACAGATACACACCAGCACGCATGGACCAACACCTGGGATTCATGATACCAGATTCTTTGACCAGACGTGAACTCACCGTCAGCCCAGAGACAAGTAAGACCATGGGGCTTCACCACACAACTTGAACAGTAGTTTTATGCATCACAATGCCCACGACGGATCTGACAAAGGCCGAGGGATGTGGTGTTACAGCTTCATTGTAATAGTAAACATAGCATCGTCCTCGTGGCCCCGGCCATGACTTGCTTGATGCTTTCCACGTCTGAAATTCATTGTCATGTCAATGAGGCTTTGTGTACGGTGTCGCAGGATATTTTTGCCCATCGAAAAATATAAACCAATATACGGTAATATATCATCTAGGGAAAAGAGATAAATATGAGTGAATGTCGTGTATTTCTCGACGAAATGAACATCATCAAGCAAACAATTCTATCGACTGTCAGATCTTGACGCAATAATTGCTTCTCGCGAACTATCTGTCCTCGTTATTCGGCGTGCAGAACTATAGCACCTTCTCTACCGATCCTAGACTTGGCTCTTAGTATCCATTTCTAACTTCAAAGCTCCCAAGTCTACAATGTCCCCATACCCGACTGTTCTTGAGGCTCTTCAGTGGCCTACCACCACCCTCGATGCTGCCGAAGCTCCGCCCGGACCTAATACGAGGGTGCTCACGGCTCTTGAAATCTGCACATGGGACAATTGGTCAGACTTTACCTTTGATAATATCATGTCTATTTTTGGAAACCATTTGAAGAAGGACTATCTCGGTCAGCGGGAGCCAGTGGCCATGGAAAGAGACGTGGAGGTCTATAATGAAGAGTCCGTTGATGGTGGGCTGCGCCGATTCCCGTTCCCAGTTATCAACAGCGCGTTGGGCTCCTCGACGGAGGTACAAGAAAACGCTCCATACTATGGCTACGGAACTAGAGTCAAGGCCAACAGAATGAAACCTGACTGGTCCTGTACCTCGAATCTGGCGAAAAAGGGTTCGGGGTACATCAACCTCGTTCCCGGGGACACCAAAACTAGTGCCAAATTCAACCCGGACATGCTTAAATCCAACTTTGAGGAATGGAAGAAGGTCGTTACCCAGTTGGCTGCATACGCTGACGGGCATCGCGTCCGGTACGGCTTCATTGTCACTGATGTATCGGTGATTGTTCTCAGGTTTGTGCGTGAAGGCTCTGCGCCTGGCGTGGGCGCGAATCTCGCCCAGCGGTCAACCAGAAACAAAAGGCCAACCAGAGACCCTACACCCCAGTCGTCAAGCGAGGCAGAAATCACGTCCAGCCAGTCTTCCGAAGACTATGGTCGGGGCCAGGACCTTCTTACCGAGTTCAAGGCCATTCCCTGGAGTACACACGGACGCGGCAAGCTCACTGCCAAACTCGCTCTTTTCGCTCTGGCAATGATGTCTCTGCACGGGGATAACTATATCGCTCGCGGCTATCCGAAGATGAACACGTGGCGTGGTGGACCCAACGGGATCAGGCACAATACGTCCGGTGAATTCCGCATGAAGGAGACACCGGGTTATGACATGGACGAGCCTGTGGGTGAGCAGCCCAAGAGTAAGGAGCCCGAGGGTGAAGAGTTTGAAGAAGAAGACGAGGAAGACGACAAGAAAAACGACAAGGAAGACGACGAGGACGACGAGGAGGAAGACCAACCACAGATTAGCGCAACGGCGTCCATTATTGGCGACACGGACCATCTGGCTCCGGATATTACGAGGCTCAAGGTGGTGCACAATGTTGAGTTTACAAAAAGGAAAGGGGTCTGGTACTACAAGGACTGCCGGGGAAAATCCGTGCCCTACAAGGAGGGGCAATTCGAGTACGATACGACTCTTAAGCGCTATGTAAAATCTGGACGGCGGTATAAATACGTGGCCCAGAGTCTTCCAGACATGTAAGAATGAATCTCTGCTAGTTCCCCTCAAAAACAATATGGGCACGGCCCGACTCTTGAACCTGACGACGGTTACGCAAGGGATCGAGACCTAGTTAGGGCCTTGGTCTTCCAGGCCCGAGGGCTCACCGGTGCTTTGCAGAATGGGGGGGGGAGTCTTGTATTTTACCAGCTATCACGCTTTGTATTATAGTATGTAAGTGTATGCTTTTTTATCGGCGTGTATTTTTTTTTATTAGCGTGCATATTTTTTTATATAAGCGAATATTTCTTTTTTATCGCAGACTGTGACAGGGGCTGGGAACAAATCTATTCAGCTTATTTGCTTTGATGCTAATGGTCCTTGGCTTTCGTCAAGGCCTCGAGAGCGGATGGCCCCTATTCATGTCAAATAGCGGTGAACAGGCGAGGCTGAAGCCTCAGGCCTTGAGCCTGGTCTCGGGCCCTTGTGTAACGATCGTCAGGTTCCAGATACGGCCCGTGCCTTGATGGCGACGTCACTTCCGTAAACAGAGACTGTGTAACCAACATTGAAAGGCCTTGAGAGAAACCAGGAATGAAATGACCGTTCCAAGCCTTGACAAAGTGAACCCTTGTCACAGTTACCCGGGTCCGAGAGAGAGCGTGGCTTGTGCTTTGAGTGATGCGTTTGTGCAACCAGTTGACCTGCAACGAGTTGAAGCCAGGAGCGGTACTCCCAACGGGAGTTGAGACATGAAAAGTGGGTCTAGTGCATCAGGCAGCAAAGGCAATCCCACCAAATCTGGTCTGGTTTCGCCGGAGAGTCCAATATCATAAATGTGAATGCCTTTCCTCGTCTAGTCTCGAGAGACCACCACGCACGATACCGGGCAACACGACCCGCGTGGCCGGTAACCTGCACGCATTTCAAGTCTTCGTTTCTTTGCTTTTCTTTGATCTGCTTTACCAACTATGGATTCGGAATGGGAGCAGCGTGCTGAAAAGGCACTCAAGATGACGAGTCAACCCTTTCTCGACGACAATATTATGGATCATGAGTGTCCCCCTAGTTGCGCCAAGAGCGACCTCAAAAGACCTCGGCTGCGAAAGTTCCCGTTCGATTTAGACTCGATATCCTTTGTCGGCGGCATCTATCCATATCGTGGCCGCAATGTCTGCACTGGCCAAGGTCTCGACGGCGGACTCGACGGGTATAATTGGAAAATTCGCGTTCGAAATGCTGGTCCGACCCATGTCTTGAAGCTAGTAAGTGCTGGCATGCCCTGATATGGACACAGACCGGCTGTGCTCACTACTGACATCTGGACTCTGCTCCATGTAGCTTTGGGATACGGAGCCCTGGTATCCGCATTATTTTGCCCCTCAGAGAGAATGTCAAAATGCTGCTCTTCTCCAGGCCATGGAGGCGGCAGTGGCGGACGCAGCCCGGCCTGACAATGCCAACGGGCCGATTCTGGTCAACCCAGAGCCCAAGACGTGGGACGAGGCGTACAAGAACATGCTTGCCTTTTCCAACGAGGCTCGTCGGCGGCGCATTGGCGTACAGTCTCACGATTTGCTGTCCATCACCAGTATGCCTCGTATGCGAAAGTGCTATGGCTGGATGCAATTTACGGGAGAGGAATTGCTTCGCCATTTGCCTCGAAGGTTGATACCGCCATACGTCGAAGTGGACAAGGTTGTTCGGTCTATTGACGACGAAAAACTCTACACAGCGGTTGTCTATGAGTTTATACAGGAAGCTGACAATGATGTTGACGTGGTCAAGTCAGTGTTGGAGTTCTTGTCGCATGCTGGTTTCTGCCATAGGTGGCCCAAAGCAGATAATTGGAAAGGGGGTGTGTTGGTTGACTTGTCCGATATTGTGAACCCTAGAAGCTACGGATGGAGGGAACAAGGGTGCGGTAGAACGGATCCAAGCTTTGTGTTGGAAACTTATACTTGACAACTTGAGGCAGTGCATAAAGCTAACAGCAAGGGCAAACTGGGTGCTACTTTAGTTATCCCCTATCAAGTAGAAGAACTGGATGATCCAATTATTCTACTTGATAGAACAAGACATCCTTTGGCAAATTATTTTCTAATATGACATATATGACTCACCAAACACAATCCCTTCTTGGCCTTTTACAAAATATAATGGAACCCAATCTCGATGCAACAAGATACAATAGTTCCATCGAATGCTACCTGTTTTATTTACTTGTATCCTATTATAAGCATCCTTTCAAGAATTAGTCGTATACAAAAGAAGAGCGTAGACGGCATAGCACTTGCCTTCATAATTATCGCATTTGTCTGTTCGCGTGTCATGGCAACAGTAACAGCAAGATCCAGTAAATATTGACACCAGTGAATATTGACACCGTACAGCTCCAGCCTCCGAGTAGACCTAGTCTGCCGCGTCTGCTGTATGGGGGATAAAACGTGACATGTTCTCAACTACTTGTGTCCATGTTGAATGTTTTCTTGTGCCGAAAGTCTGCTCAAGTATTCACCTCTACGATATATCGTGTGGCCCAAATATCTCTCATTTCAGTCTACATTGCAATCAAGATATTCATGGTCAAGCTCCGCGCGGGGCAATTATTCACAACATCGTCCACCGTGCGGAATATGAGCTCCCCCTCTTGGCTATCGGCATACTTGATCTGAAACTCGGAAACACGATGCGCATTGCAGATAAATTCGCCCGCAACGCAGTGGCACCCAGGGTGGCTGCGCTTCTCGGCGTCGAACCATGCCTCCTCCTCCATGTGCATGATGGCTTGAATGCTCTGTGTAAAAAAGGACACATCGGCATTCTTACCGCCCACTCTCTCTGCACGCCGTAGCTCCTTCAACAGAGAGATTGCTCTTCGGCGAAGTCTAGGATGGCGACAGATTGTAGCCATGTAATGCAGCGATTTTGTCACAGTCGGCGTGAACGAAAGGCGATGCTCGGCGTTGCCGTGCGGATTTTGGCCCCTTTGCCCAAAGAGCAGCGACTCGACGAGGACGATAATCTCCTCGAACTGCGCCTCAAACGCATCCCAGCACACTTCAAACTTGCCAATGTCCACATTGGCCAGAATGTTGGCGAGGATATGCCGCATGTTGAGGATTGTCAGTAGCTTTCTGTCACTTGGCCTCACGTCTGGCGACGAGTACTGCAGCGCATCCATCTTGGTCTTCCAGTTTTGCAAATGGACATTGAGCATGACGCGTCTTTTCATAATAGAGCTTTGCTGCGACGCGTCGGGCCGCAAAGGCAGTGCCTTGAACAGATCCCTCAGCCCGATCCATATCATCTCAAACTCGAGGCAAGCGTCGGCCGGGGAGAAGAAGGGCCTCTTGCACAGAGACGACAGCGCCGGCTCCCACTGCCAAGTAGAGGTGCGCTCCGGGCCCTGCGCGTCTGGCGGCGACGAGTCCTGGGCAAGCCCATCTATCTGAACGTAAAACAAGAGCAGCGATGCGCTGGGGAATATGCCGTTGCGTATTTGCGATGGCGAGCCAACGTCGTCGGGAGCCCGCGCCTCCCAAAACTTCCATTGGTGCATCAGATTGATGCCGTTTCTCAGATGGACCAGACTTTCCAATAACCTCCCCTGATGGAGGCAGCCGGCGAAAAATAACAGGTTGGCAGCCAGGATGGAGCCCTTGTCGTTGAAGCTGAGCGCGTCGCCTTGTTGCGCCATGGCCATGACGTGCTTGAGCGACATGGCATGCTGTTGCAAGGCAAAAGTATACAGGTGCTGCCTCCTCTCGACGGTGAGAGCGGACTGGGTAGCATTCCACGCCGAGAGTTTAATGGCGTCCATCTGATGGACCGCGGCGAGGGCATTGCAGGCGTGCCAAACGGCAGGCTGGTCATTCGCCGCCCGTAGAATGTACACATTCCACAGCGTGCGGTTGAACTCGTCGGCTCGATGTGCCGCCACTTCGGTGCGGTAGTAGTGAAAGATATCCAGCTCCTGCGGCGTCGCCGTGACTTGTACGGGCGATACAACGACCGGCGGCTGGTACAACTCAAGAGTGGTGATTTGCTTGGCGACATGTTGCCGATTAGTCTCGGGTTGATGTACTGATTCTTTGTATCCGTGGCAAACGTAGCCCAGCCTGCGGCATCGCCTGCAGTAAGGCTTTTCCTCGTCGCACTTGACCCGGCGGAGGCTGCATGGTTATTCATCAAGATGACTCTGGTCAGCCCTCGGTAGTGATTCGGCACAGACATGGAGGTTTCCTTCTTCCCGCAGTGCCAGAGACTTACCGACAAGTCAGACAGCCGGTCCTGGTCTTGGGTGCCCATCGCTTCTTGCGTACGTGGTCAGCCGCCTCGCCCGGCTTTGAGCGCACGGGGATATTTGCGTCACCAGGCGGTGATGTCTGCTGAGCCGCACCGGCGTCCGCCATGTCGCCTCTGAACTCTATCTTTGACGCATCCGAGGAGACTAGCAACATTGAAATGCGATTGAATTGGATGGGGGGAAAGGCACATGCATGGAGCAGACCGGACTTTGAGCCTCCAAATGACCCGCCGGACGCTGCAGCCCCCGCAGCCTTGCATCTCTGGTTACACGGTAGAGCCGCTAATTTACTGCGAGACATTGATATGCTATGCTGCGCGGAACTGTTGCGGCACAAGCCAAAGGAGCAGCCTAGATTGTGGTTGAGTTATTCGCACTTGGGTGGCTATCAGTGTAAGTTGGTCGACGACTCGACACGGTGAACGATGCGCGTTCGCATAATCTACGTAAGCTTACTCTTTTCGTACTTTATGTCAATCTTCAAGCCAGGTGCAGTTGCATTCGGTTTCTCTAGCTAAACCTCATTCTATGCCACCCTTGGCTCGCCTCTATCCAACACTGGTCTTGCTCGAAAACTGTTATTGCTCTTACTTGTTATACATTGGCCTCGTTATCCACCATCGGGGCATCTCCCTGTCCATGCCAGCAGGCTTGCCAAACGCAGTGTCCTGTAACTACATCAAAAGAGCCGTGTTTCTTCCCACGACTGCCCAACCCGGCTGTTCGACTGCTTCTCCTCCACCAGCCGCGTGGTGGTCGGCATTCGGGAATATGCCCATTTCTCAATAGAACTCCACCTGACACAGATGGACTTTGCGTTGGATTGCGTCGCCGGTTTGCCGGTTTTGGCACCATCCCAATAAAACGAATATACGTCGGTGCTGCCACGACACATGGTAGCCAATCGCAGAGTCTCCAAGCAGTGATCTATCGGAGAAGACGACATTAGCACAGAATATTCTCGAACGGGCTCATAAACAAAGTGTGGCGGGGATGGAATACCGAGGTGGCCGCGGAGATATTCATGCTGCGCTTCGGTAATGTTGGGGTAGTAATGCCCCCGGTATAGATAGAATCGCATTTGCCTCTGCGCAGGGTCAGCACTTTCCACTCAATGCATTTGTCAATCCGCTTCCTACCACGCAGTGAAGTTCGTGGTAGACACCAAGACTTGCGGGATATCCTCCTCCCTCCAGCTCCGCAAGGTTTGCCATCGATTCGCCCGCTCTCTCAAGTTCGTCGCGAGTCGCATTAAAGTGGACGGCTACAAATCGTGTTTAGCTTGGGTTTTGTGACATGAAAGAGAATTGGGCCACTCACGTCGCATGAGGGCATCCCAGGCCGCGTCATTGTCTTGGGTGGGAGGCCCAGAGTACTGGCTGTGCTTGTCGTGATGGACGGCATGTTCGCTACTAAGCTCATACTGGACGAGGCCATTCACAGGGGCTAATGACACATTTAAGCAATTGCATCTATTTAAATGACGACAGATACTTACACCAGCTGCGTCCTTGGGTGGGCAAATTGCCACTTGAGTGTCTGTTTCTACTCCACAGCGACACTGCCAATACGATGGCGAGAAAATGTAAAGCGATGGAGTATATTCGCGAAAAGGTCAATGCGGCTTTAAAAGGCCTGTTCCGATGCACAAACTGTTGTTTCTCAAGGGCTCCGTCGGAATTTGTGAGGTGAATCAATTCCTCATTGTCTTCGGCAACTTCGAGTGTCGACGGTGCCGCAGGACGGTGCATAGTGAGGCGAGAATGTATGATGCGCTTTGGTACATGTCTTGTCAAAGTGAAATTGCATCTCGGCTGATTGGCGTAATCGGCTTTTGTTGCAAGCGCACATAATCATCTCAAGTCAATGAGAGCCGCAGTACAGGCTTCGTCCGGGATCGTACGACATGGTATTCAGCAAGCTGCTTATCTAGCGTCGTGCGCTGCCGGACAAAGGAGGTGAAGATCAGCACTCCGATTAGGCATTGCTAAAACATAAGCTGGGAACAAGGCTGGACCTTGAGTCGCCATGCCCAAAATATAAAGACATGCCAGCTACTCGGAGCTTGGAATCGGAGGAGTCTGCAATCATCTGCCCAACTACGATAACGGCATTGCTTCTGTCAACCTGGGAAATACATCGCGCAATCAATCCATAGCTCGGATACATTATGCGGTATCATTCAATCGCCATCGCAGCTCTTGCTCTGCTCGTCAGCCATTTGGTTGCTCAGCCAATTTACGGTACCAGACTGCGATAGTCCACCACCGTTGGGAACTTGTGACGCTAACAAAGCCATTGTAGGCACCGAGTTCCTGGATGCGCCGGAACCCAAAGGGGTCAAGGTCAAAACGCGTTTGTTCTAGGCTTCGGAGAACACGGCGCACGATCAAGTCCACCCCGAGAAGAAGATGCAATGACATTGCATAGTTTTGTACATTGAAGAGCTCGCAGATGGGCGACTGGGCGGGTTTCGCGCGTTGGCAAAAGACACTCACACGAACACAAGTATATATAACGAATTTGACTACTCTGCTGCCGGTCGGGACCTTCAAATGTTGCTATGTGACTGCCAGTATTCGATATCGTAATATTCTCCGTTTCCATGTTTCATTTGCCTCGGCTGTGCGTTGTCCTACTCGTCTGCAATACCGAAAATCACCAAACATGCGTTTTTTGTAATGTGAAGGATGGGAGATGGGGGCCAAAGGCTAAACTGCATGCTTACGTTGGATCAAGGTAAGACAACGTGCAAGTGGCCATCACCGCATGAACCTGGCGCCTTGGGATGTAACCATATGATGTCGCGAGAACCCTCAAGCGCCAGGGGGCACGGCTCGTAGCCAACAAAACACACCGTCGACGCATGTCAGCGGACTAGGTCAATACCACGCAGGCCCATCGAATCCACCGCACTTGACTGGAACGAGACGTTGCCGAGCCGTTCTGAACCCTGCTAGTGAACAAGATGTCCGGTGCTCTGAAGGGCCGAAGTCGACTTGGACCATCATGGAGAAAGAAGATCCTGCGGAGTCGGTGTATGCAGAGCGACAAAAACCCGGTCAAAACCCGTGGTCAATGCAACCAAGGATTCTTGTTTGCCAATTCTACGACCGAGGATATTCTTGGTTGGGTCGTAACACGAACGTTTTTACTGCTTATTGACCTCTTCCTATTCTACATAACCCTAACCTGCTTATTACCCTCACCGTCACGTAACCACAAACACCATCTGCTCTTTCCAATCACGTATTGCCCGCATCTACTTTGCTGTAAAAAACAACATGTGGGTTTATACTTCATGTGGATATCCGAGATTCTTTTATTCCTTTTAATTAGGATAATTGGCAAAAGCTGTGACAAGAGCAGTATAACTGGGCCTGGAACAGCAGTTCAAGATTCAATTCAATACGCAACTTTGACATATCAAAGGTCCTTGGTTTCCCTCGAGGCCTCGTTGACTAAAGACTTCTTCAAATGCAAGAAGTCGGTGAGGGACTTTGCCCTAGACCCCGTGACCGACCGGGGTCCTCGTGTAGCCGTGTGACACTTGGTGCTCATGCCTCGCCCTGCTTCATGTAAACAGTGATTAGAAATACCAGGAACTACTGTTCAGAAGAGAAAAAGTCGCCAGGTTTCTTGTCTCCTCTATCCCACTATAACTTGAAGAGTGAAGATGACTCCAAGTTTACTTGATCTAATAAAGGCAGTTTTATCCGACGAAATGAGCCCTCGTAGTAGGCAAGTCTCAATACTAAGATTGTCCGAAACATAGTCGCTCAGCCGCGCGGCTAATTCTTACTGACGTAGTATCTACCCATAAGTAGAAAAATTTTGCTACTAAAAAGATGATGGCAAAAGTGATTGCATTTCCCAGGCCGACCGCTACTATCCACCGCATGATGCTCTCGCCATCAGTACCAAGATGCTTCCATATAGCTGTAGTAATTGCATATCCAACAATATGTAATAAGGGACCATGCACAATATATAGTGCGTAACTAATACGTCCTAGATACTGCGCTATTCCTGTCAAGAATAGCTGTTGCAATGCTGGTGAACTTGAGGCTACCCATACTAGCATTATCGCCCCGGCCCCATGAATAATTCGCCTTTTATCGCCATAGCTTTCTGGTATGATGGACGTCATTGTAATGTATCCTGGAGTCCCATCGATATTTGTAGACGGGGCCGAAAGCAGATACAGCCCTGTGAATAGGACTATAGCAGTTACTGCGGCTTTTTGAGGGCCGCCAATAGCCGATAACAAGTTGTCGTCCTTTTCAGTTTGTGTAGGGAGAGACTCGTTGTGTATATCTCTATACATTTTGATGTCCGCCAGCATAGCTCCTGAAAGAAACATGACAACCTCCCAACGAGCCCAAGAAGCACTGAATTGTATAAACGCCAGCAATAATAGCCAGCGAGCGAGAGGACGACACCGAGCCACAATAACAAGAACCAGCATTAAGATGAGTGATGTTCTGACCTCGTATGGCACTGTCCACAGATGCGGGTCATAGATGTTATAATATGGCTGGACATCTGACGAGGTCATGTATGTCCACAGGTTAAAAAGGCCTGCTGTATGATGCCACCAATCCGCCAACTGCGCAGACATGGTCGGCTGTCGGGGCGGGTGCAAGTCTGGCCATCCTGCAAACATTCCGGCATCAATCGCCGCCCGTGAAGCTTCCCACCACCCTAGGCGTAACGTGATGGCGGAGAAGAACGTTGCGAGGACGGGCGGGATGTAGAGCCGGATACTTCGGCGTAGTAGGCTGGAGCTGATTGATGTAAAGAGCTTATCCCATTGCTTCTCATAATGCATCATGTGCAGCGGTCGCAAGGCGTTTACGTAGCCGCCAATAACGAAAAATACACAAACCATAGCATGGCCAGCATATATTAATCGTATAAATGGAAGCTGAATAAAAGAATAGTTTTCACCATTATAGCCGTAACTTTTCGTTACTGCGCTGGAGTAAGCCTCGGATGTGTGGTAAAAGGCGACGATTAAAGCGGCTATCCCTCGCATGCCATCAAGAAACGATGTTTGTTGGGATATAGGTGAGCTTGAAGACAAGTTTCCATTTTGTGCGGCGAAAGAAAAAATTGTAGTAAAGGCCTCCAGGAGCTTCAGAGACGCATACCTCAATTTCGGATGCATGGCAAGTAGGTTCAGGACACAATATGCAGGGCCGTGGGTGGTGATAATGTCGAACTTGCATCAAGTCCACTCTGCACAACACAGATAGTTACAAGCGCTTGGATATCTCTTGGTTCCCATCGACACCTTTTACCTAGACATGGTGCCGACTCAGAAAGGGGGTCCTGCATGAATAAATTGCCCCCTGTCCCTTCCTGGTCTGTAACACCAGACGTTATGCGTTTCGAGATACCTTGCGGTAAATGCAGCAAATGTGAGAGATAATATAACATAGTTTCGCGCTAGGGTTCAGATAAATCAAATCCACATAAAAATAGTGATTTGCATACCGGCCCGGAAGATGAGGCCGTTGAGCTTTTGTCTTCGATTTTGCTCATCTTATCGTCGCTCGTAATATAATGACTGGAGCTATTTAACCAGTTCGTCAACCAAGGACTAATCGAGTCCCCAGCTTCGTAGCTCAATTCTCCACGCACAACGTCCTATCTACTTGGGAAAGATCCCTGTCCCGGGCCACGTGTGCATAGACTAGGCCAGTTTTCAAGTTCTATGTGGCAGGTACTGTCGACCTTTCAATATCAAGTCGTAGGACAAAGAGACGGCAGTGTCTTGTTTTTGCGGCAACTACACCTGCACTAGACAGGTCTTTCTTGATCTGGCAGACAACTACAGCTGGGAGCACACCTAATATCCTGAATCTGTGTCCCCATTTCACATGGCAACTAGGACAACAACTTGACACGTTGTGTTGCCAAGAATTGTGGTTCTGAGTGCAGTGATGCATATGCCACGGCAATTTAACGGTAACGCGTCAGTGGTTGTAACGGTACAAGGGCACGAGTAAGGTCGAGTGCGGCCTGAATAAGGTGATCACTCACAATGATGGAAATAGACGTCCTAAAACAAGAACCCTGACAAGGCTATTTACATAATTAAACTGCCTTTATTAATAAAACACGTAAGCGCTTTTACTACTAAGTGGAAAGTAGCAATAGTAGTCAATATAGAAGAAGAGTAATGTTCCAAAGCTATTGATTAATAATAAGTCTTATAACGTGACACGTAGCCATAATAGGCCATTTCATTCACCAGCCACAACACCCATACAATCAGAGTTTATACAGTGTATGTCATGTAAATATCAATTCGGTCGACTTGGCTATTACAGCCATTACTCCTCAGATTTGGGCTGTATTATTTCAGTGAATACGCGGCGCTCTCAATACATATAATTGGCTGTCAGAATTACCTGTTTGGATCCTAAAGCCCAGGCTACAAAATAAATTGGTTGTTCACAAGGCTTTAGAAGCTCCGTCTCCGGCTATCTAGGCCGATCTCTCCTAATATTCCCCCACGCAGAGATATCCGACACCACATGCAGTGATATGGACTCGTGGAGCCCTTGGGTATACCGTCATCTTCACAATGGACTGCACGACGGGCCATGGGGTAACTAAACGTTCGATGCCCTTTATCAAGGTTTCCCATGGCTGATAAAATGGTAAAAAAAGACACATTGCATGTTTCAATTAGATATTGATAGTGAACCTGTGGGGCATTCCTCACTACTCTCTACACAGTCTGGAGTACGGGCCTGCGAATGAGCCTTCCTTGTGCCGGAAGGGTTACGTATTTATCGTGATGTGCCGTGTACAAAAGCATAAATTGCTTACTCCAACATGTTATGCCTCACAATGCTTTCCGGATAACGCATAGCCTAGAATGTGGTGGAATGGGTTACTGACTAATGGCATGACGGTGCCGCGTGTGGGCATGAGTCTTGTTTGTCCTTGAAATAGAGTTGAGCATAGCAACGTGGCTGGGAAATCACTAGGATACCCAAGGTGGCTTCCGATGCCACAAAGACTACTAATACTCGTCATTGGTATTCCGCTCACTGCTGCTGGCCTCGGTGCCGACTCGCATACACCCAGCCCCCAGCCGTCATGGCTGCTTACCCGTCGTGCCGTCCCATCCCGGCCGGGGGGCGACGGAAATCCTCGGCCAGAAGCTGAATGTGCCACCAGACCTTTTTTAAGGCGGTTGAGCTGCGGTGCTCATGGGTCCCCTTTCCTAGTGCTTACTTTGGTTGTCCACATTAACCATGGTTCTGATGCCTGGTTCTGCAGCCGTGTCAGCTGGGTAACACTGATGTAACCCTGTGGCTAAATAAACGACGGACCCCCTCTTTTGGACAATATCGGCTTGGTACCGGACATGGCAGATCATGGAGCTTGGTCGTGTGCCTCCGCCGAGGTGCTTTGAAAATGCCATCATTTTTTCTTGGGAGAACCCTGGCATACAATGTTCAGATCCCCCCCCAAAAAAGCCGGGCACTTGCTGCTAACATCTATGAGCGCTTCGTTATGAGGAATCGATTTCGTCTGTAGTTGTCGCTCAAACCGACCCAAGGCCTAGAGAATAAAGGCGGACACAAATCGCCACGATGCCCGCCCATCAATATTACTACCAAACCCCGGGCCATAACATCGCTGCGGGCGTCGTTCTCTCCTCCATGGTCCTGATTGTCGTTGGGGCGAGATTCTGGACGCGACTGTGGTACAGGCAGGGCATTAAAGCCGATGACCTCTTGATCATACCAGCTACTGTAGGATCTCTATCCGCGATTCCAGCGACGTGCCTCGTGGGTCGGGATAGGACCAGGCGACTCCAACAGAGACATCTGCTGACCGCAAAGCCATTGTCCGTGTTTAGGTCCTGACGGTAGCTACGGGCATTCTCATCGTCTACGGAACCGCCCACCATGCCATCGCTCATCGCACCGAGATCCCCGCCGAACATGCAAAGAATCCACTGGCAGTTCACTCGGACCAGTTGACTCTGACGTCCAAGGTACGTCGACGACACGTGGAAAGTGCCGTCGTCAATTCCTGACGTGTTGCGGCAGATTGAATACCCAATCTCGGTGATGCTCCCGGTAATATTGGGCTGCACCAAACTCAGCTTCCTGTTGTTCTACAAGCGCATCTTTGCGGCTCGTAGCAGGGGAGCCGTCAACATGGTCCTCGTCGGATTCATGGTGCTCATCGGCCTGTGGACGGTGGCGTTTTTCTTCGCCACAGTCTTTTATTGCAAGACCAACTTCTTTGCCATTTGGGGCTCGGCACTGGACCTGATGACCTTTTGCACCAAGGGCATGCTCAGGTCATTGGCGCTGTGTATATCCGACTTCATCACCGACGTCTTCATTATTGTCTTTCCGATTCCGTTGGTGAGTGTTGCAGAAATCCGAATAGCCACCCCAGCCACTAGATGAAGCTCAAGACGAACCGTTCATGATGTAGATATATCGGTTGGAACTCTCGCCAAAGAAGAAAGCTGCGACGGCTGGGATATTCCTCCTTGGCGCGGTGTGAGCACCCCATGCACGGAACGCCACGGCTCTTTGAAAGTTGACACGGCGTACTAGAACTGTTGCAACCTCTCTCGCGCGAATGATTACCACCATACGCATAGTCAAGGCTGGTTTCGACCCGAATGAGGATGAAGTTTGTACGTCGCCCTGGAGACGAAGCATGTTTCTTTTAAGCCGTTTTCTGACTCTACAACTAGTCGTCATTACGACGTGGGTATACTGGGGGATGGTGGAATGCAGCACGGGTATTCTGGCGGCTTGTCTTCCCACTTTGTCCTTCTTCACCAGGTCGGTCGTGTTCGAACGGCCGTGGGACACGCTTGCCAGTGCGTTTGGTACCAGGCCTCGAAGCTCTCCGGCTAGAGATGATAGTCTTTCAGAAAGAATTCGGGAGGAGGCCACATTGCCATACAAGGCCGGGCATGGTGGCGCCGTCCAGGCACACTCCAAGCCAAGGCCTTCACATGACACTACCGAGGAGGCCTATGAGATGACGAATGGACGGCCCGTGTGAGGGGATGTAGATGGCTGATATCATGTTGGTAGCGGCATTAATCTTTATAAACAAAGAAATGAGTTATGATGGCAATCTCGATGCGTTTTCCCTACTTGGCTACCATGTCCCATGTCACGACATGTACTGAGCGTGTGCGGAATCCTCCCTCAGTAGCCCGCAGCTAGAACTGATTCTTTTCTCCAAAACCCCCCGCATTGCTCTCCCCAAAGAGGCACAATATTCCCAGGTTGGTCTGAGGGCGGCTGGACCGGGCCCGGTGGAGTTTCGCCCATGCCGACTTCGTTTACGCCTGCAGCCATCAAGTCTCCCTATCCCAATAAGCACTAACACGTCGAAATGTCTTCGTCTTCAGGTAGAGTATAACATGCCTTGCTTCCTCGACATTATACCCGTCTTTTGCACGGCATTCCAAAGAAAAGCATGTCGAATCTCAGCGTCCATCGCACACGCATTGCCATCATTGGCGGCGGTCTTGCCGGGACAGTCCTGGCCAACGCTCTCCTGCCAAGGGCCCATCTTGACGTGCACATATTCGAAGCAGACGCGTGCTTTTCAGAGCGCGGTGCTGCCATTGGCCTGTCTAGTACCGCACAGTCTGCGCTGAAGCATGTAATTCCCTCGGCTGATGAGCTCTTGGCCAAGGCTGGGGCTGTCCCCATGAATTCTACCCGGACCATGATTGTAAGCCCTGTACTTTTCCTCCCATGCTGCGTTTCCGTTCTTCACAGTAGGATATTTGCATATGGTATCGAAGTACTAATACAGAGAAAGGGCTCGGGCGTGGCAGCAGCGTCGTTGGTCCTGGACTTCGCGCGCACAAGTCAGGGCAAGGTTGTTCATCGAGGGTCCCTGCTCCGCGAGCTTCTGTCCGGCTTACCCTCCAGCATGTTACACACGGGCAAGAAACTGATGGACATGAATTCGAGTGATGATGGGATCGAACTGACCTTTGAAGATGGATACATGGCCAGATTCGATGCAGTCGTCGGTGCGGACGGTATATTCAGCAGGGTTCGCGAACATGTCACTCGGGACCCTGGTGGCGTGTACGCTGCGTCGCCAGCAGGATTCTGGGACTGCAGAAATCTAGTCACAGTTGAAAAGGCCAGGGCCATGCTCGGACAAGACTTGTTTCGCGTTCATCGTCAGTATGGGTGGATTGGCAACGGGGCGTTCATCATGCACGACGTCCTGGATCACGGACACAAGATTCAGTGTGTAATTTCGGGCGTGGAAGCAAAACAGGCCAAGCATAGAGCTACTCCTTTATCGAGGCATGACTTGAACTTGGTGCTAAAAGATTGGCTCGATGGCCCCATTGCCAAGGGCATGATCGAGGTACGTTTTTGAAGGCTCTTGTCTTACCAACGGAACGGCAGCTTGGACCTGCCCTTGAACATGGCTCTGTCTTACTTCCCTGGCACAAACCACTGACAATGTATTTAATCACTTCTTTTCAGCTCGTACTTGACCAGGACAACCCGCAACGCTTCTCGCAGTGGGAGCACAAGTCAACACCGACATATAGCAACGGCAGGACGTGCATCATGGGCGACGCAGCTCACGCGACGACTCCTTGGCAGGGCTATGGACTCGGCCTGGCCATTGAAGATGCCGTCATTCTCAGCACTCTGCTGGCCGAGTCATCTTGTCGAGGTATCAACGCTGCCTTGCAGGCATATGATGCCGTACGGAGGCCCAGATGCCAGATGCTCATCGACTCGAGCAGGGGCACTGGACGAATTCTCTGCGGACAGGATGGCTACGCAGGCCTGGACCCTGGGAGATTGAAGCAGGTGCTCGCTCCGCGGTGGGATTTCATACACGGCCTAGATATCGAAGCTCACAAACAAGACGCGTTGGGTGCGCTGAAAGAATTACAAGCATCGACGATGGAATGAAGCTGGCTTGCAATATTTCGCAGCATCAAGTAGTACGCCAAGGAATATATATCCGCGTTTGCTGGCCTTTTGAAAAATTAGACTGGACATGTGCGTGTGAAATAGCACCAGTGACAGCAACCACAGCACGAGCATGATGAAGACATGGAGTAAGAGTACACATATAGTATTAGTAATATTAGTGATTTCAGTAAAGGAAAAAAATACTAGAAGTAGTCTGGTAATAGTAGTAGTAGTAGTACAATCACGCCAGTTATGCTGTATGCAATCGCTATGCCTCCAAGCCCTTTTATCCCGGGGCCCAGTTCGTAAATCCAGTCGCGGCCGTCTGTCCGGCAAAATACAACTCGCCCGTATGTACAACCTGCAGCGTAGACGACTGCGACACCCTCCCGCTCTCGAGGTCACTCGGCGTCGGGGCCATCTTCTCCGTCGTCACGCCGTGGTCCTCCCTCTTGACGCTCTTCTCCAGCAACTCGGCGTCCTCGAGCACGGCCGAGTTTTCCACCCCGACCACGCCCTCGTCCACGTACCTCATGGGCAGCGGCGACGAAAACTCGGTATACTTCCTCCTCTTGTTGCCCTTGGCCATGTCGGCGCGCATCCTCGCCGTGTGCCACTGGATCCAGTACATTTGCTCGTGCTCCCGCAGGTACCGCTCGCCGTGGAAGCTCTGCAGCACGACCTCGCGCGACAGGAGGCCGAGCTTGCGCCGGTCCTCGGTCTTGGCGTACATGCGCTCGTAGAGGCGCTCGACGTCGTCGGGGGCGATCTCCTCGGGCAGGCTCTGCGGCTGGTCCTCGCCGTCGACGAACTTGGTCCAGGGGCCGACCATGCAGAGGATGTTGAGCTGGGCGCGGGCGAGGGCGACGGGGTCGTTGGGCGCGACGACCTCGCCGTACCGCTGCTCGGCGTCGTTGGGGTCCGTCATGACGAGGGCCGTGGCGCCGACCTCGGTCGCGACAATGGGCACGCCCGCGAGCGCGGCCTCGCCAATGGCCAGCGGGAGGCCCTCGGAGATGGACGAGTTCATGAAGATCCACGCGTCCTTGAGGACCTCTTTCGGCTTGCCGAAGCCGGCGAGGATGACGTTCTCCGACAGGTTGTTCTTGACGATGAGCTTGGCCATCTCGAGCGCGTACGACGGCTGCCGGTCCTTGGCGCCGTACACCATGAGCCGGTAGTCCTTGAAGCCGTAGCGGTTGACGATGATGTCGGCCGCCAGGATGGCCGTCTTGATGCCCTTGATGAACTGGACGTTGGAGAGCATCACGGCCGTCGGCTTGCTCGTGCGCACCTTGTCGATGGGCTCGAACGAGTCCATGTTGCTGATGCCGTTGACAATGGGGTCGATCTTGCGGCTGAACAGGTTGCGGTTGCAAATGTTGCCCCTGTCGCTGCCGATTTCCGTTTCCCACATGCTGCTCGACGGTTAGTTTTGCAAGTCGCGAGTGCACGTCTACGAGACAGGGCCCATGGACACTTACGGGTTGAACAGCGAGGTACACGGCGTGATGACATCGGCGTGAAAGTAGGACAGGCGGCTGGCCAGGCGGATGCCGTGGAGCAGCATCGACTGCACCGAGAGCGGCAGCTCGCACTGCGCCGGGCTGATGTTGAGGCACGACTCGCGCCAGAGGATGGCGTGGTCCCAGATGCCAAAGGTGACGCCGCGGCGGTATTTCAGAATAATGCCCAGCAGGCTGCTGATGCCGTGGTGCGTGCTCTGGAAGACGCGCGGGCACTCGTCGGGGATGCGCACGGAGAAGATGAAGAAGTAGGCAATGTAGATGCCCAGCGCCTCGCGAAAGTCGAACAGGGTCGGGCGCGCAATGTCGAAGCACTCGGCGGGATCCTGGATGTTGGGGTCGTCGTACGACACGAGCCAGGCCTCGACCCAGGCCTCCTCGACCTGCTTGGACGACCACGTCGTGTTGTAGTCCTTGCTCTCAAAGTACTTGGACATGGACAGCATCACGTTGGTGCAGGTGGCCAGCGTCGCGCGCGTGTAGTCGCGGGTGCGCGCGCCCTTGACAAAGGCCTTGAGCAGCGGCACAAAGACGCGCGTGATGTCTCGCTGGACGTCGGTGTCGCGGATGTTGTCGTCCACCTCGGACTGCAGGATGTTGTCGATGAGCCCGTGGTTGGCCGTCTTGCCGTCGAGCCCCCAGAGCGGCAGCAGCTTGAGCGACTGGACATTCTTCTCGATCTGGAAGCGCGGGATGCCGTACTCGTTGGCACACTCGGCCATGACGTGGTTCCGGATGGTGCCATGGCCGTTGACCAGGTCGCGCCGGCAGTTGGACACGCCGCCGGGCGCCTCGGGCCAGCAGCCAATGTCGTTGACGATGACGGACACGCGGTCCTTGGTGTCGCTGTAGCAGTCCTGCGGCCGGTTGGTGACCTGGTTGGCGTCCTTGCCGAGTCCCATGGTGTACAGGTCGGCGGAGCGGATGGGAAGCAGGCAGACCTCGGACACGTCCGTCTCGAGCTCGATGGCGGCCACGATCTGGTCAATGTCGTCGAGGGCCGCCCGCGCGCCGTCGAGGTTGCCGCCGTCCCGCGCGCGCCAGTACGTCCGCAGGATGGGCTCCTCGCGCAGGATCATCTCGTCCATCCAGCACGCCGTCACCGCATCCAGGTCCCCCTTGAGCCAGACGCTCCAGAGCTCGGTGCGCGATCGCCAAGTTGCCACGGGCAGATGCACGCGCCTCGTCCACCACGCCAGCGAGCCTATGCGCGCCATCATGGACAGCTTCGTGCTCGCAAACTGCCTCATGATGTTGATCTGGCCCACGCCGTGGTGGATGAGCAGGTCGTCCACGTCAAACAGGAGATTGCGCGGCCGGCAGAGGAGCACGTCCTCGTCGGGAAACGCCTTGGGCACCACGGCCACAATCGTCTTGTACACGCCGTCCTCGACCAGATACGTCAGTGTCTTGGGGTCCCGCCGGTGGTGGTACTCAATCTCCGTCATGTACGTCTTGTCGCCAATCACTCGCACGATTCGGTGAATCTTCTCCGACGGCGCCCAGTTGTAGTCCTCGTCCCCCTGGCTCGAAGGCTTGCCCCAAAACACAGACAGCTTGTTGTTGGACGACCGATCTAGGGGCTGAAAGTCGGCGCGAAGAATGTCGCTGCTGTTCTCCGGCGTCGTCTTGTAGTGGTACGAAAACACCAGCGACTCCGAGTTGAGCATCATGGTGCCGCTCTCCAAACGGCCCTGCTTGTCGTAGAAACCCAACGCCCGGCTGTTGGAACTGAAGACGGCTCGGGAGATGGGCCACGAGCGCCTCTTGGCCGAGTCGTAGTTGTATGTAGAAGTAGTCCCGTCTCGGTCGGTTCTGCTCGCCAGGCGCAGCTTGTCGTCGTACGTGGCCGTGAACAAGGGGGGCTTGTCTTCGGGGGCCTCACGTAGGCGTCCTTCAAAGACTTCCAAGACCAAGTTGCCATCTTGGCCGTCTCGCGCAAACCCGGTGACGGTTTTTCGAGACAGTTCCACCACAATCGAGTTCTTCTTGATGATGCGCAGTGCGCCTTTCTGAGTGAGGCGGACGATTCTGGCGGCCGAGGGCCGATGATAGACCAGGAAATAATAAATCCAAAAGTTCCTCGCGGCCCAGCAAAACTTCCAAAGCCGGAGAATGATCCAAATTATCGGCCGCCTAAAGTAGAGCCACCCAAGACTGTAATACAGCTCACGTTCAATGTTTGATCCGCCGCCGCTTATCAGCGCCACCCATCGGGCAAATGTGACGGGAAGGGCGGTAACGCGTCGAAAGAAGCCGCGCACGAAGCCGTTCGACATGCCGCTAGGGATTTTGACCGGTCTCAGCTCCGCCGGCGGTAAAGAGTCCTTAAAGTCCATCGGCGGGCTCAGATCCGTCGCCATGTTGGACCGCTGCTTGCAGGCGCGAAAGATTTCCAGGCCGAGCTGCAGATGGAAGTCAATGGTTTCCACGTCGACGTCCTGGTTGAACTGCCAGTCCTCGTACTCATAGGACGATTTGACTTGCCGCCCGGTAATGCGACAGACGATGGCCTCCCTCACGCTAGGGGGCAGAGTGTTCCAACCAAGGTCGACATTGAGGTCGAGGGAAAGGCGGCGCAAGAGCTCCGAGTTTGTCTTGTCCATGGTCTGCCGGAGAGTCTTTACATCCGCCAGTGCCAGCTCGAATTGGATGCGCTTCGACATGGGCGTGGTTCCATGGAGAAAGTGCTCCGCGTGGACGGCCTGAGAGTGCGTCAGCTCGCCCTCGACGCGGGCCGTGTGGTACATGAGAGACTCGGCAATCATTTGCGCCAGCTGCGTTTGCCATGCGGGCAGTCGCAGCTCGTAGTCGCCAAAGAAGCCGGCGGTGATTTTGAGCACGTCGCCATCCCTTTGGCTAAACGAAAAGAGATGCTGCAGTCCCGCGTCGATGAAGCTCTCCCGGTCCACCACGGTGATTTCGACCAGGCCGTCCTCCCAGGCCTGGAAGGCTGTCTGGATAAACTCGCTCGCCCACGAACAGGCCTTGGACGTGGCGTTGGGCGTCATCAAGCTCCGGACGAGAATGTCGTCAATCTTCTCGCTGAGAAACGAACCGTCGCCGTGCTTAAAAGACGGCCGGGGCGTCTTGACAAAGCGCCGAATCGATATGCCGGTTTCGATGCCCGGGTCCGCTTCAAGCTTGCGCTGGGCGTAAAACGCGTCCTTGTTCTTGGAGAATTGGAGCGCGGGTGTGGCCTGCGAAGGGGCGAACCAGTCTTTCCAAGTCCAGAGGAGGGTTCCAAAGGCCGCCAGCAACGCGGCGATATTCTGCGCCACGACATCAGAGTATAGCCACCCGGACGTCTTGGGAGCGGCATGCAAGACACAGCCTACGATCAAGCCAACGATGGCGGAGCCAAGAATGATGAAGACGTGGCCGTGTACGTTGGTGGTGAAGCACCGGTTGAACTGGAACAGTATCACGCCCGTGTAGCCCACAATGTAGAGGTAGTACAGCAGCATCGACTCGGGATTGTCGACGAGAATCCACATGAGAAGAGTCGTAATGCCAAACAGGATAAGGAGTCTGGCGAGGAGTTCCACCAGCGCGATGCCGAGTTTCTGGTGACGCACCCTCTCCCACTGGTCGGCAACATCCTGCGCGTGCCGGTAGTCGACGAGCTTGTCCTTGGACAGGGTGAACCGAAGAGTCCAGTACTTTTGCAGCGTCAGGTCCAAGACGACGACACCAATCAAAAAATACAGGACGCAGAAGCAGATGGCGTACCGAGCGCGCGAATCTGTATAGATACTCCGCCCGGGGTGCCCGCCGTTGCTCATAATGATGCCAACCCACCGGTCCATCAGCGCGACGAGAAACAGGCCCAGGTTCTGCCCCAGGTCAAACTTGGCATCGCGGAAGAGCATGACGACATTGTGCTCCTTGAGCCCCCGGGCCAGCTGCTCCTGCTGCTTCTTGGACTCGCCGAGCTGCGTGTACCAGGCGCTGCTAAACGTCTCGGGCAAGTTGCCGTCGGGGTTGGTCTTTTTAAAGAGCCAGTCTATATAAGGCATACCAGCGGCGACGCGCTTCACAAACGCATCGTTCTTCAGCTCGGCGGCCTTGTCGTCCCGGCCACGTCGCACGTAGCAAGTGACCGCGTCGCGGAGGGCCTCTTGGGCCATCTTGCTGCGGCCATCCGACTGCTCCGCCGCGCCGCTGCCTTTTTTGGAGCCGAGTTTCGACTCGTACCACGTCAGAATGTCCTTTTCCGCAACAAGGGGAATATTCTTCATCCACCCGTTCCACTCGTGGCATAGCTGGCGATACTGGTACAAGAGGAGCAGAATGGTCATGTAGGTAATGGGGAGGTAGATGGCGAGGTCGTGACCGTTGACAAAGGTCGTCACGACGGGGGATATGAGAAGCACGGGAATCGTCCGCCACAGCACGGTGCGCCCCGAGGTCATGGGACTGCCGTGCTGGTGCATCGTGGCCATGATGCCCAGCAGATTGAGGTACGTGGTGACGGCGACGACAAACGCCACAAAGACGAGGCCGCTGGTCACGGAGCGGGCAACGGTGAAGCCGACAAAGCCGCCGACGGCAATCAGCAGGGTCAGCATGAAGCCGCCCGACAGACGCTGCACGTGGAAATGCGTCATGTTGTCGTACGCGTAGTGGTTCAGGTAGTAGGAGCCGGTGCTGCCCACCCAGCCCGTCACACCGGCCGTCACCAGCAGCGAGATGAGCAGGGCGTACGCGGCCGCCTCAATGTGCGCCGGGTCCATAAACGCCGTCATGAACAGGCCGCGGCCGAGAAAGGTCAGCAGCAGGACGTCGATGATGGCGGGCAAGCTGAAGATTGTGATGGCGCCCACCTCGGCGAGCTGCCTCTTCCACAGCTGGAGCGTCTCGTGCGTCGACAGCCTCGGCCCGGCGGATTGGGCATTCTCCCCGTTGGCCTTGGCGTCGCCGGGGGGCGAGCTGGCCTCGAGCGCGGAGTACATGGTCATGATTTCGTTTCCGGTTCTGTCGGCGGCCACCGGGGGGCAGGCCTCGAGGAAGCCCCGGTACCGGTCGTATATGATGTCGCCGAGATCGCGAGGCAACAGGCCCAGGAAGATTTCGCACTGCGACCCCAGAACCCACAGCTCGGAAAAGACGGCGGCCTGGTCGGCGCAGAGGAAGATGGGGCAGCGGTCCGTCGACTCAATGTAGACTTCCTCAAACGCCTCCCTCCGCATGGCGGTGAAGAACATGAGGGCAAACATGTCGGCGTTGACGTCAATCTTCTCGGCGAGCTCGCCCACGGTGCCAAACTCGAAGACGTCAATCAGCACGTGCGTCAGCGCATTCAGCTTCTCCTTGTCGCCGTAAAAGAGGGCGTCGCGGATACTCGCGCTCATGGCCTCGTAGAGCGCCACCAGGTTCTCGAGCGAGGGCAGCTCCGTCGCCCCCGCGACGACGTAGCTCTCCAGCCGGCTCAGCAGCATGTCCTGGATGGTGATGGAGCCGTCGAGGATGCGGCGGGCGTGCGCGCGCAGCCACGACGACTTGGACGTCTGCGTCGTGAGGCGCGCCTCGCAGAGGGATTCTATGGGCGACCGCCAGGCGTCCTGCAGGTGCGCGACGCGCATCTGCTGCAGCAGCTGGAGTATCTCGGCGTGCGTGCCCGACTCGACGGCGCTCCGGATGCTGAGCGGGAGCTTGCCGCCGGGGGGGAGAGGCCCGGCGAGGCCTTCCAGGCGCGCCTCGAGCTCGAAGCAGGTTGCGCGCGACACGCCGTGGTGGGCGAGCCAGGTGTGCAGCACGGCGCTGGCGTCGCTCGGCGCCGACTGCGAGATGTAAATGTCCAGGGCGAGGTACTGCCTCTCGTCGCGGGTTCGGGAGACGCCGAAGAAGTACGAGTTGCCGTCGGGGATCTTGAAGCCCGTGTCGAGGCCCCTGAAGACGAGGACGCTCTGCGACTTGAGGCCCGTGACGAGGTCGTTGATCAGCCCGCGGCACTCCTTGGGCTCCGTCAGTTCCTGGAGGGATTTGACCCAGCGGTGAATCTCGGCGCCCTTGACGGCGCTCAGCAGCTTGAGCTCGCGGAGGTGGCACTGCGTCTGCAGGACGGCAGAGTAGTCCTGCGCCGACGGCTCCGCGAGGATGGAGAAGCAGCCGGCGGTCGACAGCTCCGTCCCGTCGGCGGAGTACTTCCAAAAGTCTGTCCGCTTGGGCGCCTGCTGGAGATAGTTGGGCGGCTGCACCATGACCACCTCCTGTTCCTGCAGGACGGTGAGCCAGGACGGCAGAGGCTCCTGTTGCAGCAGCAGCGAGGCGAAGGGCAGCGCGGCGTCCACCTTGCTCAGGGACAAGCAACGCAGGCCCTCGGCGACGGTGCCCTTGCCGCTGCCGCCCTCTTGATTGAGCTGTTCCGGTGCGGTGGACACCTGGACCGTCCTCAGTTCGGAGCTCCAGCTCTTTTGGACCTGCGCAGGTGCTGTTAGTCACGCGTTGGGGAGGCATATAAACGCAAACTTTCCCAGGCTCACTCACCTCTGTCACGACGCCACGCCGTAGATACTCAAAGGCGCTGAGTGTGTAAGTGGCATCCCGGGGCGGCCGCTCGAGCTTCATGCTCGGGTCGGCAAAGCCGTGCTCGACGACGGCGCCAAAGTGCTCGGCGAGCTTGACGGCGCGGCGGACGACGGAAGGGTGCGGCCGCGTCTCCCACAGCTCCGAGAAGCCGATGAAGAAGCCGAGCTTCTGGCTGCGCTCCGTGGCGCACCGCACCATGACCTCGCGGAGCCGCTTGGCCTTGAAGTAGTCCCTGCGCTGCCCGTTGGGCAGGATGCAGGCGTTTTCGAGAATGACGCCCGACGCGTACTGCAAGCTGAGCGAGTCCATGTCGGGCGAGTCGTGGTGGCAGAGCACCAGGACGGAGACGTCGCAGTGGTGCAGCCGCTGGATCAGCTGCTCGACCTGGCCGGTCGGGATCGTCGACGAGGGCCGGAGAGCCAGGCCGGCCAGGTGGTTGCGGACGCAGCTGCGGACCAGGTATTCCGTGGTCGAGGTGATTTCCAGCGGCTGCAGCGAGGCCGGGTCCATGTCTTGGAGGTTGACGTAGGCCAGGTTGGTGACTTCGTGGCACGCCGTGCCCGTCATGCTCGACCCGTCCCATCCCTCGTCGCCGCCCAAGTCCCCAATAGTGAGCGGGAAGATGGCCAGGTCGTAGTTTCTGTCGGTCGACGTCCCGACGTCGACGCTCTCGCGCGTCTCCATCATGGAGTAGACCTTGAACGACCTGGTCGACTCAAACGTCACCAGGTTGGGCGCTGGCGGGATACTCTGGTATCCCGACTTTTTCCTCCGCAGGCGCTCTCTACGACGTCACTTGTTAGTCTTGCTCTATTATTTTTTTTTTAACTTTTTTTTTTTTTTTTTTTTGCCATCTCGACAACTTACACGAGGCGCTTGAACGTGTTGGAGAACCATGATTGCCGCGCAAGCAAGACGATGAAAAGCAAAATGGGAAAAATAAGAGAGAAACCCCCAACGGCAAGAGTCGCTTGTTGATACCATTCCCGGAGGAGGGTGTGCGTGGGAATGGCCGAGTTGCAGTACACGGCAAAGGTCGAGTTGCCGCATTCCTTAATGGCCGGGTCGTTGGACCCAGGCTGGAAGAACGAGGTCATAATACCACCATGTCCAGCTCACAATGCCCCCGTTGGCCGCCTTGCAACATGTGAGCATCAACAGACGATTAGATTGAGAGGAGAGGCAAGCTTCGAAAAAAAGGTCCAAGTGTATTGTAGAAACAGACCAGTTGGTTGACAGGTCGGTCTTGTTGGGCAAGGAGGAAATCAGTCCCTTTGGCCCGGCGAGACTAGGCACTCTTGGACCGCCAAGCAAACTGACGGCGGCTTGCTCAGCAATTGCAAAGGACCTTGGCCGTGATTTACACGCGTGTCGTCGAGTGCAACCCCGAGGTGGCGGCATGCAACCCCCATATGTTCAATGTCCATGTCGGGCGTTTCCAAGCCGATCCCTGCAAGTGTTTGACCCCTGGCCTGCAATGGCGCAAATTGCCAGGGTCTGGGGGCCGCAAATCCCGATGCAAATCCAAAAGGGCGCCAAGTTATATTTGGAATCGCGCTCAGGTGCCAAGTAGCCTGTCCGGCCGACCAATCTCACTAGTCCGGCCGGTGGCCTGGTTTTTTTTTTTTTTTCTGGTAATTTTCTCCTTTCAGCCGCAACGTGCTGATTCGCAGCCTACATAAACGGGTACTGTGCTACATAGTCAGGGATGACGTGAGTCGACGCTCGACGGCGCTGCCCCAATAGGAGCCGGCGCCTATCCATGTTGAAACGCCGCATGCATAGTCAGACAAGCTTATACGAGAAATTTCCATTTTTTTAAGCATGAAAATCGTATGCCGGCCGTTCGTAATAGTCAGTACCGTACCACGATTGTCAGTTACGGGCAGTCTCTGTGTGTCAGGTCGAGAGGCCGTTTTATTGCGGGTTCCTCGAGCAGGCGGTGGCTTGCCTTGCCGTCTGGCTCTTGGACTTTCTCCGCGAGAGGGCAAAAGTTAGTTCCGAACCCAAAGGGTCTAGGCATACGGCATGGGATGGCAAGAGGAGCCAATGCAGCAGCATCTGTCATGCATAGGAGGCAGCTAGTGGCACGGATGCCTTGATTGCGTTTCTATAGGACGAGGCATGCAATCTGGGCAGGCCGTTTCAGCTCCGGCCGACGTTTCTGTCACCTTGGAGTCGTATGGCGTCAGCTCGGGCTCGAAGTTTGCTGCCTCGACTGTGCGCAGGCACGCTTTTCGTCCTTTTTCCCGCGGCCGCCAGTGTCTCCTTGGTTCCCGGCGGCACACTAAATTCAGACCAGATATAAATCCCGTCTTGGCCAGATGGTGCCGGAACCATACGAAGCACCTCGCTGCCACGCACCATTCCTTTGCCATGCCGTCCTTGTCCCATCCAGAATCCCTCCCGTCGTCGGGGGGGACATCACTGAGTTCTTCACGTCCCAGCACGCCTGATGATGGCGAGTGTCAACACGGCCACGACGCCGACCAGGTGGTCCTGGTAATTGGCGGCCTTGGCTTCATCGGATCACATACAACGCTTGAGCTTCTCAAGGCGGGATACAGCGTCTCCATTGTGGACGACCTCAGCAACAGCTTCAAGGTGGCCTTTAACCGCATCAGAGACCTGGCAGTCAAGCACCACGCGAGCAGGGGCACCAAGATGCCGTCCCTACAGCTACACACGCTCGACTACCGCAGCCACAGCATGCGCAGCGTCCTGGACCTGTATTCAGAAAGCAGCTGGAAGGCGTCCGAGACCGACGCGCAGGCTCCTCACAGCGCGCGGCGGTCCCGGATATCGGGTGTTATTCACTTTGCGGCCTTCAAGTCGGTTTCCGAGTCCATCACGCACCCCGTGCAGTACTACCAAAACAACGTCTGCGGGCTCGTCAACCTCATCTCGCTGCTGGGCGAGCACGACATCCGCAACTTTGTCTTCTCCTCGTCGGCCACCGTGTACGGCTGCAAGGCGGACCTGGGCCGGCCGCTGCGGGAGGAGGACCTGGTGCACCCCGAGTCGTACGTCGACGACAACGGCGCCGAGGTGACGCCCGCGTCGTTTGCGAGCCTGCAGAGCCCCTACGCGAGGACCAAGTTCTTCTGCGAGGCGATTCTGGCCGACATTGCGCGGGCCGACTCGGCGTGGCGCATAACGTGCCTCCGATACTTCAACCCGATTGGCTGCGACTCCTCGGGCCTCCTCGGTGAGGACCCCAGGGGCACGCCCACGAACCTCTTCCCCGTCATCACGCAGGTGCTCACCGGCGCCCGCGAGCACCTCGACGTCTTCGGGTCCAACTGGGACACGCGCGACGGCACGCCCGTCCGCGACTACGTGCACGTGTCCGACGTGGCGAGGGGCCACGTCGCTGCGCTGGCCGCCCAGGCTGTCGAGCCCTTCCGTACGTTTAATCTCGGTTCAGGCACAGGCACGACGGTGGCCGAGGCCGTGCGCAGCCTCGAGAGGGCTTCGCAGCGGCCCATTGCCGTGAGGCTCGCCGACCGCCGCGAGGGCGATGTCGGCTCGTGCGTCGCCTCCAACGAGCGCGCCTGCAGAGAGCTGGGCTGGGAGGCCAAGGAGAGCGTCGGCCAGTGCGCCGAGGACCTGTGGAACTTCGTATCCAAGGCGCAGGCTCCGACGTCGTAGTTTGGTCGAGTGTGCAAGTGTTGAGGAGCCGGCGCTTCAGCCGCATCAATGATCCCTGGAGTACAGTGCCGATGGCTACGGGCTCGGCGGGCAGGGATCAATTGATGTGTTAGGCTGGTGCCAGGAATAGGTACATACATGTAATAGGGCATCTGGTCGTGGAAAATCTGCATTGTGGAGACGGTACCGGGTTAATAGAAGATCTGTCTTGAATTCAATTCACAAGTTCACAAGTACTAGCAGACATAACAACGACATGTGGCGTTTCCCTTGGCCATGACGTCGTGCACGACACGCGGGGCTCTGTCCCCAAACGTCGGGTCCCTGGGCCATCCCGGAGCGTTGCGACGTTTCCAGCAAGTTCAGGTCGTGTCTGGTCCAGTGGCGTCTGCTTGTTTCAGGTGGCTCGACGAGTCTAAAGGATGATGCAGCTGGTGCGACGTGCAGAACCGTCCATGTCGACTTGCGGCTGCGCAGGGCCACACCTGGATGAGGTCAATCCAGGTGGGGTCGCTGTAGAAGTCTAAAGGGTGGGGCCCGTCGGCACTTTTGGTCCCTGTGCGCCGCCAAACGGGTCAGGGACCCACCTCGGGCGAGCGCCTCACTGCCAAATGAAATCGACTCGGTGAATTAGCAAATGAATTAAAAACATGGAGTTATATAAGCCGGCCTGGGGGCAATAAACGGCCCCAGAGCGTTCTTTGCGCCCGGACCACGGCTTGGCGTCATCAAATCGCAAGGGTCTGGTGCGCTGGCAAGTGCTCTCGACGAGTCGACGTCCACCGTGGCTGTGCGTGCATGCAGCAAATTGACCACCAGACAGCACACACCTACCTCGCCTGCAACCAACTCGCAAACTTGATTGAACCTGCGTCCTGCTCGACTCCCCCATCCATCCATCTCCGGCGCCAAAAAACAGCAGTCAACATGGCCAGGCCGTTCCTCATCGTGCCGCTGTACATGTACCCCCTCCCGACGGCGTGGGAGCCTCTGCTGGCCGCGGCGCGGACGCACCCCGAGGTCAGGTTCGTCGCCATTGTCAACCCCAACAGCGGACCGGGCCCGGACGCCCTCCCGGACGCGAGCTACCTGGCGGCGCTGGACGCAATGCACGCCATCCCCAACATCTGCGCCGTCGGCTACGTCTACTGCAGCTACGGCAAGCGCCCGGCCGCCGACGTGCGCGGCGACATTGACCGGTACGCGCGCTGGAACCAGCACCACGGCATCACCCTCGGCGGCATCTTCTTCGACGAGATGCCCTCGGACCTCGCGCACCTCGCGTACATGGCCGGCCTCGCGGAGCACGTCAAGACGACGTGGCGCCAGGAGACGACGGGCCGCGGCGACGGGCTCGTCATCTACAACCCGGGCGTCGTGGTGCCGCGGCCCTTCTTCGCGCACCCCGACTACGTCGTCGTCTTTGAGCAGTCGCATCGCCACTGGGACCAGGACGCCGCGGGCCAGCAGCGCCTGCGCCTCGCCGCCGACGAGGTGCGCTGCAAGACGGCCGCCGTGGTGCACTCGAGCCGCGTGCAGGGCGGCCAGGTGCGCGACCTGACGAGGGGGCTGCTGGCGTGTGGCCTGGCGGGCATCTACGTGACGGACGAGCAGGACGGTGGCTACACGCAGTGGCCGGCGGTGTGGACCGAGCTAACCGCCGCCGTGGCTGCCGAGTGCTCGGAAAGTTGAGACGAAGAGCCTGGTGGGCTGGTGCAGAGTAGAGATTGGCGCTATTTGTTTCTCTGACGGCCATGTCGCCTGAAAGAAGGTGTGTGTGGCTTGAAGACTCGACCAGTGGTGGTGTGTGGTCGTTTGGGTGCGAAATTGGCCCCTCGTCTGGGACACCGCACGGTTTCCCCTGGAAATGAATGTGGCTTGAGAATCGACTAGTGTAGTATAGTCTGGCATATAGTTTCGGGACAAAGCGGCCTACTCGTCATTTAAAACGGCTTCCCCTGAAAAATATATAAATAAATGTGGCTTGAAGAATCGGCTAGTAGTATATAGTCGCGGCACACAGTAGTCTACTTGACTCGTCTTTTAAAACGGTCTCCCTGAAAAATAAATAATGTCTGGTGGCTTGAAGAATCGGCTAATAGTACGTAGCTACGGTTCAAGTTAGTCTGCTCGTCTTTTAAAACGGCTTCCCCTGAAAAATAACTAAATGTCAAGTGGCTTAAAGAATCGGCTAGTAGTATATAGTCGCGGCACAAAGTAGTCGTCTACTTGACTCGTTGTTTAAACGGCTTCCCCTGGAAAATAAATAAATAAATGTGGCTTGAAGAATCGGCTAGCAATAATAGCCACGATACAAACTAGTCTATTCGTCTTCTAAAACAGTAAAGTCTCCCCTGAAAAATAAATGTGGCTTAAAGAATCGGCTAGTAGTACATAGTTACAGTACAGAGTAGTCTACTTGACTCGTCGTTTAAAACAGTCTCCCCTGAAAAATAAACAATGTGGCTTAAAGATTCGGCTAGTAGTAATAGTAACGATACAAATTAGGCTATTCGTCTTCTAAAACAGTAAAGTCTCCCCTGAAAAAAATAATTACGTCCGGTGGCTGTTCCTAAAACGGCTTCCCCTTGCTTGCTTGGCATGTCGCTTGTTTTTTTTTTTTTTTTTTTTTTTTCGTTTTTCTCAAAACGTCTGGTCGTTCTGGAAAGCAGTTTGTGGCTTGTTCCAGAAACGTCCCCCCTTTCCTGCATCAGCTAAAGATGTCGGTCGTAAACACCTTTTGGTCGCAGTACTCTACCCAGCCGTCCAGGTTCATCTTCTTGATGACGGTGCTAAAGTTCTCGGCGCCTTGGGACTTGCCCCTGCGCGAGCAAATGTCCGTCGACACGGCGGAGCTGACGCCCCTGGCCGCGCCGGCGTCGCTCGGGTACTCAATGTTGAAGACGGGCTTGCCCGCCTTGATGAAGGGCGCGTACGACTCGCACTCGCTGTTCTCGACGCACTGCTCGTTGACGGAAAAGGCCACCACGTCCAAGACGTCGTCGATAATGTCGGCGGCGTTTTTGAGGCCCGTCGACATGTTGTACGAGGCGGCCTCGCTGGACAGGAACTTGACAAAGTCGACGGCCTGCTCCGTCGTGAGGCCCAGGCCGTTGTCGTTTTGCTAGTCGTGGCATGTGAGCTGCGTGTCTTTTTTTAGGGGGAGTAGTATTCTTTCACTTACGTAGCCGTCGACATTGTCCGGGTCGATGGCGAGGCAGCCCTTGGAGGCGGCCAGCTTGATGCGCGCCTTCATAATGTCGCGCACCGTAGGGCTCGACACGTTGAGCCACCTCTCGCCGGGCCAGTCGTCGAGCGGCTTTCCCATGTCGGCCTGGTCAAACTTGTCCTTGTCGCTGCGCCAGTCCTCGTAGGTGCCCGCGCTGAAGTAGCAAATGACGCTGACGCCGGCATTGTGAAGCTTGACAAACGACTCGGCGTCGTTGTCGAACATGTCGAGGTCGTAGGCCTCCATCTTGGGCGTCACGTCGCCGTTGTCGCCCAGCTTGACGGGCTTGCTGAGGATGATTTGCCACGTCGTGCCGGCCTTGGGCTTGTAGACGGAGGTTCGGTTGACTCCAGAGTCGCCGCCCGGTGGTTCCTGGCCATTGTCGTCGTCGTCGCCGCCTTTGCCTCTGGTCAGGCCGACGCCAAGGCCGACTGCCAATCCGATGATGATGAGGGCGGCTGCAATGGCGGCGGCAATGATGAACTTTTTGGACCGCCACCACGGCGCGCGGGCGGGCCGCAGTGGTTTCGAGGTGTCTTGCAGGTCTTGATCCATGGCGGGCTGCTTCCAGTGCATCTCGCGTTGTTCCAGACGACCAGACTCGACGATTGACTTTGCAAGCCGCGGCGAGGCTATTATGCAGCGCGGCGGTCTGGTCTGGGCTGGCCTCGTCGGACTCGAGCGAGACTCTGCCATCCGAATGCCCCCAGATCGCCCCACCGTGGCCCACGGCCTCGATCGCCTTGGAGCTGCCAGCACAGCAGGCTGGGGTCAAGGTGCACTGTGTCTGGGACATCTGGAGCGTTTGGGGCTTTGACCATGGTTCACAAGCCCGTCCAGGGGGTTCAGCGCCGGGATGGCCGTGCCATCGTCGTACCAGCCGATCCAGACTCTGGGAAGCGCGGAGGCCAGGACAGGGGTCCATGCCAGACACGTCTCGCCTCTTTATCCCGGTTGACTCGTTCTCGGACGCACCAGTCAGCAGTTTCCGGTGAAGGCTGAAGGGTCTGACGAAACTCCGGATGGACACTTGGATGTGCCACAGCTCGTATTTGCCTCGTCGCATGATTTTGCCAGGCCCTAGCCAAATCTCCCTGTCCGCCGAGCAAGCTAATTGAGGAAGCGTACATACATGCTTTGTTTTTTTTTCTGGGCATGGGACGCTGGTTGTGTTTATCTTGGTCTGGGCCGGGTTGTCGTAAGAACGAGCGAGTTTTGTTTCGTCATGCCCTTCAGCCGCACGCTTACCATGGCACGCCGTCGCTCATGAGAATTTTTGCAGACGCATTTGATTGTTTAAGAACAAAGAGTGTCCGTGACCCGCAAACCTAAAACCACTGCTCTCTTATTGGGACACTCGCCGGTCGTCTGCCTTGGACTAATAATTGAGCTTGGACACCAGTTTGTAAAGAAACCGGTTTCTCAAGAACAACAAGGACCACCAGACCGTTTGTTTCCCTAGCACAAGACAGCACCAAGCATGCGGTCCGGTATTGTTGATGCCCTCACCAGGGCCGCTTGTGCCCTCTGCCTGTTGGGCAATATCCTCCCAGCTGCCGCCATCACCGTTGGGAGCACCGTCTTGATCCTGGCCCGCGATGATGCGGAAGCCAAAGGCGCGGCCATGGGCCTCGACGGCTATGGCATACCCTATCAAAAAGTTATATTTCCCGCCGGGGGAACAAACCTGCCTGTTCTAAACTCTTCGGCGACGCAGGGCAACTATGGCGGCATCGTCGTCATCTCCAATGTTGCATATGATAATAATGGCACCTTTGCCAGCGCCCTCACGCCCCAGCAGTGGGCTCAAATAAACAGCTACCAGTCCACCTTCAAGGTGCGCATGGTTCGAATTAATGAGTTTCCTAGCGCAGAATTTGGTGAGTTGCGCGGGATGCAACGTCCATGTCGTTACTCTGTCCGCTTCGTCCTGACTTTTTCCAAGGTACCATCGTGGCCAATACTGCTGAGCCCGGCTGTTGCGGAAGCAACACCGAGCAAAAGATCAGTCTCACCGATATTTCCCAGTTTCCCGGGGCAAATCTCAAAGCGTACGTCACATTCATCTGCCGCGATGCAACGCAGCACGTTCACGCGCACTGCACCGTGCATGTGCCCACCTGAAACATGACATCTCTCTCTGTCTTGTTGTTCAGAAAAGAGAAATATACCGGCAGCTAACGAGTGCAAATAGAAATGCCGGCGTGTCTACGCAGGGTCTCTGGCACTACCCGGCCACCATCACAAACACAACCACGACCAAGGAAGTGGCGGGCTTTGAGGCGGCCGCCGGCTTTGCGTCAAAGACAACCGCTGCCGTGGTGCATTCCGCCAATGGCCGCGAGCAGATGGTATGGTTCATCAGCTGGGATCCTACCTGGTCCCAGACCTCGAGCTTCTTGCAGCACGCCTACATTCACTGGATGACACGCAGCTTGTTTGTTGGCAAGCGCCAAAGCTACTTGAGCACCCAGGTTGACGACGTGCTTCTGGACACGGAGCTTTACTACCCCCCAAACACCACCTTCCGGCTCCGACCCGGAGATCTGGATGCCCATGTCGCTTGGCAAAAGAACCTGGCTACCCGGCTGCCCGCCGGGTCCAACTTTTGGCTCGAGATGGGCCACAATGGCAACGGCAACATCATCGGCTCCACGGCAACGGCAAGCGGTGAAACGACTTGCAAGCCAGCCTACGCCGTGGACTACACCTCCCCCCCAGATACACCTCTCGAGTTCATGAAGCCGCCCGGGACCGGCGTGGATCTCTGGCCCGCCGAGTTCGTGAGCTACACGTGGTCGGCCACCTGCTCCAAGCTCGAGCCGCTCGGCGCCTGGTTCACCAACACCAACAACCTCAACGCCTTTGCGCACGTGTCGCACACGTTTTCGCACGAGGAGCTCAACAATGCCACGTACCACGACGCCACGCGTGAAATCTTCTTCAACCAGGCCTTCCTCAAGTCCGTGGGCATCGACCGGGCGGCGCGGTTCTCCCCCAAGGGCATCATCCCGCCCGCCATCACGGGCCTGCACAACGCCGACGCCATCAAGGCGTGGACCGACAACGGCATCATCTACGTGGTCGGCGACAACACGCGCCCCGTGCTACGCAACCAAAACAGCGTCTACTGGCCGCTGCGCTCGACCGTGCAGACCAACGGCCGCGAGGGCATCACCATTATCCCCCGCTTCGCCACCACCATCTACTACAACTGCGACCTGCCGGCGTGCACTGTCAAGGAGTGGATCGACACGTCCGGCGGCTCGGGCGACTTCAACAGCCTCCTCGACAACGCGCGCGCCGTCAACACGCGCAACCTGCTCAGCCTCCAGGCCGACCCGTACATGTTCCACCAGGCCAACATGCGCCAGACCGACGTGGCTCCTCTGACCATCGGCTCGCAGACGGGCAAGCAGTCCCTGATTATGGCCTGGGTCGAGACCATTGCCCAGGAGATGACGCGCCTGACCAACTGGCCCTTGTTGTCGCTCAAGCACGACGACCTCGCTACCTACTTCCTCAACCGGATGGCCCTCGATGCGTGTCAGCCAAAGTCGTCGTATACGTACTCTGCTGACGGCAAGACCATTACCAAGGTGACGGTGACGGCTAACGGAAACACGTGCAGTGCCCCTGTGCCCGTCACTTTTCCTGGAGGCATCGCCACCACTACGCTCCTTGGGCCTCTGAAGTCGACCAAGGTCGGTAGTGAGCCGCCGATTCTGTGGGTGACGCTTTCCGGGAGACCTGTAGACATTCTGCTGTGGACCCCGGTCAAGCTGTAGATTCGTCTGGTCGATATGTAATATTTGTAAAGATGACGCCTGTGTTGTAAACTCGTCGAGGCTGCGGGAAAACATGGAAGCATTCAATGCAAATCTCGGCCCCTTGATAGAGGTCGGATTATGACTAGTACACGCTGACGGGCCAGTTTCCCATTCGATTGATGTCTGGTGTTTTTGGTTTTTCATTCCTGCATATACTATTTTGTGCTGATGGTGGCACCATTGCATTGCTTGCGGCGTGGGGGGATGCTGGACTTGCATGTGGTCACGGTGCGTGATGGAGTAGGCTGGTATATCGGCGGGGTTCGAGATGTGTATCAGGAAGCATTGACTGGAGGAAAATAATTAATCTGTCGGTCCTTTGTGTGGTTTTGGTGGGAGAGGATGGTTCGCTGTACTCTGACTGTTGATCTTGGGTTGAAATTATAGGCTAGTCTCTAAATATAAATGTCTGGTACTCTGAATATTTGAGTTTGCTTAACTTGAGAAAATCTATCTCGTGTTTTAGTGCTGCCTAGATGCTGTTTATTAAATCTCGGCATTGGTTTTTTGGGTTTTGATGTTATTCAACTTGTTGAAATGAGGGTACCCTAGAGTCAGAACCTGAATTCGCAATGCTGCCTTTTACGACTCGCGGGAAGAAAAACGTATAAAGTGGTATGTAAGAATAATATTTACTCAAGTTAAGACTGCTTTCATATAATGCTTACTTCTAGCGCTTCAATATACAGGCTACAAATTCAATGTTGGCTTACGATTATATGTTACCGACAGCACAGGTACGGTACCAACGAAATTGACGTGCCTATAACCGTGCAGAAGCGAATGCAGCTGTTGGTAGAAGAGGGCGCAGAAATAAACGTCCTCGGAACTAGATTATAGAATTTATTAAGCGTTTTATGTATGGCGACGATAGAGTTGGTGCTAATAGTATAGTAGTTATTGCAGCTACTTATTGGATTACCCCCGCCGAACCTACTTGTCTGGCGAATTATAAATGGTCGAGTTATTGAAGCTGTCTAAAGCTGTTGGTTTCTACTCGGAAATACCTCTCTCTAATGCTATAATGAGCGCTTGTGTTGTTCCCGGATATTGTAGGTGCTCATGATCCAAGGACACTGTTGCATTCGGGACCCTTTACAGTTATAATAGCCGGAGCAAAACATGGATAGATAGATGTCTGGGCGGCTTTGGCTTAGCCTGTTGCAATACGTAAGATACTCTTGGATGGATATAGCGTGCTTTACTATCACGGTGCCTTAATTCAGCAATAAATACCTCCATGGAGAAAATGAAATCTTTTAAAGAATTGACGTCAAAAAATCACCTGTGCTTTTATTCATTTCCTAGGCTTGGTGCTATTCTGGCTGGCAAGAGACACCAATACATCTCCCAGATATATATTGTAATTCCGCATTTACTCCCAACTCCTTGCGGGCAGTCGATTCAGAACCAACCAGCACGCTGAAATAAAATGGGTGTTTCCACGGGTCCAGCAACGGGCGTATCACAATGTATTCCTCGGGACTTTCCTGTCTTGCAATATAAATGCTAGGCTAGGAATATAGCCAAAAAAAAAAATCTTGATACAAAAAAGGCTAGCTAAATAAACAGAGAATATGATATCGGGATACCTGCCCTCTAACTTTTCTCAAATTCATCCAATTGCGTCTCGATGCCCGAGATGGCATCCGAGTCGACCAACGGAACTTGAAATTTGTGCCTGGCACGAAATACATAGTAGACCAGACCAAACACCATCCAACCACCAAACACGACGATGGAGTAGTTCATGTTCTTTGCCGTAACAGGCATTGTCGTCGGGAACAAGCTAAATATGATGACGGTAACCATCCATATAGCACCCAAAATGTTGAGTGTTATGCCTGGCACAAACCCAAGACGAAATCTGCCGTACTGGTGCGGCTGCAAGTTCCACCGGCCGTGAAAAAGCATATACAAGACGGGCAATAGATACGACAAGTACAGCCCAATGATTGCCATGGACAGGATGGCATTGAATGCCGTGTCATTACCCAGGTAGATGAAGCCCAGTGCGAATTGGAGCGCAACCACGGCAAGAACTGCGTTGAGCGGAATCTGCAGACGGGGACTGATGTGAGATAGAGCCTCGTGGTAAGGGGTCGCTTGGTCGCGAGCAAAAGCCCAAACGGTTCTCGACGTCGACACGATGCCCGCAATGGTGGCCGCGACGGCGATCAATATGACCATGATGGACATGATTGTGGTGCCGACGCGTGAGTTGGTAGCGTCAAGGTAGATCTGCATGAACGGGAAGCCCAAGGGCGCATTTTCCAGGTCCGTAGATCCAGCCGAGTACAGCAGCACAATGACATAGGCCAGACCCATGACGCCGTTGACAAAGACGCTTCCGATCATGGCCAGCGGCACGTTTCGACTCGGCTGAGGCAACTCTTCGGCAAGATGGCACGCCGCATCGTAGCTGCGCAGACAAGCCAGGGTCAGCAAATATTGTCACGGACAACGGGGCACAACGTCTTACCCAAGAAATGGATATACAGCGCTGACAAGCCCGACGAGCCAAGAGATGCCGTCGCTGTCCCAGCCGCTGCTGTTGACAAAGTCGAGAAACACGACTTGGCTGGTCGTCTTCTTGGCCATTGCCGCCAGCGTAGCAAGTATGCCGACGAATCCCGCAATGTGGATGATGCCTGACGAGGTTAGAAAACAAGGAGCCGACTTGGACGTCTTTTAGACATGGACACCTACCTGAGAGGATGTTGACATGAGGCATCACCCGCATGCCCCAGATATTCAGGATGGCGGCATAGGTGAGGACGCCCCAGTACAGGAACATCCCTTGCCATCGCAGCGGGATGTAGCCGTCGTCATTCAGAACAATCAGCGCTTGCGTCTGCAGGCCCGCAGCAAACGCAGCCGACGACGTCAGGATGATCTGGCCGCCTACCGAGATCCATCCCGTCACATAGGCGGCCGTCATCTTGCTGGGCCCGGGGCACAGCGCGGCAACCCAGTGATATTGGCCTGTAGCGAGCAAAAATTGGTAAAATGCCACAAACTATGCTGAAAAGTGCATCACGTACCTCCAGCAGTGGGATAGATGGACGCAATCTCGCCAAGCGAGGCGGCCACGCACATGGAAAAGAAAAACGACAAGACGCTACGCTTGGTCAGCCTGTCAATGCTTTTTTTTCTCGACTCTATGATCTTACTAGTTGTAGAACAGGCAGGGAGAGCCACCGCTCACCAGCGCGGTCGCAATCACGGTCGAAGTGGCCTCCCACGTCGCCATCAGGCAGATGCATAGCGAGACCAAGGCCGGCAGGGAGAATCGCCTCTGGAGCTCCTGCTCATGGCCCAGCTGGGCAAGACGCCGTTCCTCATCCATGGTTTCTGCGTACAATGCGGTCGAGATGAAAACAAAAAAAGAAAAAAGAAAAAAAAAACTATTCAGACGCTCTAAACAACCGCGCCGTGTAGATTGCGCTGGCTACTTTTTTAAAGGAAGCGTCGACGGTAGAGGTGCGTTGGTGGCCATCACGATGGACAATTTGTGGTGACGATCAAACTAGCCTCGCGAGGATGCGGCCTAGGCTCAATCAGGGCATCCGCCTGGCGACCAAATACAACGTCGATATTGCCATTGCGATAAGGGAGCGGTTGCTGTCCGTGTTGTGGCTGGACATGGCTGGCTGGCGCTCCCCGCCTTTTAGTTTCCGATTCCGACTTCGTAGGAGTCGTCGACCGGTGTCTGAAGGGGACTGTGGCAGACGCCGTTTCACAGGGTTGCCAGACTATTGATAATCAAAGACGTGACAAGGCTCGGGGTGAGTGCGAGTTGAGGGGCGGCTTTGACACACGACCGAGTATAGAGACTGAGGGCTGCGGAGTGGCGGGCCATGCCGGGTAGCCTGCCAATGGGATTCGAATTCCTGTCATTAACATGGAAAACTAATACAGTCATGACGCCCTTGCGACCGTACAAGGCATCAAGTGGTCAAGTCGATGGTACTTGGGGAGGGAGTTGGGGTAAGTGGTTGTTGAGAGGCTGCGTCCAAAACAGAGTGGCCCAAGGTGTCAACTGGAGCTGGATTCAACCAGACCCCCTATCCATGTCCTCTTGTTATTAACTTTGGAATTCAGGCCTCTTCCTCTTTTTCTTATGGCCGTCCGGGCAGGTCTCCAAGTACCGGCCCCGGAGTCTTGGCAAGCGGGACATGTCAATATCGTGGAGAGGGTATTCAATATATTGACTCGGTCGGCTCTTAATAGGATCTTGCATACATTCCAACTATGACAGTCCCCATCTCGACAAGGTACCAAAGCGTCGATATAGAATGGAGTCGTGAAACTCCCCGGCTCCGAGGCTCGGGCACCAGGAGTCGTCTGGAGACGCGCCCCGTGCCATGTCAACCCCAGAGTCCCAGACTCGGGCAATTGGTCATCAGCATTGAATGCCGATGCTGTGGATACTCAACTGGGGAAAACATCGACACGATGATTGATTGATGGCGAATCCACTCGGAAAACAAAGGCCGTGTTCCGAATACCCCAGACGCTCGACTTCCCCTCACCAAACTGACGCAAGTGGCCGCCTCCGAGCCTCATTTAATCAACGCATTTGTTCTCTCGTCGACCTGCAATCCTCTGCAATAGGCAATTGATCCATTCGAGCACTGACAATGTCTGCGGTCCCACACCCCCTTTCTGACCTCTCTGCGCAAGAGTCCAACGCCGCCAGAGATGCCGTCCTGAAGCTGCATCCCGGCGCCGTTATTGACTTTCGAGCCATCTATCTGCTCGAGCCCAACAAGGCCGACGTGCTCAAGTTTCTGGCTCTGGAGCACGCCGCCAAGCTCACGCCCGACAGCCCTCGCCCTGCCCGTCTTGCCCAGGTCAAGTACGATGTCATTGGGGGCTCAGAACCCACGCAGTACCACGAGTCTGTTATCAATGTCGCAACAGCTCAACGGGTCAAGCACACTGTTGTGGGCCAGGAACACCATGCCAGTCTGTCCATGTAGGTATTGCACCGCCCCGTTGCCAGCAGACGCACCGGCTCACCCGTCCGTGTAGCTATGAGTTTGAGAGAGTAGTCGAGGTTGTGAAAAACTCCCAAGTCTTCCAGGAGAAGCTCAAGTCCATCCAGCTGCCCGAGGGATTCGAGCTCGTCGTCGAGCCCTGGCCGTATGGAGGGCCCGACGAGGCCGACGGCCAGACTCGGCTCTTCCAAGCCCTGTGCTTTGGTCGAGACACGAGGAGCGGGAACCCAGACTCCAACTTTTACGCGTACCCGTTGCCCTTTATCCCCATTGTAGACGCGAGAAAGAAGGAGGTGATTCGCATCGACCAGCCCGCAACGGGCGGCAAAGGCGACGCCCTGAGCGGTGCCTCGCACAAGACGCAGGTCCTGGACCACTGCCGGTCTGCGGAATACGTGCCCGAGCTCATCCCGGGCGGCACGAGAAAGGACGTGAAGCCCCTGACCGTGGTGCAGCCCGAGGGCGCGAGCTTCACCGTGTCTGATGAGAACCTCATTGAGTGGCAGAAATGGCGCTTCCGCGTCACCTTTAACCCGCGAGAAGGCGCCGTGTTGCACGATGTCCGCTACGACGGGCGCGACGTCTTGTACAGATTGAGCATCAGTGACATGGTATAGACGCCTACCCCCTCCTTTCTCATCAAATTCTTCATCCAAGCTAATCAGTACTGCCTGGCACCACGCAGACGGTGCCGTATGCCGACCCCAGAGCCCCCTTTCACCGCAAGCAAGCATTCGACTTTGGCGACGGTGGACTGGGAAACTGCGTCAACAACCTGACACTGGGATGCGACTGTCTTGGAGTCATCAAGGTAAGCCGCCGCGTCTTTGCATCCCGCTCCCACCTCGTCGTCCACAGCTGCTGATGCTTCTTCCCGCGCAGTACTTTGACGGGCTTCTCACCAACCCAGACGGCTCGGCCCAAGTGAGCAAGAACGTCATCTGCCTTCACGAGCAGGACAACGGCATCAACTGGAAGCACACCAACTGGCGCACGGGGCGCGCGGTAGTCACGCGGCGCCGCGAACTGGTGGTGCAGTTCATCATCACGCTCGCCAACTACGAGTACATCTTTGCCTTCAAGCTCGACCAGGCGGCG